>NW_005365553.1:75670-87722 GCF_000412655.1 Myotis brandtii | reverse complement strand
ATATATATATATATATATATATATATATATTCCCATTTATTCCCAGCTTCCACTTGTAAGCAACTATGAGAATTAAGTTGAGGCCTGGAATGTTTATTCAGAAAAAGCTCTTCAAATGATTCAATCATTGTCATGTTTGTTGACCACTAGTTTAGGGACAACTATTGTATTCAAGTGTAAAACAACCTTTCCATTATCTACAGAGTTTGTATATTCCAGTACCCACTCAAGATTTCTGTGAAGATCTTTATATTTTCACACTCACCTCTGGTTCCAAGGTCTGTCTTTTGCTGAAATAATCCAGTATAGGGGTATCTCATCATCCCACATGTGTCTGTCACTTCCTTTCTGTGTGAACACAGATGTACAACGGAATTCTTACCCCTTCTTTCATAAACACGTGCATGCACATGCATACACACAGACATACAGAGAAGACATTTATGTATTAAGCTTTATTGAATATCTACCTTTATAAGAAATATTTATAACAAATAACTTTAAATGAATATTTGACAGTTTTCTTTAAAAAGAAACCATTAACTGTCCTCATCTATTTTGTAGTCCAGGCTCTGACCTTCTGTCAATTGTTAGCTGCTTTTCGCTTCTTCTGCCAACCTTCCTTCACAGATAAACAAAACAAAAAAACCTTCCTGTTTTATTTTGTTTGTAAAATTACAATATTTTCTAAAATTGTGTCCTATGAGAGCCTTGGCCCTCAAACTGAAGGGTCCAATTCCTGGCAAGGGCATGTACCTCCTATCTTGGTTGCAGGCTGATCCCTGGCCCTGGTTGGGGTGTGTGTGGGAGGCAACCAATCGATGTGTTTCTCTCACTTCGATGTTTCTTTCTCCCTAGCTTTCCCCTCCCTTCCACTCTCTTTAAAAATCAGTGGGAAAATATCCTTGGGTGGGGATTAACAAAAAATGTGTCTTATAATATATGTATCTTGGTTGACCTTTTTTTTCAGATCAGGCATATAGAGAATCCATTCGGTGATAGCTGTGAAAGAGCTTACTAGTTTAGCACGTCAAACACTTTTATGTACATACAAGAGGCCTGATGCACGAAATTCGTGCAAGAGTAGGCCTTTCATCCCCTGGCTGCCGGCATCGGCATCGACTTCCCTCTGGCACCCAGGACCCGGGCTTCCCTCTCAGACATGGCTTTATTCGGAAGGTCGTCTCGTCTAATTAGCATTATTACGCTATTATTATTATAGATTCTTTTTAACCCTCATGAAAACACTAAGTTAAATGTTTTTTTCTCATTGTAACAGATGAGGAAATTGAGGTATCCGTAGCTCAAACAACTAGAGCCAGGATGGCAAGTTTTTTTAAAAAGTGCAAGAGCAGGAATTTGAACCAAAATACAGCTCCCTTAAGGCCTGGACTATTTTTAAATATATTTTTATTGATTTCAGAGAGGAAGGGAGTGGGAGAGAGGGATAAAAACATCAATGATGAGAGAGAATCATTGATCAGCTGCCTCCTGCAAGCCCCCTACTGGGAATCGAGCCTGCAACCTGGGCATGGGTCCTTAACCAGAATCAAACCCGGGATCCTTCAGTCCACAGGCCGGCACTCTATCCACTGAGCCAAACCAGCTTGGGTTATTTTTATTTTTAATATTTTATCCTAGACTGTTTTCATATCTGCACTTCACTTCATTAGCTAGAGCTTTAAAGTGGTTCCGGGGCTACTTTCTATCATTATGCTCCAGCCTACTGAGCAGCAGAACAGAGAGCAGTCCATTTCCCAGGAAAGCTGCGGCATCTGGCGTGTAGCAGGAATGCAAGGTGGCAAAGGTAATGGTGAGACCACAGGAGTATTGGTTGCCATTTTGACAGATGTACCAGCTACTGGTATTATCTACAGGGTCAGATAGTGGAGCTATAATTATGAACAAGACAAAACTTTTTATCTCATTACAATTACCTAGACTCTATCATGTGGTTACTGAATGCCACTGGAAATTAGAACTTTTACATTTATAACAACACAGTTTCTTTTTCCAAAGACCAACTCTTTGTGTTAGACTTTCTTTGTATGTAACTGATCCAATAATGTGATTTGTACTCTGTGATCTTTAGTAACAACCCCAACACAGATGAATGAGCTTCAGCCCAACAAATGTACCATTTTAGAAAGGTCTGAAGAAATGTTACTTCTTTATATTATTAAAAAAAAAACTTTTGAAAAGAGTCAAGATTAACTGACTATTTTGCATTATATTCAATTTGTCCTGAAGCTGGTGAATATTTTAAGGCAAATTCATAAGCAGTTAGTTTGCTAACATGTAAGCCAAAAAATTAGGAATACTAAGGATATTTTCCTTATGTAAATATTGACTTCAAAATAAGTATTTTGAGAAATAATTTTTAATTGCAAGTATGAGTATGAACTCTCTACATCAAAACAGTATTTTATAATAACAAAATGAAATACACTTGTGAGGCATTTTCCTTTTGTCGCAGTCTCATTTTCTCTATATTTTTCAAAACCAACTGTCATAGTTTGTAAGAGAGATAGATGTTTTTGTGTTATTCATGATGATCACACTAAGTAAGCAATCTGATAAGGCACAAGGGCTTCAGTCTCTGCACCAACACAGAGCTATACAGGCTCAGCACAATGTCTGACACTCAATAAAACCTGAGTAATTGGGAACTTTTGTTACTGAATATTTGACCACGTATATATCCCTTGATTTTTATGAGAATCTAGAACTAAGAAAACTCTGTATCTTTAACAAAGAAATCATAAAACAATAAAATTCTAGGCTTAGAAATTCAATTTGTTTATGTTCAAATTTTGTTCCTTTCATCATCTACTGAGGTACTGATTTAGAGAACTGAAACCAAAAAAAGAGGCATATGATTTTTCTACATCTTGCACTGTAAAGATGGGTGACTGTTCACACTAAACTATTTCCTTCAGAGTTCCTTACAGGTTAGTGAATTTTAGGTTATTACCCCAATGACACAGATTAAATTCCAAAGAACAGTAAGGTGTTTTCACACACACACGGATTCAGCACTCATGTCTCAGGTAGTCTTTCTTCTTTTCAAATTCTGACCACGGAGCAGACATTTTCATTATAACTCTGTAGCCATTTGCGGAATTTCACTTATATTTAACAGGCAGCCATAGAATTTTATATTTTTGCTAACAAAAGCAAGATAGGAAATGGTCTTTGGAATGGGTGGCAGTTGACAGCTTCTGCAAACAGGCGCGGTGATTCTGCAGCTGTGACAAGGCTTAACGCTGCAGCTCCATAGACTTATGCTGGCTGGGGGCCAACCTGCCTGTTAAAATTCAAAGAACCCATCTGGATAAAGCTCCCCTGAAACTGACCTGAATGGAGATCACACACTGGCAAGTCCTTCAGATTCTAGGTATTATGCAACTTTTATTAAAAAAACAGGCCATGGCATTGGTAAAAGAAAAAATTATATGATTTATATAGACAGACTTATTGCAATATATGTAAAGGAGAAGATGGGATCAAAATGAAATAACAACAAAAAAATTCCATAAAGACCTTTTATGTCTTGAACATCAATTATATTTATTTTATGCTTATGTTTATGGAAATAATTTTCCCAAGGATTCTCATTTAAATTAGGGATTTAAAGAGCATTGTGTTAGGAAATGGGATGCTTATATGAATAAAAGCGAATATTTTATAGTTCAGACAGTACTCTTCATGGATAATTATCAGCTTGAGGGAGACATTAGGTGAAAAGTTAGGAAACACAATTATGTAAATCTTTTTTGTTTAATAGCAAAGTAATTAACTTTTGGTGCGTTTTATTCCTCTGCCTTTAAGAAATGCAGGAGAAGTTTCAGAAGGTTTCTTGAGCTAAGCCTTGGTGAGCTACCGCGTGGGAAGGGCAGTATAGCTCTCCAAGCTTTACAAGCCACTTCAGCCTGCCTGCGAGCAACATGTGAGTTTCCTAGGCTCCATAAATCATGCCCTGAGAGCCTCATTACACGACAGCATCAAGAATCAGGGGTCAATTTTCTCACAAACAACCATACTTTAGATGGCAGAATTCTGGATCGTAGCAAGAGGTCTATTAGCTCTCATGTCAAAGAGCAACAAAACTCACCCCATTGTGCTATCTCTTCTCAGTCAAGATAGGCTAGGTTATATGGTAGTACAAAAGCAATTCAAACTCCTTGCAGCTTATGTCAGTGGAGATGTATTTCTTACACTACATGGGCATTTTAAGTACAATGTGGCTTGCATCCAGGTTTTCTTACTGCTGGAACCTGGGCTGATGGAGCATGGTCAATCTGAAACATGGCTGGGTTTTGTGATAGAGGGAAAGAAAGAGAGGGTAGACTATAATCTTGCTCTGGAAGCTTTTGCTCAGAAGTGACATCTCACTTTTGCTTACATTTTTTTGACTAATGGAGGTCACATGAAGCCCTAGTTAACATTTTCTAAATGGTATAAAAATACTTTATTTTTTTCCTGGTTTAATGTGTTTCTAGACTAGTAATATATTCAGGTGTTGGAGAGAAACAAATGCAAATTATTTCCAGAGAATGAACAATTTTTAAGATCTAAAGTCTATAAAAGTCAACTATATATTCCTATAATTCAGTTATACTAGTATATTATTAATAATAGAAAATTTAAAAATATTTTATTTAAATTAACATGACCTATGGAAATGAATTGAACTTAAGTCACACATTAGGAATATCATTTTAAAATATAGAAAGATATTGAAGAAGATATAAACCCAGAGTAATATTTATTTTTTACTATGGAAGACTTAATACTGTAATCAGTTTACCCCACCACTTTCTTTGGAGTCAAAATAATCTAAATTTAAATCTCAATAGGCTTATTTGGGGATTTCTGAAGCTGATTCTAAAATTTACACAAAATCCTCAAGGACTAAGAATAGACAAGACTTGTTTCTCTCTCTTGATGAAAAACAAATGTGGAGGACTTACCTAAGTAGATATAAAACATTAGTATAAGGCTATCATAACTAACACAGTGTGCTTTTGAAGTAGAGATACCCCAGTGGCCACCATCACATTTGCTTTTCAGATCTTGATTTCTAATACTGTCCTACAGCAACAGGAACCAGGATTCTTTGTAGAAATGGCTGATTCAGGGATTCTGGCAGAAAATATACAAAAATCAGCCTGAAACATCTTGAAATGCCTGACATAAGAAAGTGCTAAGTGCACACATACACATACGCGTGCACACACACACACACACACACAACAAAAATAGGGGCATGTCAAAGGGACATAGGAGCTCACTCACTGAAAGAGCTCCCAGTCATTAAAGCTGGAGCAGTTTCACAAACAAAGGTGGTGTGAGATTATAGCCCCAAATATAAAACCGATATCTATAACTGCACACTCATATAAGTGACTGAATATATAAATACACGAAGAAGTGATAATTCTCCCGAACAGAAAAATTCCAGCATTGTTACAGTCCTTCGGGTTACAAGTTCAGCATTTGTTTCACTGGATAAAATGCAAGGTGTAAGAAGGGCAGCATTGTTTTGCAAGTCCCAGAGATGAAACCTTTTCCTTGCTTTTGGCAGCTTTTAGAAGCTACCCACATACCTTGGCTCATGACCCCCCTCTTCATCATCAAGCAAAGCAACACTCTATCTCAATGGTATTCTCCCACATTCACATTCTTTTTCTGACTTCACTCTACTTTTAAGGGCGCTGGTAACTATTTGAACCAGATGAATAATACAAGAAATTCTTATTATTTTTAGGTTAATTGAGTAGCAACCTTAAATCCCCTTTACCGTGTAAAAGGAGATTCTGGATTCAGGACATGGATATCTCTGGGAGGCTTCATTGTATCTATCACTCTTCATGGAGTTGGAGCATAACCCTGCACACTGTGATTGTGGCCTATGCATAGTGACTTCCTTCCAAAGAGTATAATACGCAGAGAGGGATAAAAGAGTAATTCGCGTGTTGGAGAAACCCCGTCCATATTTCCTCAGCCACGTTATAAAGGTTATCGTCAACAATTATGTCATATTGACTGTATACATCCTTTATTGGATGTGATGAAAATGGCACTTTACCTCTGTGGTCTTTTTCCCCAAAGTACATAAGCTCAGATTAATCACACACACAAAAATGTGAGACAAATGCCAACTGAAGCACATTCTACAACATAGGCAATTAGTGCTTCTTAAAAATACCAAGGTCTAAAAATAAGGAAGGTCTGAGATGCTGTCACAGCCAAGAAGAGGCCAAGGGGACACGATGAGTGGCGGTAGTCTGTATCCTGGATGAATCCCTGGGACAGAAAAGGGCCCTAGGAAAAACGAAGGAAATGTGAATGAAGTGTGGACTTTAGGCAACAATGGCAGGCATGATTAGTTATGACAGATGAACCTACTTCTATGTAAGATGTTCATAATAGGGAGAACTTGGTGTGGGTATGTGAAAACTTTTTGTACCATCTTCACAAATTTTTCAAATATCAGAAACTGTTCTAAAATGAAAGGTGTGTGTTTTTTTTAAAGTGATCAAGTCATTACTACTCTCCTGGGGGAGCCAAGAGAAGTGCCTCTAACCCAATTTAGAAAGCTTGTAAACACCACCTCCTCCCAGTGTAGTTAGCTTATGAAGAGAACATCCATCTGGATGCTATTCCACATAGAATATTAACTCGCGGGATGGCATGTGGGAGCTAAACCAGGGTCACAAAAGTAATGGCAAATGAGAAAGACTCATGAGATAAAGAGTTCAGTGAGAGAGTATGAAGTGAAAGGAGGATAGAAAGGACCTGAGGCATATGTAGGACCTGATGGTAAGGATTTTGAATTAAGTTTTGCCATAGAAGACAATGTATTTACAATGAAAACACAAAAACAAAACTACAGCCTGCTTTGATGAGAGGCATATACGTCTGTTTAACCCAAAATTCAACCCATTGAGATTTTAGCTATTTCTGCTTGATTTGTCTTAAGGAAAGCAACTTCACCAAAGCAATGTGTCACTTGAGAAACTAGGTTTCCATGATTCATAATTGTTTATTTCCCTAATTATTAGTAATCACAGCCCCAGCGCAGCCAAACAGAGCTTGGGAAACAACAGGCTGAGGGCTGGATGCATTTCAAAGCTTAAAGGACTTACTGACTGCACATTTAAGAATAATTTCTATTTGGTGATGTAAGACCTGTCAGTTTACCACCCTTATTTGTTCTGTAATGCCATTGTAGTAATCCTAATACTAAAAGGCATGAAATTTATTTTAGATAAATTAACAAAATGAATAATGGGTTCTGGAATAAAAAATGAAAACATTTAAGAAAATGAGTAAAAGAATGAAGAAAACATCATCCTAAGTTTAAAAAGTAGTTCTAGGTTTCTAGAAGATGTGGTATCACTATATTTCACAAACCCACAGTTCTTTTTTAAAAAATATATTTTATTGATTTTTTACAGAGAGGAAGGGAGAGGGATAGAGAGTTAGAAACATCTATGAGAGAGAAACATCGATCAGCTGCCTCCTGCACACCCCTCCTGGGGATGTGCCCACAACCAAGGTATATGCCCTTGACTGGAATCGGACCTGGGACCTTTCAGTCCGCAGGCTGACGCTCTATCCACTGAGCCAAACCAGTTAGGGCCCACAGTTCTAAATGTATGTTCTGAGATGGAACATGATGATTCATGACAGTGTTCTTTCTCTACCAACACCTGTTGAAGGTATTCAAGGGTTTCCAATATTGGAACTGCCCTTGCCCTTCAGTGGAATGCCTTTCTTCACATGATTTGAAGATTGGGGGTGCGGGAGCTAGGGAGGGAAAACAGAACATTAAATAACATGCAGAAATATAATCTCTTTCCTCATCGAAAGCCAATAATAATGATGTGCATATACATGTGTATGTATATAATGTATAAATATGATCTATGTGTATGTGTATTACACATATAAATTTGCATATACTTATCATTAGAAAATATTTTTACTATTTCTCTGTCCTGACTAGTTACTGGATTTAGAAACATTGAATTACCATAAATGGTAATTTGTCTAGAAGGATTTCGTAAATTTGTATATTAGTGAAGTTCTGTAGAAATCATTTTTATATTAGTGGAGTTCAGTAGGAATAATTCATCTACTTGTACTGGCTATATAAGGAAAAAAAGCCATTTAAATTGAGGAGGGCACCAAAATCCATTAAATACCAGGTATTAATATTTTTTAAATGAGTCCATGATGGTTTTTGCCCCAACAAACAGGGCAGTCTTTCTTTTCTGGGAATATTTAATAATGCAATTGACTTTTAAATTTCTTCCTTGAAATTAGAAGCCTCTGTGTGAGTTTTCTTTTCTTATCCTTCATGTCTGTAGCTCCCTGTTTGTTTAACCACAGTGCATTTCTTTTAATATCTCGGTGCTGTTTATTGAGACACTTTAATTTGATTGTTTCCCTTCTCTTTGTATTTGTCTTCACCAGGTGTTTCTTGACTTGAGCGCACTTCCCACATGATAAAATTAAAGGTCTAATTAATGCCTTTAAGGACATTGGTGCACAATTCAGCACCTAATTTTCTGCAGGGGATGTATTTAGGTGTTTAACTAGGTGGAACTGTGTGCTAAAGATTTCATTTGCATACCAAGTCCCTCTTATTACTTTGTAAACACTCTTCAATACAGGAACAAAGAATGTGTTCACACTGTTTAGTATACACTTTTCTAGCAAGCAGAATAGTAGAGGAAATAAACATATCTAAGCTATGTTTCATCAGAGAAGAAACAAAACTCCTTTTAGGTGAGGTGTTGAAATATGAGGTCCATTTCTTTGGAGCAGTGAGGATAATACTCAGCATTTGAAAATTGAGGGGGGCACCTGCAGCTGCACTGCATGGAAAAGCGAATGCTTTGAAAACCCACATCTGAGGTGTAGAGGATTCTAAGAAAAATATGGCGTCACATCAAGCACAAAAAGGAACACTAACTCACCACCAGGCAAGTCCTAGCAGAGAGCAGGCCAGGAGACAAAACTCATTCATCTCTCCTAGGCTACAAAAACTGGGGAAGGCACCATCTATATAAAGGCTAGAGAGTGTTTCTAATCTCATTTCACTTTCCATCTACTTTAAAACATAAATATTGTGGATGCCCTAGATATCATTACTAATAAGATATTTGCTTGATTATTAGCAAATTAAATCTATTAGCAAATTAAGTCTATTAAAACTTGCATTTCACACTAGTCTTCAGGGACATGATTTATCAGATATGAGGATACATTTTTAGCCCAATTTCTACACCCTCTCTACAAAACCATAATCTTTATCAGCACTTCACTTTTGACATGGACAACAGATATTTCCTCAACACATGTAAAACGTTAGTGTTGCCCAGACAAGGAACAAAGTTTAACAGGCAAGGAAGACTTGGTTCAAGGATGTTGTACTAAGGCCTAGAGATCAGAACTCAGCCTGAGCTCAGCTCCAGCAAAACAAAACGCTGGAGTGTTTTTAAGAGCTGGTTTGTGGGGAAGGAATCACAGGCCATCTGTGTTTGCTAATCGACTACCTAAAGAAAAGGTAAACTTTCTTAGATCTTTGTTATAGGAAGTAGCTTTACAACGTGGAGTAAGACACCCCACAAAATTAGGCTATCTTCCCATAGAAACTGGGATGTAGGCATTATGCCTTCCTTGATGTTTCTTTCTCAAAGGGATGTCCATGGGTCCTTGAGAAAAAAGTCCTATGTTGTAAAACTGGCAAGAGGTTTTAAAAAGATTTACATCTCAAAGAGGCAGAGAAGTTACAAGGAAAAGTTTTCTAAAGTAAATAGTCTAAGAAAAGGGAAGTCAGTGATCTAGAGGCAGAAAGTAGCCTGTCTGAAGTTTAATCAACCTGAAGGGAATTTTAAGATGGTCTCAGTCATATGAAAATATAATTTTAAAAGAAATTTAGCTGACACACCCCTTCAAATCCTATTGTTGTCCCTGTGTCTCAACTAACTATAAATTTTGGAGTCCCTGTTTTTTAATCTCCATTGTCAGAATAACAGTTTCTCCTTGGATATTTGGTTCTCGTCATTTACTAAAGTGTATTGTTATCAGAGAAATGTGTGGATTGCCTCAATTTCTGAAACAGTTTTGCCTTTTTCAGTTCTTTTCCTAAATTACAGTGCTTTCTTCCTTCAGCTGTCTAGCAGTATCTTCCCTGAGTGTTGTAAATCTGTTTTTGAAAACTTACTTCTTGGTAATGATTTCACTAAAGTATATTTTTAAAGTCATGTACAAATAGTATTTTTTGTATGCCTTTCAGATGACTACACTTCTAGTGAATTGAATTTTGTTTTTATTCATTAGTGTCTAGATACTATTATTCTCATGAAATCTATTTTAGGGATACTAGGGGGTGAGGCAAAAATAGGTTTACAGTTGTGTGTGTGTAAATTACAGAGTTTATTCTTGTATTATTATTTCCCATATGAGCTACTTGGCCCCCCCGTATATCTATACTTTTGTTATTTGTATTTAAGTAGTTGAATTTTCTTGGGTCATATTCTATATAATAAAAGCCTAATATGCTAAGTGTCCGGTTGGCCGTTCAACCAATCAAAGTGTAATATGCTAATGATATGCTAAGGCCACTCAACTGCTCACTATGATGTGCACTAACCACCAGGGGGAAGACAGTCGACCAGTCAACCACTTGCTATGACATGCACTGACCACCAGGGGGCAGACGCTCTGATTGGTAGGTTAGCTTGCTGCTGGGGTCTGGCTGATCAGGACTGAACGAGATGGGTCGGATATGCCCTGGAGCCCTTCCACGGATCCTCCCTGGCTCATCAACCTTTTGCGTATTTCCCTGACCCCAATCGTGCACAAGTGGGGTCCTTTGGCCTGGCCTGTGCCCTCTCACAATCCAGGACCCCTTGCAGGATGTTGGAAAGCTGGTTTTGGCCCGATGGTGGAACAACCGGTTGCTATGACATGCACTGACCACCAGAGGGCAGATGCTCAACATAGTAGCTGTGCCCTGGTGGTCAGTGCACTCCCACAGTGGGAGGGCCACTCAGCCAGAAGCCAGGCTCGTGGCTGGTGAGCACAGTGGCGGTGGCGAGAGCCTTTCCCGCCTCCATGGCAGTCAGACATCCCCTGAGGGCTCCCAGAATGCGAGAGGGCACAGGCCAGGCTGAGGGATGCCCACCCCACCCAGTGCACAAATTTTGTGCACCGAGCCTCTAGTGTTAATATAATGTTATTGGAAGGGTGGAGGGGCCACAGACTTTATCAGGTTTCTTTGTTCAAGGTCACCTTCTTTTTTTGCTATAGTGTCACATTCTTCTTTTAAAAAGATGATTGTTCTATGTAAGCATGTAACTTTTAGCTCTCACTCAGGATCTGATATAGATTGGGAGGCTTTCTATTCTTAAGTTCTCTCAAACCCTGGGCTATAAAATGCTCATAGCCTCTTTTGCAAATGTTCACTTTACATTTTTTTTTAAATTATGAGAGTTAACATACAATATTGTATTAGATTGAAGTGTACAACATAGCAATTTGACATTTATATTCCTTATGATGTAATCACCACAGTAAGTCTAGAAACTGTCTGTCACCATTCAACATTATTATGTTCATATGGAATGTTTTCTCTATGCTGTACATTACATCCACTTGAATTTTTATTTATTCATTTTTTTTTCACTCATCCTACAATTCCCTTCCCCTCTGGCAATTATCAGTTTGTTATCTATACTTGTAAGTCTATTTTTGTTTTGTTTTATTTGTTTGTTTGTTTTTAGATTTCAAATCAGAGTGAAATCATATGATATTTGTCTTTCTCTAGTTGACTTATTTCACTTAGCATAATACCCTCTAGAATTCAGTGGTTCTCAACCTTCTGGCCCTTTAAATACAGTTCCTCATGTTGTGACCCAACCATAACATTATTTTCGTTGCTACTTCATAACTGTAATGTTGCTACTGTTATGAATCATAATGTAAATATCTGATATGCAGGATGGTCTTAGGCGACCCCTGTGAAAGGGTCGTT
>NW_005365553.1:61583-75574 GCF_000412655.1 Myotis brandtii | reverse complement strand
GACACAGCAGAAGGACAAGTTCTCAGTACATAGTTACAGACTTATCTCAGCAAATAGTTACAGACTTCTTGGTAAGCCATGAAAGGCTGTTCTCATTCTACAAAGGTTGCTCTCATTCTACTAATAATCGCCATCCAAACAAGTCTGGGAAAACTGTGTGGGTAAGGGTCCCAGCCTTGCTAGCCCCTTCAGGTGCAAGGACCTTGCCAGCTTACATCTGGCCCCCAACAAGGCAACCCCTGTGAAAGGGTCGTTCGACTGCCAAAGGGGTCGCGACCCACAGGTTGAGAACTGCTGCGATTCATTCATGTTGTCACAAATGGCAAGATTCAGTTCATTTTTATGGCTGAGTAATATTCCATTATGCATATCACATCTTTATCCATTCATCTATCATTGGACATCTAGGTTGCTTCCATATCTTAACTACAGCAAATAATGAATAAACATAGGAGAACCTAGATCTTATTGATTAAGTATTTTCATTTTCTTTGGATAAATACCTAAAGGTGAAATTGCTAGATTGTATGGTAGTTCTATTTTTAACTTTTTGAGAAGCTCCATGCTGTTTTCATAGTAGCTGTACCAATTTACAATCCCACCAACAGTGCCTGAAGAGTCTCATTTATCTACAACCTCTCATTCTGACAGGTATCTGGTGATGTCTCACTGTGGTTTTGATTTGCACTTCCTTAATGATTAGCATTATCGAGCATCTTTTCACAGGTCTTTGGCCATTTGAATGTCTTCTTGAGAGAAATGTCTGTTCAGGTCTTTGCCCTTTTTTAAAAATTGGATTGTATATATTTTGAGTTGTATGAGTTCTTTATATATTTTGGCTATTAATTCCTTACTGCATGTATCATTTGCAGATATGCTCTCCCATTCACACGTTTGTCCTTTTGTTTTGTTTATTCACTTATGTTCTACTGTGCAAAAGCTTTCTTAGTTTGATGCTGTTTTTGTTTTGTTTCGTTTTGTTTTCTTTTGTTGCCCTCACCTGAGGACATATATCCAGAAAAATATTGCTAAGACCAATATCAGAGACTTCACTGCCTATGTTTTTTATTTTATTGATTTTTTACAGAGAGGAAGGGAGAGGGAAAGGGATAGAGAGTTGCTTTTATTATATTTGATTTCTAATTTTATGCCATTGTTATCTGAGAATATGCTTGATATGATTTCTATCTTCTTGCATTTGGAGAGACTTTGCCTGTGTCCCAATATGTGGTCTATCTTTGAAAATGACCCATGTGCACTTGAGAAGAATGTATATTATGTGGCTTTGGAGTGAAATGTTCTGAAGATGTCAATTAATTCCATTTGATCTAGTGAGTCATTTAGGATTGATGTTTCTTTGTTGATTTTTTGTTTAGAGAATTTGTCCAGTGGTGTTAGTGGTGTATTAAAATCCCCTACTATGATTGTGTTGCTGTCAATCTCTCCCTTGATATCCTCCAGAAGTTTTTTTTTTATGTATTTGGTTGCTCCTGTATTACGAAGATGGCGCCGAAAGCTAAGAAGGAAGCCCCTGCCCCTCCCAAAGCCGAAGCCAAAGCAAAGGCTTTGAAGGCAAAGAAAGCAGTGTTGAAAGGCGTCCACAGCCACACAAAAAAGAAGATCCGCACGTCACCCACTTTCCGACGGCCAAAGACACTAAGGCTCCGGAGGCAGCCTAAATACCCTCGGAAGAGCACACCCAGGAGAAACAAGCTTGCCCACTATACCATCATCAAATTCCCCCTGACTACCAGTCAGCCATGAAGAAGATAGAAGACAATAATACACTGGTGTTCATTGTGGATGTCAAGGCCAACAAGCACCAGATCAAACAGGCTGTGAAGAAGCTCTATGACATTGATGTGGCCAAGGTCAACACCCTGATCAGGCCTGATGGCGAGAAGAAGGCATATGTTCGACTGGCTCCTGACTATGATGCTTTGGATGTTGCCAACAAAATTGGAATCATCTAAACTGAGTCCAGCTGCCTAATTCTAAATATAAAAATTTTACACTGTAAAAAAAAACATATAAATATTGCTACCCCAGCTTTTTTTTTTCATTTCCATTTGCCTGAAAAACCTTTTTCCATCCCTTCACTATCAATCTATGTGAGTCTTTTGTTCTGATGTGGGTCTCCTGTAGACAGCAGATATATGGGTCATGTTTTCTTATCCACTCAGCTACCCTGTCTTTTGATTGGGGCATTTAATCCATTTATATTTAATGTTATTATTGATAGGTACTTGTTTGTTGCCACTTTTATTCTTTATGCCTGTGTTCCTTCTTCCCTTCCTATTTATTCTTTTTATAGCAGTCCCACTAGCATTTCTTGCATTGCTGACTTGGTGGTAATAAACTCTCTCTGCATGTCCACGCACTCTCCTTTCCTTCTCTCACTCACACACTATCTTTCAGCTTTCAGTCCCGTCGGCCACCATCTTGGATTCTCTCAAGGTTTTTTTTTACATTGGTTTTTACAGAGAGAAAGTGAGGGAGGAGGAGAAGGAGGAACTTCTCTCACTCACACACTATCTTTCAGCTTTCAGTCCGTCGGCCACCATCTTGGATTCTCTCAAGGATTTTTTTTTACATTGATTTTTACAGAGAGGAAGTGAAGGAGGAGGAGAAGGAGGAGGAGGAGGAGGAGGGAGAGAGAGAGAGAGAGAGAGAGAGAGAGAGAGAGAGAGAGAGAGAAACATCAATGTGAGAGAGACACACTGGTTGGTTGCCTCCTATATGTGCCCTGATCAAAGCTGGGATAAACCTGCTACCCTTGACCAGAAATCAAACTTGTGACCTTTCAGTCCAAGGGCTGATGTTCTACCACTGAGCCACCCCAGCTTGAGCTTATTTTTGTATATGGTATAAGAAAGTGGTCCAGTTTCCTTCTTTCTTCCTTCCTTCCTTCCTTCCTTCCTTCCTTTCTCTCTCTCTCTCTCTCTCTCTCTCTCTCTCTCTCTCTCTCTCTCTCTCTCTCTCTCTCTCTCTCTCTCTCTCTCTCTCTCTCTCTCTCTCTCTCTCTCTCTCTCTCTCTCTCTCTCTCTCTCTCTCTCTCTCTCTCTCTCTCTCTCTCTCTCTCTCTCTCTCTCTCTCTCTCTCTCTCTCTCTCTCTCTCTCTCTCTCTCTCTTTCTTTCCTTCTTTTTGGATATATCTATCCAGTTATCCCAGCATTACTTGTTGAAGAACCTGCCATTTTCCCATTCTATAATCTTACCTTCTTTGTCACATATTAATTGATCATGTAAGTGTCATTTAATATTGGTCTTCCTATTCTGTTCCATTGATCTGTGGGTCTGTTTCTGTGCCAGCACCATGCTGTTTTGATTACTATAGCTTTGTATTATAGATTGAAATTAGGAGATATCTCAGTTTGATTCTTCTTTCTCATGATTGCTTTGGGTATTCAGATATCTTTTGTGGTTCTATAGAAATGGTAGGATAATTTGTTCTGTTCTGTAAAGAATGCCATTGGCATTTTGGTGGAGATTGCATTAACTATGTAGATTGCTTGGGCAGTAAGGACACTGTAATCATATTCCATGAGTATAGTCTATCCTTCCATTTATTTGTGTCATCTTCAAGTTCTCTCTTCAATATCTTAATTTTCTGAGTACAGGTCTTTTGTCTCCTTAGTTAAATTTATTCCTAGGTATTTTATTTTTTCAATACAATTATTAAAGGGTTTGTTTTCTAACCTTCTATTTCTGATAATTCCTTATTAGTTATAGAAACATCACTGATTTCTGCATATTAATTTTGTGTCCTGCAGTTTAACTGAATACATTTATTAGTTCTAACAGTTTTTAATGGAGTCTTTAGGGTTTCCTATATATAATATCATGTCATCTGCAAATAATGACAGTTTTACTTTTTACTTTTTGATTGGGATGTCTTTTCTTTTTCTATATATAATATCATGTCATCTGCAAATAATGCCAGTTTTACTTTTTGATTGGGATGTCTTTTATTACCTTTTTTAATTAAATGCTGTGGCTAGGAATTCTAATACAATGTGGAAAAAAAATGGTGAGAGTGGGCATCCTTGTCTTTCTTGTTCCTGATCTTAAGGAAAAAGCTTTTAGCTTTTCATTGTTGCGTATGATGCTAGCTGTCGGTTTGTCATATATGACCTTTATTATGTTGAGATATGAGCCCTCTGTTCCCACTTTGCTGAGTTTTTGTCATAAATGGATGTTATATTTTGTCAAATGCTTTTTCTGCATTGTTTACATAACCATTGGTGTCTCCTGTGGATTGCCGTACCATCCTGTTGTAGTTGGGCCACATTTGCTGTGGGAACACCAGCCTTGGTGTAGCCCCTCAGGCCAACTAACTGCAAGGACCAGCTGCAACTGTTGTGGACAATCTGGTGTGTGGTGGGGACGTAGGGGGACTGGCCACATGGAGTGGGAGATGCTTTGGAAAGGCTTCAGTGCCAGCTGAGGCCACTTGTTGGGTATGCTTGGATTGGTAGTTTGTGCAGGCTGAAGCCAGCCATTGTGTGTGGTTTCTTGGGAAGGGCTCCTGTGCATGATGTGGCTGGCACCACTTGTACTGTGCTTGGTGCCTTTTGGGAATGGTTGCTTTGTGAGCAAGTTTAGCTGTCATGTGTTGCAGGTCTGGAGTCCTTTGAAAGAGGCCTGGGCCAGGATGAGTGGGTTTGGCCTGGGAGGGATCTCACGGGAATGACAGGGCTGGGTGAACAGTGACAGCCAAGTTAATGGTGATAAACTTGGTGCCTCCCTGCACTGGTCCAGACAGGTGGAAGAAGAACAAAACAAAAGAAACAAAGAAACAATGGCGCCTGCCTGCATTTGAGTCCCCAAAGAGAGTTCCCAGTGACCCGTGCCCCTCCAGCACTCACAGGAAAGTTAGTCTCAATTGAATTCCTCCCCAGATGACCCAGGTGCTTTTTGAGCTGCTGCTGCCCTGAAGTGAGTTTGTGCATGAATCATTTAAAAGCTGTGTCTCAGTCTTCCACTGCCCATCATCTCTCTCGGATATAATCTCCACTATTTTACAAAATTAGATATTATGGGAACTCCTCTTCTATGCACAGGTTCTCTAGGCTTTGGGAGCCCGGTGTGGGGCTCAGATTCCCTGTTCCTCACAGCAGGGCCATTGCAGCTGTGATATCCCTCGCATTTGTAAATCACCATGCTGTGAGTATGAAACCTAACCAGATGTGCCTCTGCCCCTCCTACCCATCTTGATGTGGCTGCTTCGTTATATCTTTAGTTATAAGAATTCTGTTCAGCTATCATTAGATGTAGATGGTTCTCAACAATGTTTGCTTTATATTTAGTAGTAATTTTGGTGTGTTCATGGGAAAAGCTGAGTTCAGGATCTACCTAATCCACTGTCTGGAGCAACTCCCCTTTACTTCCAACGACATTCATTTCTTCTATGAGTGAAATCTTGGACGCCAGACATTTCTACGACCTCTTTCTCGGCTTCTATGTCCCTAGGGATTGAACACGGATTTCATCTGTCTCACAACACTTCAGACTCAAAAATTACACATTTTCTAGGGAGTATATTTGCTATCCATCTCAGGCCCCTATACATACTCTGACCTTCCTAGTATACTGCCACACAGTTGTAACTGCTCACATCCATTATGTTGGGCTTAGGTACTTTTGGTCACACTTAAATTTAAGTGTGAATTTTCTCCATGTACAAGTCTCATTGAATAACTAGTTTGTATTTTTCCACTATTTTTGTGTGGTTCTTTGTTATTTACAGACAAAATAGTAGGAAAATTGGGTAATAAGCTACCGCTCTGTTCCTCCCAGGCCTATGTGCCTCTATCTAACAACTGATAGAAAATTCTGGGTAACAAGTTTCAGAAGAGATTTTCATGATCTTACCACTTAACCCTTCGATTTTAGGAGTTCCTTATTGAGAAAGCTATTTTCAAAGAATAATAATCAAATAGAAGCAAATCCCACTTTTTTTAAAAATATATTTTATTGATTTTTTACAGAGAGGAAGGGAGAGAGATAGAGAGTTAGAAACATCGATGAGAGAGAAACATTGATCAGCTGCCTCTTGCACATCCCGCACTGGGGATGTGCCTGCAACCCAGGCACATGCCCTTGACCGGAATCGAACCTGTGACCTTTCAGTCCGCAGGCCGACGCTCTATCCACTGAGCCAAACCGGTTTCAGCAACAAATCCCACTTTATTAAGTGCTGGGGAAGTACTCACTTCCTCCCAGAGCAGAGCTTCCATAATCATGGAGGAGAGCTCACTGTTTAGCTGTGCTCTCCTTTCCCCTTCCTCTCACAACTAAGACAGCCAAGTCTTCTAAGCAAACTCTGGCATCACCTCTTCACTCTGTTGTGCGTGAATGACGGAGAACAGATAGGAGAGGACAGGTACGGCCAGGCTCTGCCCTAGTGAGCTTGCGCGACTGAGGACACAAAGAACAAGAGAGAGACTACAGAGAGGCTTTGCTGTCTAAGGCACAGTAATGACACTATTTAGTAAAACATGATTAATCTTAGAAATCAGGTTTTGTGTGAATATAATAAAAGTTTAAATACACAGTGTGGAGGGAGAATAGAAGTGTGAAAGATGCCTTCTGGTGAAGATCGAAGAAATGTGAGAAAGAAGGAATTTACCTTCTCTACCACCTGGCATATAACAGACACTGAATATATATTTGTTAAATACAACTTAATTTTTACATATTTCAACATTTGTATGTAGGAAATGATTTTGAAAATCATTTCAAAAAACTAATTAAGTCACCTTTGAAATTTTAGTCTAAGAACTGTGTTGTTGCTTTTAATTTTTCAATTATAGTTTACATTCAATATTATTTCATGTTACTTTCCAGTGTACATCATAGTGATTAGGCAATCATATACTGTATAAAAGTGGTCCCCCTGACATTTCAAGTACTCACCTGGCACTGTACAGAGTTATTACAATATGATGTACCATATTCCCTATGCTGTACTTAACATCTCCATGACTACTTTGTGGATACCAACTTGGACTATTTAATTCTTTCAAGTTTTTCACCCAGCTCCCCAACCCTCCTCCCCTTGGCAACCAACAGTCTGATCTTTGTATCTATGAGTCTGTTTCAATTTTGTTTGACCATAACCCTCCTCCCCTTGGCAACCAACAGTCTGATCTTTATATCTATGAGTCTGTTTCAATTTTGTTTGACCACTTATTTTGCTCTTAAGATTCCAGTTATAAGTGAAATCATATGGTATTTATCTTTCTCTATCTGACTTATTTTATTTAGCATAATACCCTATAAGTTCATCCATGATGTCGCAAGTGGTAAGATTTCATCCAAGAACCATATTTTTATGTAATTTCTGGCTTTGGGCATTTGTCCATAAATGCTTCTTAATTAATTATACCCTGGACACAGATCACACAAATCCAATTATTTCTTGTGTTAGGAAATGCTGAGTTATCTAAAGCCCTGTCTTTGTAGAGACATACTTGGTAGTTGCCTTTCAAACTGAGGTTCTCTAGTAGGATAATCTTGATTAAAAGGACTAGAAAAGTAAAGAGGAGCTCATTTTCATTAAGAAAATATTTTAGAAGCTTCTAAGGACAAATTAATATGATTACAGTTCATCTCCATAATGTTGTAAATAATCAACATTTGGTCAATATCCATAAATTATTAGAATATCTTCACATTCCTCTGATGAAATCATGACATCTCTATTTTTCTCAGTATTGTTTAGTAGAAAAAAATAGGAAATAAGAGTAACCACAACAATAAAATGATACTGAAGCATAATTTCTCATGTGGATAGATTCAATAAGCAACCATATTTCAATGGGCAGACATCTACATTTATAGTATCTGGTATATTCACTTTGACCTCATGTTGCACAGGTTAATTCCCATCCAATTCTCTATAAAAAAATCAATAAAATATATATTTAAAAAAAATCCAAAAGTACCATATTTGAGTATTTATTATATGTCAAATGGGGTTTTAACAGCTCCATTTTAAAAATAGAGAAATTTAAATGCCAAGAGTTTCATGCAAGATCACACAGCAAGCAAAAGGCAGAGCCTGGACTTGGGCCCAACTACTTTGCATTTCACAAACCAAGCCCTTTCTTCTTTGCCACACTGGTTCTCTTCTAGAAGGCCCTGGAATAAGCAAGTTCCAATTGGGACCATGAACAAATAAAAATACTGGAGATTACATTTTATGTAATATTTTGTGAAAAACACACCTGTGTCTGGAGGAGCTTAAAGAAATAAGTTCATCTAGTTAGCTTACAGGATTTCAAAATTGCATGTCTGCAAATTAAGTCAACATATATACCCCAAATTTTTTGTTGTTGTGTTCCCTGTAGTGAGAAACACCAGCAGCTACTGTATTTTAGAAACTAAAGCTAGGAAAGTATCCCTGACTCCTCCTTTACCCCTACTACCCTTTATTATATTGACAAATTCTATTCAGACTTTCTTAATCTAAAACCTGGACATCTCTTATGATCTCCATTCTACTACATTGTTTAAGAAAATGATCACTTCTGGATTACTACAATTACATCCCAAATGCCCCTCCCTTACGTGTGTCCTACCCATGCTCAGCACATCTCCATCCAACTCTTCATCCTATAATTCAGAATGATTTTGTAATGCTAGTTTTATCAGGCAACGTCCCTGTTTATAATTTTTCTCAATTCCCCTCAGTGTAAAATCCAAATGGTATAGTGCACAGCAAGATAAAAATATACCTCACATACTCTGGTATGGGAAGAAAGTAAATTCAATGATTGACCAGGGTAGAGAGGACCAGTTCAGGTTTGAACATCCTTGATTGAAGTGCTTATAGGACACCCAGTTGGAGCTCTTCATCTGGAATTTGGATATATGTATCTTCACTAGTCCTTCCTCTCAAACAAGAAAGAAAGCAGGACAACTTATTCACAAGAAAATGCAAGTAATACAGTTATCACGCACCCCAGGAGCATTTCTTTGCATTAAATAATTTGGGGAAAATATTAATTCATACATATAAAGTAATTCCAAAACATACATCAAGCATAGTGGAATTGAGTTGGAAAGATGTTTCTAAAGGGTGGGTCTTGGCCCTTCAAATCATGCTGCTTGTGTATTTTATGTATGTTAAGAGGTGCTGGCTTCAGAGAAACACTGGAAAATTCACTGTGGCTGAAACATGCAAATCACAGAATGTTTGCCGGAGGGTAAGTCAGAGCAATGCCACTGAGGTAGCCTGCATATGCATATCTCATTGCTGACATCTTGAGCTCTGTTAATCAATTCCTATTTGAGATAAATGCATCTGCTTGTATCTCAAAAGACTAGATTCACAGAACCGTTACTAAGATATTTCCTAGATGCTCTCCAAGGACTTTAAAAGAAGGAACAACAGGAAATTTACCAAATCCGTACAGCAAACCTGAAGAAAAGGTTAAGCAAAATTCAGAATCCTCCTTCACAGCCTGCAAATTTTGATAAATAGTGTCACAACTTTGTCCACTGATTTCTAGAGATTTGATTCATTGTAATGCTATCTGGGTTAATTGGACTTCTAAGAGGTGCTAATTCCTGTCCCCGAAAATAATATATTTCAGAATTTCATTCCCACATTGAATATTCCCCTCCAATATTTAAGAAGCAGAGCCTCTCTGTTCGGAAAAACTAAACAAAAAATATCAACAAGATAACAGGATGGTGGGATTTTTGTTCAGAAAGAAGCACTACAGTATTTGGCTCACAATTCTATGCACAGAACTCCCAAGAGCTGCCTTTGACATCTTTACCTTACATTGTTTCTCTCCTAAATCATGGATAATAGAGACCCCAGGCATGGTGGAGTAAACCCTGAAGCTCGCTGCACACAAACTCTAAGAGTTATCATTTTCATGGCTCAGCTAACAAGAGAAGTGAAACTCATGCCATTATTTGACTTACTTAAAATGTATCCTTTTCATGTTTGAAGGTCTAATACCCCATATATTTGCAATTATTTAGCCCTTAGCATTCTCCTTGAAACTGTCCTCCTCTGCCTACTTCTCCTCTTGTTCCCTATGACTTATTTTACTCCATAGCTTCTAGCTATCCCTCAACCACAAAGGTAGTTGAAGCAACATCCAAAAATACCAGCTCCCAGGAGCTGTTCGTTCTGTGCTTAAAGTATAAAACAGGTCTCAAGCCTGGGTAATAACTGAATTCATGAATCTCAATTCCCAAATGACATTAATAGCAGCCTAGAGCAGGAAGCAGAGCTATGCTAATTTCTGCAGGTAATGCGTGAAAGCAGATAGGGAAAGCTTGAAAGGTCAACATCTGCTGTCATGCAGGAGTGTTGCAAAATGTGATTGGCCAGTAAATGTCAACACCATGTTCTAAAATCTACATGCCACCCTTTCAATTTAATCTTCGCTAGCAGCCCAGCTAACAATCATGCGGCATGTTTCAAAAGCCCTTGAATTCTAAAATGGAATTGTGTGATTGCATTCCCATGGCAATAAGACACCTGTAAATTACAAACTTGTCATTTAATCAGCATAAATGTAGGGAGTTTGTGCAACCACTGTGAATTTTTTTCATATCTATTTTCAGGGAAGGCTGAAGACCTCTTAATGATTATATACCATAACAGACTACAGGTCTAACTGTTGCCATGGTATTACGTACTTCTTTTCTTTTAAAGAAGTGACTGGAATGTAGAGCGATAATGAATCTAATGATTGTCCTCTGCTCCACAGAGATGTGCTTTATATTCTCTCCCTTTTGTGCTCTTCCTTCTTTTCACTACAGACTGGGTTCACAGGTATGCATTTGTTCAGGGACAAGAATGGCTCTCAGAGCAACCTCCACCTTATAAAAATAAATATAAAATGATCTGCTTTGGGAAATGTCTATAACAAAAAGGGTATGTGTAAAAAGCATAGAAAACAAAATTTACATTCATCACACAAACTAGAGGCCCAGTGCATGGGTTCGTGCACCGGTGGGGTCCCTCAGCCTGGCCTGTGCCCTCTTGCAATCCGGGACCCCTCGGGAAATGTAAGACTGCTGGTTTCAGCCCGATCCCCACAGGCCAGGCCAAGGGACCCCACAGACCAGGCCAAGGGACCCCACCGGTGCACGAATACGTGCCCTGGGCCTCTAGTATGTATATAAGATTCTGGGTTCATCTTTTCCCACCCTCCCCTCTCCCTCCTTCCCTCTGAGATTCATCAGTCTGTTCCATGTTTCCATGCCTGTGCATTGAGCCTCTGCCCCATGGTGGTCAGTGCACATCATAGCTACTGGTTGAATGGTCACTTAGGCTTTTATATATATAGATTGTCAGATTAAATCAGTGAGGAGAAAGACAATAGGTTTTGTGTAAAAGAAAAGTTTGCACATTCATAGCGTCCAAGGCTATACATAAGTTCTTCATTCATAGTGTCCAAGGCTATAAATAAGTTCTTTTTAATTAAATGTGAACTAAATTAGTGAATCTTAAACTTGCCAGATATTCAATTCAATTAATTACCAGTATATTTGATAGGTGACTGTGTTTGTATTTGTTTTTTTATCTTTAAAGTATATTTTTATTCATTTCAGAGAGGAGGGGAGAGGTAGATAGAGATAGAAACATCAATGATGAGGGAGAATCATTGATTGGTTGTCTCTTGCATGCCCCACACTTGGGGATTGAACCCGCAACCTGGACATATGCCCTGACGGGGAATCGAACCATGGCCCCTGGGTTCATAGGTTGACACTCAACCACTGAGCCATCCTGGCCAGGCAGGTGACTGTGTTTTTAGATTATAAGTAATTATCATTAATGTGTATTTGCCAACTGGAAGCCATTTACCATACAAAACACCAAATTTAATACAACTGACTTTTATTCTATATTTGAAAATTAACCAAAAATAGAATTTTTATAAAGGTGTTTTAGCTTGGGTAATTATTTTGGACAGAATCATAAAAACTTGGCTTCAGGATACACCATCTCTCCCCATACAAACTAAATTTATCTACGGGAGGTAGCAAAAAAAAAGGGGTCCTGATAAGTTTCTATTAAATTATTCCTGAAATAAACATGTATAGGTGAATGAATGCAGTCATTAGATAGACTTGGCCAGATGCACACAATTAGGGAGGAGCTTGGCTTCGTTCCTGTTTTCCTGACTCCACCTCAAGTGCTCATTTTCCTACTCAGTCCAAGTGACATTTTTGCATCTCTTAAAATGACAGTAGATACATAAATTTGAAATGAGGTATTTTTCTTTTTCTTTAAAAGGAAATGGATACAGGCACACATCTTCTGAGTTCCTGCTTAGTATCTACAAGTTATGGTAGAACTTAAATGTGTGCTTACATTTAATATGCAGGTACTCCTGTTGGGATTACAAAAGTTTTGACTTTGAAAAGCGTTTTAAGAAGGAAAAGGACCACATGATTGAAAATACCGAATTATCATATAATTCTTGGATTTTATTGACAACTTAAAATACAAATCTAATGTCTGCCTAACAATGAAGGTGTAAAAATGCTATTTCCTTTGTTTTATTAATTATATGCAATAAAGGTGAAGTAATGGTGAATGATGCCCACCTCTTACTCTGCTCAAACCCTTTTTAAGCACATACACTACTGGGCATAGCGTTCCATGAAGTAGTTGGACAGTTTTCAGTAATGCTAAGAAACCTATTACTCCACGTGTGGAGCAGGGGTGTTGGCTGTGGGACCCTGGGCAGGATGAACCATACCGGTTGTCTGTGCCAGTTTATGTCTAATTCAGAAGTATGAATGACCAGTGAGGACTTCACTACCCCTCCATGCTTAACCTAGTAGATGCTATGCAGCTATATAGTTTAGTGGACCAATAAGAATAAGGTCTCATTTTATAGATATCTTAATAAAAGAGCCATACATGGGACAGAAAGTGACGAGGACCATTGACCACTATACAATGGCATCAGCAAAGCAGTGCCCAAGATAACCAGATAGAGCCATATTGTTCAATCCGGTAAAGACTCTGACTTTCATTTTCAGCTACCAACGGCAAGACTAGTTTCCAATTCAGGGGTATTGAACAGTTCCAAAACCAGAACTTAAATCTCTGAGCAGGTTGGAAAAGGACCTCTTAGCACCCACAATCACACAGCAAGTGTTAAAGAAGTCCTGTGTTCCTTCAGAGTTTTGGGGAAGTCACCAGTGTTAACATGGTTATCTCAGCAGTAGCATCTGACTTCCTACCTGGAAAGCAAGGTCTGATGTTGAACATAATCTCCTGCAAAGAGGAATCATTTTAAAAACAAATGTCTTCTCCTCATTAGAATAGAAACTAGACACCAGGACTTCGATTTATGTCTTCAGTTAAGGTTTTACCTCAGTGCACGTCCAGGGGCCCTCTTTCAAACGGGTGGCAGGCAGTACAGGGAATTTTCAGTTCCAAGAGCATTTGATCCTCATGCTGCCTTTGTTCCCCACATTCAGTTTATCACATAGAGTGTTTCCCCATGGGGCTTTTACAGACTGAATTGGCAACTATGAATTTTCAATGATTCCAAATAAAGCACAGTGACATGTCCTATCACTCTTCCAAATGAAAAAAGGTGCACCAAGTCCATTAGTCACCAAAATTATGATCTGTTATATGACTGTACTTTTCCCTTTTTGCAAAGTGAACTTCGGAAAAAATTCCACTGGATTAGTTTATTTAACATTGATAATCTGCAAAAAAAGTTATGAAAACCTGCCAGTGTTGAAATTGCCAAAACAGCCTCTGTTCTTCCCTTGACACTGAATACTTATTAATGTGTTATAAACCTTGATCTGCAATATTTTCAATGTAATAGTTTATTATAAACACTGTCATATCTCACATGTTACCAATTCTTTCCTACATGCTAGTGATTTCTATAGTTGTGACATCTCTTTTTCTTAGTACCATCACAAAACAACCACACAAAAAATTCACTCTAGATATCATCCAGGAACCTCACATTCACTAT
>NW_005365553.1:52065-61041 GCF_000412655.1 Myotis brandtii | reverse complement strand
TTATTTTTCCTCTTAACATTCTCAGTTTTTCTTCTCCCTCACTTGTCATTCCTCTCCTTCCTCTGAAACTCAACTGAACTATGCCTTTCCAAAAGAACCTTTTATTCATTACTTTTCTCTTGCTCCTTCTCCCTACTCTTATTTCTGAGTTTCTTTTTCTCTGATAATGTTACATAGTAGTAGTCTGGTGGTCTACCATAATAGAGGATATATGATCAATGTATAATATTTGCATTTATTACTTATATCTGAATATAATACATTATTTCAGAAAAGAAATAGAATATATCTTGAAGAAAGAGGCCCTTTTGGCAGTTCATACAGTATATGTGCAATTTCTTTTTTTCATATGTGTGGCTCCTGTAAGATTGGAGTCACTCAAGGAAATAGGCAGATGCAGCAAGCAAGAGGGGAGTTTATTAGAGGGAATGAGGGATGGAGCCCCAACTGGGGAAGGTTAGGACTGTCTTCACTGTCCTTGGGGTTGAATTTTATGTGCAAAAACCATAAGGGGAGGAGGCTGGGAGACTAAGTGTTCTAGTCTGATTAGATGGAGTTCGTTGTCCTTCAGACTGATGAGTGCTGTCCGTTGAGGCTGTGGGCTGTAGGCGGCCGTTGTTATCATTGGCCTGCTGTCTCGCCCTCCAGTGCAGCTGCCTCCTGTTGTGCTGGATAGGGTGACCGCTAGCTGTTCCATGAAATGAGGCTGGGGCCACTTCCTCATTCAGGACTTTCTAGTCCGCCTGAGCCAAAGTCTTCCGCTGGCCTGTCAGGTCCTTTATTAACATACTTTCTGAAGAATAATGAGTGGGAGTTAAAAGCAGACATATCTACGCAGTGTCAATGAGGTTAGGCCATCTAGTTAGAGGGCTGAGGTAGTTTCACCTTTAAAAAAATATCTTAAAATATAAAGAGACTAGTGTTGGCTGAATGGTTCATAACAAATCTACTTTGCTACTGCTTTATATAAAACTAGAGGCCTGGTGCATGAAATTCATGCACTCAGGGTGGGTCCTTCAGCCCAGCCTGCACCCGTTAGCAGTCTGGGAGCCCTCGGGGGATGTCCGACTGATGGCTTAGGCCTGCTTCCCCTGGGGAACAGGCCTAAGACGTCAGTCAGACATCTTTAGTATTGCTACAGAGGCAGGAGAGGCTCCCACTACAGCCACTGACCTTGCCAGCTGTGAATCTGGCTTCTGGCTGAGAGACACTCCCCCTGTGGGAGAATACTGACCACCAGGGATCAGCTCCTGCAATGAGCATCTGCCCCCTGGTGGTCAGTGTGCATCAGAGCGACCAGTTGTTCCTCCATTCAGTCTATTTGCATATTAGCCTTTTATTATATAGGATAGAGACCCACTGCATGGGTGGGGGCCAGCCAGCCTGCCCTGATGGGGACCCCCAATTGGGGTGGAGGACCCCACTAGGTAGCAGGGCCAGCCGGGGTAAGGAGCCATGAGCAGTTTGCGGCCAGCCCCACCCCTAATTGGGGTGGGGGGTCCCTGTTCAGGTGCGGGGCCAGCTGGGGTGAGGGGCCATGGTCATTCTGGTCGTAGTGGTAGTTCTGGTTGTTCCGCCATTTCAGTCACTGGGCTTTTATTATATAGGATTATTCCATAGAATATGCATAGAGAGAATGATGACAGCAGCACCAGAGTTGAACTAGAAGATAGAACCTGGGTAAATTTCCTACCTTTTATGTATTTCATTTAATAGAGCTAAGAAATTGGTTAAAATTGACAATTTTGATGAGATGGTATTTATTTAGAATGTGTTTAAGAGCTATCCATTTTCCCATATTCCCTTCATCAGCTCATTGTACATTTTATTTTCCTATTCACTAAATATAATATTAAACTTATTCTATAAAATAAAATTTGATATTGTAGAAGCTCATTGTCAAAAATCTCTTATGCAAATGTGCACACACAGGTGCACATGATAGCCTAAATATGAAACAAAAGGAACGACCCCAGATTAAATTGTCAAAATACCACCAGCTATGATTTTAGTCTGCTACAGTTTAGATATATTTTCAAGAATCCTGTCTTCTTTTCTCATTCAGTAGGAAAGATTGAATGGGTCTCCTAACTATACTGATGATAAGAAGGCAAAGATAAACCAGAGAAGTCATTCTTGCCTTTAGGGATTCACCTGGTAAATTGCTGCTTAAAGAGTGCTGTCAATAAGTTAACTTCTTTACTGTCGAGAGCAATTCTCTGCTGGCGGTGAGATGGACAAGATGACCTAATAGATCTTTTCTTTTCATCTCAAGATCCAAAGTTTCTTTGCAAGGAATTGTGACTTAAAAAAACAGAAACAGTGTTTTAAGGCCTGTCCACAAATTTTTAACTGAAAAACAAAAAAAAAAAAACAAACTTGTATTTTATCATATTCTTTCTTTAGTGAAGTATTCTAAAGTTTCTAAAAATAATCCTTTACTTATATATTGCATTGCTGTATTTATTTTAAAAATAAACACAATGGCAAAGAGATATTTAGAACCCAACATTATAAGGCAAATATATTCTCTTGCACTTTTTTTTTTCTCCTAGCACTCATGTTATCTTAAATGGAAGAGTTTTTTCTCTTCTACTCATATATCTTTTAGTCAGCAGAGAGATACTAGTAAAGTGAAATGGTTAAAAGCACAGACTTTAAAAGCAGGTTGAGTTGTTTTGTTTTTTTAGTTTTTTGTTTTTTTAGATGCAACAGAGTAGATGCCCAGCAGTCAGAATATAAAAGCTTTTTCTATTTTGCAGTTTTTTTTCTTTTTGTTCTTTATTGTTTAAAGTATTAAATATAGTATTATATATATCTCCTTTTTCCCCCACTGACCTCTCCCCAGCCACCCCCACCCCGCAGCACATGTCCTCACCCCCCTAGTGTCTGTGTCCTTTGGTTATGCTTATATGCATGCATAAAGTCCTTTGGTTGATCTCTTACCCCCCTCCTCCCCTGCCTTCACTGGGTGGTTTGGTGGGTTGTTCCATGCTTCTCTGTCTCTGTATCTATTTTGATCATCAGTTTATGTTGTTCATTATATTCCACATGTGAGTGTCATGTGATAATACTTGTCTTTCTCTGACTGACTTATTTGGCTTAGTATAATGCTCTCCAGGTCCATCCATCCTGCTGCAAATGGTAAGAGTTCTTTCTTTTTTATAGTAGTGTAGTATTCCATTGTGTAGATGTACCACTATTTTCTAATCCATTCATCTGCTGATGGGCACTTAGGCTGTTTCCAAATCTTAGCTATGGTAAATTGTGCTGCTATGAACATAGGGATGCATATATCCTTTCTGATTGGTGTTTCTGTTTTCTTGGGATATATTCCTAGAAGTGGGATCACTGGGTCAAATGGGAGTTCCATTTTAATTTTTTGAGGAAACTCCATCCTGTTTTCCACAATGGCTGTGCCAGTCTGTGTCCCACCAGCTTAGCACGAGGGTTCCGTTTTCTCCGCATCCTCACCAACACTTGTCGTTTGTTGATTTGTTGATGGTAGCCATTCTGACAGGTGTGAGATGGTACCTCATTGTCATTTCAATTTGAATCTCTTGGATGATTAGTGACTTTGAGCATGTTTCCATATGCCTCTCTCGGCCTTCTGTATGTCCACTTTCAAAAGTGTCTATTTAGGTCCTTTGCCCATATATTGATTGGATTGTTTATCTTCCTTTTGTCAAAAATGTATGAGTTCCCTATAAATTTGGAGATTAGGCCCTTATCAGATATAACATTGCCTCGCCAACCTCAGACCCTGTGAGTGCGCCACCCACCCGCCAAGCCCACCAGGTTGAGTTTTAAAACATAATTTCACCACCTATTAGCTATGTTACCTTGGACAAGTAACACTAACCTCTACCTGCCTCCATTTACCTATCTGTAAAATGGAGATAATAGTAGCACCTAACTGTTGGGGCTACTGTGAGGATCCAATGAGTTTATATGTGTAAAGCATTTAGAAGGATACCTAGCACATGTTATGTATTGTTTAAGTGTGTGTTACTGTTATTATGATGATGATTATTACTGTGGTGGTTCTTATTAAATACACTATTTTTATGAATGTTAAATTATTCATACATTTAAAAAATATATGTTTCAAAGACCATGCCACATTAATGACACATGGAGTTGGGTTCTTGTCCTATGAAATTTGAAGAATAAATTCACAGACTAAAAGGCTTCTTTAGTAAAAATGTGGAAGTTTATTGGAAGCAAACTCCCCCTGGGCAGGGGTCTCCAAATGAGAAAAGCCTGCTCTCTCTCTCTCTCTCTCTCAAATGGGAAAAAATCTAAATCTAATAAATCTGTTCTGAGTCTCTTTGTCTCTGGTTTATATGTGCTGGTAGCTCTTTGTCTGAACATGACCCTTTCTAATTGGACCCTTCCTTAATTTATGACCCCCATGCTTTCCTAATTGGTCATTCTTCTACAGAGTATCAGTTTAAAAGGTTAAAGCCTACCTGGTCCCCCCTCTTTCTCTTCCCCTGGTCTTGCAACATTCTCTATCCTCTGTGAATGTATACCTTCCCCTTGTAACATTTCTTTATCCTCTGTGAAAGTAAGATAAGCATTCAGGAGGCTCCAAGCCATCACCTATGCATTCCTCTCCCATGGACCCCCTTTTCCCTAAAACTGACTGTCCTGTCTCTAAAATTCCTTTCATTAAGATTCCACATTAAATGAGTTATTGAGGAGTTGTTGCATTATCTTTGTTAAGTAGGGTGGTAATGTTGGAGAAATAGGAAAGTTGCAGATCACACAGGACTTCATTATTTATTTATTTTTTTTTTAAACTGTTCTGGTCTTTCTAGTTCTTTCTCTTTTTTAATAATGTCCACGATGAAATTATCTGGCCTATGTGAGAGAAATAAGTGTGTGCCATCACTATTTCTCCTGTATCAGGGTACTTCTCAAATAGTGTGGGTAGAGTTACTAGAGACATCAATGTTGAAACTAAACAAGGTCCTGTCACTTTTAGAAAAAATGCATTTTGAGGAGTTTGGTAGATGTATTTTAATTAAATAGATACATTATTTATGATGAATTTCAAGAACTTTTCACACTTCAACTAACTTTAAATTCAGTTGACCACCAAAAGGTCACTTTCTCTCTGCGTCCTTCCTCACTGGCTCTAGTAGAAATGTGGTTTCCAATGTGCTCTCGGAGCTTACTAAATCCCCAGATGCATAAGTTATTTATAGAATTATCTTCTTTATGGACTGAGTTTCTTATTCATCAGACTGTGAACCACTTATAAGTAGTAACAATATTTTCTTAATCTGTATAATTCATAGCATCTAACATACTGCTTGGTGTAGAGTAGATCACCAATAAATGTTTTTAAATAAATGCATAAGTGCCCTAACCGGTTCGGCTCAGTTGGCCTGCAGACTTAAGGGTCCCAGGTTCAATTCTGGTCAAGGGCATGTACCTTGGTTGTGGGCACATACCCAGTAGGGAGTGTGCAGGAGGCAGCTGATCAATGTTTCTCTCTCATCAATATTTCTAACTCTCTATCCCTTTCCCTTCCTCTCTGTAAAAAATCAATAAAATATATTTTAAAAAAATAAATGCATAAGTAACGTTATCTGTCACTGAAAATTGATGTTTAAAACTACTTATTCCCTTAGTAGGATGCTAGCATGGTTCTCTGTCCTCACATCATTTATTATTGAGACAGAAAAAAAGTGATACATTAGCACTTGGAAAAGTTTTTGTTACAGAATTGGAATTTGTTTGTTCTTTTAAAATTTTATTTTATTGCTTAAAGTATTACAAAGAATAGTACATATGTTTTCTTTTTTTCCCCATTGACCTTCCCCCAGCCTCCCCTACCCCCCAGTCTCTTGCGTCCATTGGTTATGCTTATATGCATGCATACAAGTCCTTCGATCATTCTCTTACCTCTCCTCCCAACCCTCCCCAGCCTTCCCATTGTAGTTTGACAGTTTGTTCAATTCTGCTCTGCCTCTGTATCTATCTTTTTGTTCATCAGGTTATAATGTTCTTTATTATCCATAAATGAGTGAGATCATGTGGTATTTTTCTTTCATTGACTGGCTTATTTCACTTAGCATAATGCTCTTTCAGATTCAACTTTCACAAATTCAATATAGTCACATTTTCAATGTATAAGAATGGCTACTGAATCCTGGAAATAATTTGTTGCTGCCATATAATTTTGTGTTGTAGTCTTTTATTACAATGACTGAATCAGAGATTTGGACAAAGTCAAACTGTTGTTTATTTCATTACACATAAAATATATACTTCATATTTTCAGTGATTTTTCTATATATTAATGATAATGCATTTACTATAGCCTGCAATTATTTTGGTTACTTATTTAAATACAAAACTTATAGGAAAAATTATACTCTTCCAAGATATCTTTCCCTTTATCCTCAAACACTAAAAGAATGGTGTTTTGAAGATATGGCTAAATATATATATTTCTATTTTCTGTCTTCTTTGGGAAGAAAGCAAATTTCAAAATAAGTAAAAACTTGAGTGAGGGCACTGAGGTTGCAAATTCTCTACATGGAGAATTCTTTTCAGCTCAGGTATTTCAGGGGGGAAAATGCTTGAGAAAAATCTTTCTATCTTTACCCCAAGGTAGTAAAGTTAACAACCACAGTCATCTAATCTAATAGCTTCTCTTATTCCTTTCATAGGTTCATCTCACAGGTGGATTGGTTTTCCTCATTTTCATTCTTTTTAGTTTCTTTCTTAGCCTTTGATTCCCTATTGATATCTTTTGAAAAGTGCACAATTGCAATTTTAGCATTAAATTTCTCTATAATACTGCTTGTCTCTTTTTCTCTTATTGATTCAAAGCTACATACCAAGTCAAAGGAGCAAAGTTAGTTTAATTCTTTCCTTGGCTACTTTCCTTATTCATCAAGCAGCAGGAATTAAAAAAAATACAACACTTCAATCCTTTTTGATATAATTAGATGAGCAGTTCTTAAGAAGACCTGCTTATTATTGATTCCTTTCAACTTTTCATCCTTTTCTCCTTCTTAATGCATCCCCCCAAGTTAGCCACAGCAGAAGTGGGACATCTGCTCAGAAAAACATTTAGATTACTAATGATTCTTTTTAACATCTGTTACATTGCTACTGAACAGTTGTTGTTTCTTTAAGGAGGCTCAAGGGACAAGACCTATGTCACATTAATAGTGGGTACTTTTTGGAAGTAGTAAGTCTTATGCCTTTGGGAGCTATCTAAAAGTGCTATTGTGTACATACATAACTGAACATGTCCGGTCTTACATTTCTTCTTTTTCCAGTGCAGTATTTCTGATTAGAGTAATTTGAGTCTGGTTGTTGCAATACTTAATAGGTTTTTTGTTGTGTGTGTGTTTTTATTTCACTGCTCATTACAGTTGCACTTTTAAAGAGAAACTGTATTAAGCACAAAATGTATCTCATATCTACTACTGAATTGGATGTGAGCTTTTTATCAAAAAAACATTCAAATGGGCTTTGATCCCAGCAACTCAATCTGTATGATAATTCACAACAAGGAAATGACTTGAGAATATGAGCTGGGACCAGATTTTTTACTTTGTTTTCAGCAAATGCATGTGTATTTATTCACAAATACTTTGCATAAGAATAAATAAAAAAATAATTGCTTTTAAATGTTTCTTCTCAGGGTATCCTGGAAATATTCTCTTGTCCTCATGCTACAAAATAATAAACTAATAATAATAATGATAATAATAATAAATCTTTCTCACAAATTCAGACCACAGAGGCCAGAAATTACTGGTGTGGCAAGATGAAAAAAATGGTGAAAAATCTAAAAGAAATTTTCAGAAGTCAGGCTCTGGCATACAAATATCCAATATCTGAAACAGAACTTAAAATAAGTATAAGATAATTGTGTATTGCTAATTTATTTTCCATTCAATTTGAGATTAAGCCAAGTCTAGTATCTAAGAAAATTAGTTGTCATTTGATTTTCATTTATTAGTTGATCTATTTTATATTGGAATATGAATATGCATATATATATTCCATATATATATATATATGGATAGTAGATATATGACTAGCTTTCTCATATTCTACATAGTCTTGCTATTTCCCATTGTCTTTCATCTGCAAAAAGCCCTATTGCAACCTCTGGTGGATGAATCAATTATGATACCGGGGAAAAGAACCTAGTATTTGCATAAGAATTTATATAGCCATACAGGATATCTCTTACGTTATATAACAAATGAAAACAACTAATATCAATGACTTAAAAGTGGAGGCTATTTTTCCTCCATCTGACATCTTGAGACAAATACTATGTGTATATGTTTGTTGTTATTGCTTTGTGTGTGTTTTTTAACCACCTTAGAAAACACAGTAGCAACTAACAGTCAATACTCAGTTCTCTGGGTTATTCCACTTTTGACTTTTCCCTTAGCTATAAGTGGGTGGGTACAATGGCTCTGTTATTTTAGGCATTTTGTTAAGGAGTTACTGGTATTCATAAAAGTAAATAATCTGTAGTTTGTTAAACCAATTAAATGACTGCTAATCTAAGTTTCCTCTGGGATGTATGATGTGAATTTATGTCATGGCATGGAATTTAAGAGCAAAATGTTTTTGTTTCTTCTTCTTTCCTAAATATGTTCAGTAAGTAATGTATTACTTGATTAATAAGTAATTGAAATAAAAAAATGTTGTAGACAACAGATGTTAGTTAGAGATAAAAGAAATAATGATGCAACTTGAACAGAGCATGCACTCATGTAAAAAGTAGCACTAGAAAAGACTATACAAGACAAAATATGACAAGTAGTATCCCTTTTATGGCTAATTGTAGATTTACTAGGTGTACCAGTTAATAATGCGGATTTTGTAATCAAAGAAAACACAGTAATTTCAAGTGAAACATCAAAAGTGCTTTATTCAAAGTAATGACCATCACTAGCTACACATTTCCCCATCTTTAGGTAATTT
>NW_005365553.1:39977-51165 GCF_000412655.1 Myotis brandtii | reverse complement strand
TCTATTGAAAAAAATCCGCATTAGTAACTGGTACACCTAGTAAGATTCCCTAACTCCAAGACCATTATGTGTTTCAAATACATTAAAATTGTGCTTCATGATTGAGTTTTGATTTAGTTACATGAAATGCCTTCATAAAAAGTTCAAAAACTTGGACATTTCATTATATTGCTTTCTTAAATTTACATTTTTAACTTTTAATGGTAAACTTTTGAATTAAAGTGAATATAAATCTCATTGTATAATCTATCTCTGATTATTTCACAAATACTTTATTTCAGTACAAGATCATCTGATTCCTATCCAATGAGGTGTTTCAGGTAAAATGCAGTAGATTTCAGAGCAATCCACCAAAATCTGATTCTGTTTGAGGCTCTATCAGTGGCTTTCTAAGGATTTCCTTTCTTTGTTTCTCTTTCCTTCTCTCTCTCTCTTTCCTTCCTAATTTTCCTTCCTCCCTTTGTTCCTTCATTTCTTTCTTTCTTCATTTTTCTTCCTTCCTTCTTTCTTTTATATTTTTACATGTCTGAAAATTATATGTATATTATAATTAATGACAGACGATATTTTAATAAATGAGATTTTACTTTCTTAGTGAGCATAAAATAATGATACATCTTACTATTAAAGGCATCTTAGGGTAAATAAACATGGGAAGTAGATACTTAAGAATATGGGTGCGGGGTGGAGGGGGTCAATGGAATTAAAGGGGTACATCTGTAAAACTTTCAACAGTAAAGATAAATTTTTTTTAAAAAAGTATGTTAGACTTAGAACCCATTGATCAGATTATGTAAAATATCCTTTGTAAACAACAGCTCATACTTGATGTTCTTTATCCTTATTGAGTTACCTAGAATCAATATCAGTGACTCATTAAAATTTTAAAGCCAATTGGTTATTTTCTTCATTTCCCTATCAGCCAGTTCTCCAAATTACATGTTTATAAGAGAAAACTGACCCTAGTATAGATCATATATGCTTGATCATGAGACTGCAGCACCCAGTAATTTGTGGAACATTAATTATGAGATACTCAAGTGTATTTTTGTAGTGCAGTATCCGAAATCATTTGTATATGCTCAGGTGGTATTTAATTATATATATATATATTTTAAATCTACCCAGTCATGTTATTGGATGAAGTGGCATTCCTTTTCCCCACTGGGTGCTGGGAGTGGAGTCCTTATAATATCTGAAGAAAAATAATTTTCTGAGACCAGCACAGGAGAATAATTGACCTTCATTTGCGTGGAATTAATTCCCTGTGTTTCCAAAGTCCCACTTTTCTTTGTCCAGACATAGAAGTGTATCTGGGGTTTCAGTAAAGCTAAAATCAGAGCCAGTGTCCAGAGTTTCCTTTCCATGTTGGGGACAGGTCCGGGACGGCATCAGGCTCGCTGCAGTCCATTCATCCACTGCGTGTGGAGGCCCTGGGCCATGTGGCGAATGCAGGAGAGAGCAGCCCAGGCAACAAGAGTCCTAAGGGTCCTGAAAGCACAAGAGGAGCCAAGAGAGCGAACTCCTTTGTTCAGGGAATTAAATACCCCAAGTTTCATGCCCTTGCAGTGGCCACACCCACTCAGGCCAGTAACCTTTGTTCTCAGATGGGACTGACAGCAAGCACCTTCCCTGTGTCACCCCAACTTTACTGGGCATGTGTCTGTCTCCCCTTGGTTGGACCCCTGGGGAGTGTAAATTTGTAGCTTCCTGGCAAAAGTGCCCAAATGACATGCCTATAATGTCTGGCCTTCTCTTTGCTCCTTTCCTATTATTAATATCTAGGTTAATTACAATGGTTTCAGTCAGGAAAACCTTACTCTATAAATGCAATATTCTTTCATATTTTCCTCAGCAAAATCTATGCTTGAGAAATTTGTATTATTTGATTTGCGCTTCGGCACATCCATCCAGTAAAGCATCATTCCCATGGCCTTATGTAGTGCTTCATCTTTCTTGTCATCGCTATCATTGGTGGAGTGGGGGGAGAGATTGAAAAAGTATATAAGTGATATGTCCCTGGGTTTGCTGTGTATTCAGAACTGAGTAAGATAAACAGCCCTGTTTAGGTAAATCATTACACACAAAAAAAATCTGTCATCAGTAGCAATGACAAGAGGGCCATCTATTAGCCTGCTAGCTATTCATATGCAGAAGGAAGCCGGTTTGTGCCTTTTCTCTCCCCTTGTGTCTTTTTATTCAAGGGCTATGGCAGCCCCTTCCATTTAGCACCACTCAGGGTCACCGGAGTGTGTCTCTGTCACCATGGTGAGTCCCAATTGCCCAGAGATGTCTCATCTTACTTGGCTGTCAGATACTCTATCTCAAAGGTGTGTTTCTTTGCATGTATTTACAACTCCAACGTAACACATAATATTGCCAAGTTTGACTCTAATGTTTCAACGTGAATTTAATAAGCACACACCTTACAAAGCATAACTGGTACATCTATTCAAACACAAAGCAAGCAAAAGCAATAGCATTGTATACAGTGGCCCTGGATTTTATTTATTCTAAAATAAGCAATATTTAAAAACTCATTTTCATCACTCACCTCCTTAGAAAGGTCAAGATCATTATGTATTTTTCTTGGACTGTTTAATTTATTGTTCCCATTTTCTCAGCTGCCTCATTACTATGCAGATATAAAATTATAGTAAAAAAAATTTATGGAGGGAGGCTGTCTTCAAAATATTCATTAGTACAGAAAATTAGTAATATTCATTATCATCTATTAAAAATCAGAAATGTTTTAGCAGAACTTAAGTTTAAATGGTTTACTTATATTTTCTAAAATATAGTTTGGAAAAGGCACTTAGGTTAGCAAGAAATTTTCAAAAAGGAAATAAAGAAATAGCTATTAAATCACTTTCTTTATATTTATTATATTTGATTCTCAGATTGTAGTGAAAGGGCATTCCAGTTCTCATGGTATGCATATCAGCAACAAGAAAGAAATAACCAAAATGTTATTTCATCCAGATTTAAAGTAAGCCCGTTTTATGTCTTTGTTCACACTGAGCTGGGGGAAAAAAAAAAAAAAAAAAAGCAAAGGCCAATTCTTAAGCCAATCAAACATTTTACTCCCACCTTGTGGCAGTGTGCTGCATGGCTGCTTTTCCAAATTAGAGACCTCAGAATCTTGGTTGAAAAGAACTTATTTTTATATCATCTTATGCACTGATGAAAATAAGATTGATTAGGAAAGGGGCTTGATGATTCAGCAGATGCAAAGGTCTGTTCCTCAGTGCTTTTGCAGGATGTAAATCAACTAAGAGGGATATGAACAGCGCTGCAGAATAAATAAGCTCCTTTCTCCACCTTGGACAGAGAATTCGAAGAAGTTTTGCAGGCTCCTTTTGCTGGCTAACTACTCTATCAAGTTTTGTACGTCAAAATTCAAAACGTTTTTAATGGTTACAATTATTTCTCAAGCCGAATTTAGAGTGTTAACAAAAGCACACCTTTTCATCTGCTTCCTTTCAGCATTAAAAAAAAAAATGTACAAAGAAACATGATACCTCAAAAAAATATACAACATAAATTTTCTGCAGGAGTATAAAGAAAACAACTCGAATGCTTATTTACGTAAATTTATGTGTATCCTTTTTCATTTCTATGGATTAGGAAATATATGGAAGAGGTGAGTTTGGCTGCTAAGTTAGTGAAATAGATCTGAGATTTTTTTCCCCTTAAACTCCTGTTTATTCCACAATTCACTACCTCAAAGTATCCGCCAGAACTTCACCCGTCATATTCTTCTGTCTCAGATTGATTTTACTATCTCCCTAATTGAGTTTAACATCCATCTTTATTAGAAAGAGCACTCAGCTTCTTTCAGTCAAAATAAAATAAAAGCACCTCAGTTTCAGGATGAAACAACCTTGGAACCAGGAACTGTTTTATTTTCTCCTTACGGCAGCCAAGGGCTTCCTCAGAGGTGTTTGTGAGCCCTGCCCTGCTGAGTTTCACCATGTCCTGGCAATTTCTGCAAACAACTAGCTTTGTATTTTCCAAAGGCTCTTTCCACCAAAAGCTGTACTAGTCTCAGCACAATTCAACTTGTGACTGACAGTCTGTGTCTGAGGGTTGCCTTTCCATTCAAACTTATCAGATTGAGTTCAGGAAGCTATAGTAAATGGGTTTTATTGTTTCACAAATGTAAGAAAGCATGAGTAAGGAGTTAGCCTAACTTAGGAAACAGAATTCCTAATTGATTTGAAATTGAATAGTCTCTTTTAATAAAAATACTAAAGAAACAAATCTATTAAATTTATTTTTTATTATTTGTAAGATATAAAAAAATGAAGCATATGTGAATATATGTGATTATATGTGTGTATGCATACACATACATATATGTAAATATGAATACATGTGTACATATGTATTCATGAACAGCCACATATATGTTTTTACTCCTTAATTTTTGAAATCTTAGCTAATGAAGTGCTGTCAATTTGGCATTTTTAAGTCCTCAGAGTGTCTAGATGATATAAGAAATAATTAAACTTTGTTCTTCATTCAAGTGTCTGTAATTTTTTGTCCCTTAAAAATAAGTAATAAAAAGAGATGTGTTTTTACTACTTAATTGTTATCTATTACCAGGTAAAATATTAAATTTAAAAAAATTATTCATTCTCATCATCATGATTATCTTAATATTCTTTTAATGAAAACAATTTTAGGCATTTTAAGATACTTGACTAGAAACTCCTTCCACATTTCTAAATGCTGACATTAATTTCAAAATGCCAACCACTCAGCTGTTTGATATTTCAAGTTGAAGATGTATTGGGATTAAACAGTATACAAACATCCTCAAAATCCATTTTATTCCACATGTAATATTAACTTTTACATAGCTTATTTCTCAATTACTAAAAGCACATAGAAGAGCTTTTCTAGTAAACATATTTTGAGACAAAAATATATTCACCTCCTATTTTCTTTCTTAACACTGCTTCTTTAGTGCGAGAGGGGGATTTCTTTCCCTCTGAAAAACTGTTACTTTGAGTTAGGAACTAATTGGCTCTGTGTATCTCCTCACACTGTCCACCTGCATCCTTATCTGAACGTCTCACCTGGGAGAACTTGGGTTTTGTTTATTGATGTTACATCCATAACTGACTGCATGTTAAACCACCCTGCCGTCCCCGTAGGAGGCAAAGCACAGCAATAAATGAAGTTGACATGTTTCATTCCTCATCTGGCACGTCATTACTTTTCCTTGGTAAGGAAGTATCTGTAAGATTGCACTCCCATCTCAATTTTCATTTCTTTCTCAAGTCCTAATTTTTTTCTTTTATTGTGAAATTTTCTTCCATTTACTATATTGTTCTATCCATTTGTTATTTTTCTTTTTTATTAAATTTAATGGGATGACATTGGTTCATAAAATTATATAGGATTCAAGTGAATGTTTCTATGATACCTCGTCTGTATATTGCATTGTGTGCCCACCACCCAAAGTCAAATTTTCTCCGGTCACTATATACTATTTGACCCCCTTTACCCTTTATTTCTCTTCCCATCCCCCTTCCCCCTGGTAACCACCATACTGCTGTCCTTGCCTATGAGTTTTTGTTTGTTTGTTCATTAGATGCTTTCAGTTTTATATCCCACATGTGAGTGAAGTTACATGGTTCTTAGCGAAGAAAAGATGAAATACTGCCATATGCAACAACATGGATGGATGTTAAGACTAACATGCTAAGCAAAATAAGTCAGACAGAAAGTCAAGAACCATATGTTCTATCCATTAAAAACGTAATGTTAGGAATAGACTGACCAATCTCAGAGGAAAGAGGGGAGGAGGGACAGGAAGAGATTAACCAAAGAACTTATATGCATATATGCATAACCCATGACAATAGTGTGGTAGGACTGGACAGGGGTGGGGGGGTCTAGGAGGGAGCAGGTATGTGGTTGAGGGAGCCAAAGGAAGAAAAGGGGAATATATTAATACTTTGAGCAATAAAGATAAATTTTTAAAAAATCTTAGGAGTTCTCACTGAACACTTAGGAAAAAATTTTTTCTTCTACTTTTACTTTCAAAATGCCCCAAAAAGGTTGAAGGAACTAGTAAATCAAATGTCTTATTTCCTAAATATCCAAATACTAAAATATCTCTGGAGCAGACTGGGCATACTCCAAAATGGCAAAAATATGTTTCTTCTGATCAGAAACAGGGAGCTTACTATCAAAATATTATGGGTAGTTAGAATCTATTTTTAAAAATTTTGTACTTTTAAGTTACATAGACAATAGTAAAAAGAACACATGACAATTACTGATGCTTTTGTATTCCTAAATGTATTGCCTTCATTTTTTTGAATTATACATGTACAATATGTCATTTTAGAAAAATTGAAGAATAAACAAAAGAAGGTGAGTAGCACCAACAATGAAATTATAGCCTAGAAAGTAGAACTGTTCAAAATACGCTAATTAAGCCATTGTTGGTGAAACTTTATCAGGCTTAGTGACTACTGGAATCCATTGGCCTGACAGAACTGAATAAGGTATATGGATTTAATAAGAGGAGGAGATTCAAGTCTCATTATCCTCTGACTTAAAACTGGCTACATGTACACAGTCAACTGGGAGGTCTACTCCACGCTTTAGAACTCACTAAGAAGAAAGAGTAGTATAAAAACACACATACAAAGTCATACATGTCCCGCTGTAATTAACCTAGTATTTTTATGGACTGCATGTTTGTGTTCCCCCCAAATTATATGTTGAAACACTAGCCCCAATGTGTTGGTATTTGGAGGTGGGGCCTTTGGGAAGTAATGCGGTTTAGAGGAAGTCACAAGGGTGAAGCCTTCATGATGGGCTTAGTGTCCTTTTAAGGAGACAAAGAGACTAAAGCTCTCTCTCTCTCTCTCTCTCTCTCTCTCATCATGTGGAAAAGAACAAGGAGATGGTTGTCTGTAAACCTGGGTAAAGGACTCTCACCAGAAACCTAATCTGCAGGCACCCAGAGGTTGGATTTTCTAGCCTTCCACACTGTGAGAAAGAAATGTATCCCAGCTGGCATGGCTAAGTGGTTGAATGTTGACCTATGAATCAGGAGGCATGTGCCCTGACCGGTTCGATTCCCAGTCAAGGCACATGCCCAGGTGGTGGCTCAATCCCCAACAGGGCACATGCAGGAGGCAGCTGATCAATGATTCTCTTTCATCACTGATGTTTCTCTCTCTCTCTCCATTCCTCTCTGAAATCAATCAAAATATGTTAAAAAAAGAAATAGATATTAAGCAGCTCAGTCTATGGTATCTTATTATAGTACCACTTGAACTCATCAAGACAAGTGGTATCCCAAATTTTAAGAAATAAGATGCCATTTTATGCCAGAGTTGGCATAGTCTTAGTCCCCTCAACTTTATTTAGCACATTTAAAAAGTCTCACCTTTTGATACAATAGAACAAATAATTTTATTTAGCAAGTAAGTGAAATACACATGGAATTTCATTGCATAAAATATAGTTTTGTCCTGGAATCTTTCAATATTATTTTAAAATATTTTTCTTGTTTAATATTATTTCATTTTTAACCAAAATTTATGAAGTGACTACTGTGGGCTGGGCATGTTACTTTGAAAAAAAAATATGTATATAACCTCTCTCTTCCCTGTTCCAAATTGTTGGAATATAGTTGGGACGTATAGCAGTACACTGAAAATTATTACAAAATATGCCAAGGTTACAGTAATGATATGCACTGGCTTATTCAGGTTGCAGTAAAGAGAAGCTTTAAAATGACACAGATGAGGAAAGTTCATGGCGTTCTGCGTGACATCCCTCCAACTCTTTAAGTTTTCAAAGAATATCCTTTTGAATTTTTTGACAGTTTTAGTAAGAAAGCTCTTTTCAAACAGGAGAAATAAGAGAACATAAATATTTTAACATATACATGTGTTCATTTTTATGCCATAGAATGAAGTGTCAAAGGGCCTGAGTCTTGTCAACTTTCTCAATAGAATGGCACAAGTATTTTTTTGAGCCCTTAGCATACACAAGGCATTTTACTAGGAACAATACAGAAATTAAAATGTTTTCAATTTCTTCAGTTCAATACTTTGTCTACATAAGAGAAATGGAATAAAGATTTGGGTAAAACATATCTAGGTAATTTGTTCAAGGTAGAAATCCTTTCTGTGAGTACTCGAGTGTAAATACAAGCCACTTTGACCCTCTGAGGAGCAGAAGTGTCTGCATTATCTCAGACTGAAACAGACTCGGTGGGAGATCTGAAAAGGCAATTGAAACCACAGTAGGGAAACTTGTTATTGGATATTTTTAAAATCTCATGCCTTGTGACATACTAGCATTTGAGAAGGTCAGCCTTGTTGAGGCATGGATACTTTAATAACAAGTGTCTCTTCATAACAAACTTCACTTGATACTATAATTGACTTCACATCTGTGAGATTTTTATTACTGTGGATTTTCATCAACACTTCACCCAACATCCTAACTTGCTATTAAATAATGCCTGGTGAGTATCATAGAGCTGAGATTACAAAGTGGGTTATGTGGTTGATAGCCTCTATTATAGGACCATTGCCAATCTATAAATATGATGAAAAAAATGGTAAGATGCTTATATTTGACCCTTGCAATAGTCATCTATTAATATCACTGTGCTACTGGCAAAGAATTACTTTTCCCTCCCCAGCATCTTCGTGAGTGATTGCGAACTCCTACAGAAATGAACTAAGACTTCAACTTTCTGGAATTTTTTTTTTGTAAGAAACTGCCACATTCCTGTAATTTAAAACAGTTTAGATCAGTTATCTTTATAATATTGTTTAAAATGGTCACATGAATTAGAAAATAAATCCCCTTTAAAATGAGATTAGAAAGACTGATAGAAGTTGAAGAGTTGAGTTGAAATGTCAAGCTTTCTTTTATATAGACTTTATCTAATGCAGAGTCCCCACACAACTCTCAAGAGATATGGAGAGTGAGTGAATGACTGCTTAATGAAGGCAGCAGAGAAACTCGACCAGGCCAGACAACCAAATGTCAGGAACTGTTCCCACAGATTATTTAATTAACAGGTGTGTAATGCATGCAGCTCCATGCATTTTCTCTGGTAAAGCTAGCAGGAGGAATCACAGCGCAGTTGTAAGGTAATCTTTCAAAAAATATATTTGTATTGATTTCAGCAAGAGAGGAAGGGGGAGAGAGAGTGGGGTCAGGAACTGTTCCCACAGATTATTTAATTAACAGGTGTGTAATGCATGCAGCTCAATGCATTTTCTCTGGTAAAGCTAGCAGGAGGAATCGCAGCGCAGTTGTAAGGTAATCTTTTAAAAAATATATTTGTATTGATTTCAGCAAGGGAGGGAGGGGGAGAGAGAGAGGAGTGGGGGAGGGAGGCTAGCAGGAGGAATCACAGCGCAGTTGTAAGGTAATCTTTCAAAAAATATATTTGTATTGATTTCAGCAAGAGAGGAAGGGGGAGAGAGAGTGGGGTGGGGGAGCGAGAGAGAGAGAGAGAGAGAGAGAGAGAGAGATACATCAGTGATGAGAGAGAATCACTGATTGGCTGCTTCCTGTGCACCCTTCACTGGGGATCAAGCCAGCAACGTAGGCATGTGCCCTGACCAGGAACTGAACCATGACATCCTGGTTCATGGGTCAACACTGAGTCATGCCAGCTAGGCAATGCTAAGGTAATCTTGACACCAAACCAAGTTAGGGCAGGCAGGTATTGGCACATTCTCATGCAAGTCTTTCAAAGACAAAAATACTGAACGTTGACTTTGACTGGCAATACAATATTAAAATAAACAAGGAATGGAAATCAGAAAGAAAACTTAAAACTGTGAAGGGTAATGAAGAAAACAGAACCAAATCCATCTTCCCTTGCATGTTTTTAACATTTTTAAATATATTTTAATAATTTTTTTACAGGGAGGAAGGGAGAGAGATAGAGAGTTAGAAACATCGATGAGAGAGAAACATCGATCAGCTGCCTCCTCCACACCCCCTACTGGGGATGTGCCCGCAACCAAGGTACATGCCCTTGACAAGAATCAAACCTGGGACCCTTCAGTCTGCAGGCTGACGCTCTATCCACTGAACCAAACAAGTTAGGGCAAATTTTTTTTTCTTTATTGATTAACGTATTACATATGTGTCCTTCCCTTAATGATCCCACATAAATTAAGATATATTGTGTTGTTAAATTTACAATGTTTTTCAATAGAGTTTTATATTTATATAGAGAAAGGAAAATACTGTCATTCCTCTTCACTGTAAAATTAATTCCCTTTGAAAACCCAAATCTATATCAATGAGAACTTTGTATACTAACTACCCAGTATACCAAAGGGGAAAAAAAGGTTATTACCATTTATTAGGTACCTACTATGTACTAGAGACAACAGAGATCAGTTATTTGAATCTTCACAGTTGTTCATTGATATGGTTATCTTTTTTCTTTCTTTCATTTTTTTTTTACAGATAAAGACAGGACTCATAGATTATATATATTGTTCAGTTCAATCTATCAAGGGCTAAGCCAGCATTTTACTGGAGTTTAGCTGGACATGAAAGTCCATATTTTTTCACTATATATCAGTTTTTTAACATTAGGTACTAAGGGCTGTTAACTGCATGGGGCTAGTCATTTAATGAACGTTTTAGGTGAACTAATTGACTTTGTTCAGTGAGTGTGTAATAATTTCACTCCTCCCTTGACTACTCGAGTTATAGTTAATGATTCAGGGATATGCTGATTATTCTGAAACACAAAAAATATTCATAGAAAATGAATTGATAAGGGAGTGCTATGTCTTGGAATTATATATATTTTATGAAATTGCATTATCATTGTGATCATAATCTTTCTTCTATGAGTCATTCTTATGTAATGTTCTATGTCCCAAAGTAAAGGCACTATAACTAAGACCCTAACTTTTGCCAATACATGAAGCAAAATATATATTGGGTGGGAAGAAGATCTAAGGTTAAGATTACCTACTAAGTTTTCTAAGATAAAAAATTGTGAAAATTGCACTAATACTTTCATTTAAAATATTTTATATTTTATTTAAATAAATTGTTTAAATAAATAATGTACATAAACAGTCACCAACTTCAGTGGCTACAGAAAGTTAGACTTAAAATATAAAAAATGTTTACATGTTTTCTCAATGTTTTAAATAAG
>NW_005365553.1:35234-39901 GCF_000412655.1 Myotis brandtii | reverse complement strand
ACTAAAAGGTATAAATATATTTCATAAATTATTGTGAATGTTATTATATGAATTCTTTCAAGTAGGCTATAATTTTCTGTGAAAAATAACCCTAAACTCTTGAAACCATATTCCATATACTTGCCTTTGTCCTTGCCTTTCCCCAATGCTTTCTTTGGCTGTCTGATTTTTGCTTTTATCTCTATAACTGAGCCTTCTCAAATTTTCATTTTTCTGTGATTTCTAAAGTATTTGAAGTGCCCCATTTTGTCTTCCCCATCTAATCTCTCATATATAATACTATCTACCTCTTTGACTGTTTCTATTTTATTCATTTAAAATTTATTAAATCATCTTTCTTACTTAATGTTGCTGTCGTTGTGTTGTTGAATTCTAATTTAAGACAAATATCAGTTTCCTTTATGTTGAGACTTTTCCTTTTTTAAGCTAGACTTTATCAGTTGAGTATAAAGTTGGCATAAAATTTTTCTTTGTTTCTTTGTTTTCTAGACATATGCTTAATTTCTCATTTGATTTTTTTTGCTTTGACCCAATTATTATATGAGAAGTTGCTTTTAACTTCTAATCAATAATGATTTCTATGTCTATCTTTATTAGACATAGAAATCATTATAATTGGTTATATTCAGAGAATGGGACTATAAAATCTCTAAATGTTTCTATAAAGCTATAACAAGAAATACACTATTTTTTTCCAGATTTATTGAGGTATGATGGACAAATAAGAGTTGTGTTTATTTAGGTTGTACAATGTGATTTTAAACATGCATGTGATTATTCTATATAATTATACATTGTGAAATGATTGCTACAATCAAATTAACACAGTCATCACCTCATATTGTTACCACATTTCCAAAAGATGTTATTGATTTTTAGAGAGAGAGAGAAACATCGATGTGAGAGCAAAACTTTGATCGGCTGCCTCCTGCACACTCCCTACTGGGGATCGAGCCCACAACCCAGGCACGTGCCCTTATGGGGAATCTAACCTGTAACCTTTCAGTGAATGTGTAATAATTTCACAGTGCCCAACCAACTAAGCCACATTTGCCACGGCTGTTACTACATGTTTGAATGTGTGGTGAGAACACTTAATACCTATTCTCTTAGCAACTTTCAAGTATACAATAGAGTGTTACAACTATAACCACCAAATTAGATTCTCAGAACATATTCATTTTATAAGTGAAAATTTGTACTCATTGAACATTATCTCCCCTCCCCCCCTCCAGTCCCTGGCATCTACAGTTCAACTCTGGTGCTAGGAGTTTGACTTGTCAATTCCACATATCCATGAGATCATACTGTGTTTGTCTTTCTGTGTTCAACTTATTTCAATTAGCATAATGTCTTCCAGTTTCATGCATGTTGTCACAAATGACAGGATTTTCTCTTTATCACTGAATAATATCTCTATGTTTTAAGACTGAATAATAGAGAGAGAGAGGGAGAGAGAGAGTTCTTTATGCATATATTAATCAGTGGGCACTCAAGTTGTATTCCTACCTTGGTTACTATGAAAAATGATGCAATGATGTGGGAGTGCAGATATCTTTTAGAGGTACTGTTTTTTATTTCCTTTGGATGTATACCCAGAAGTGGCTTTGCTGGATCATATATGATAGTTCTATTTTTAAGTTTTTGAGGAATATCCATAATGCCTTCTTTTCTTATTTATTTACTTATTAGCTATTTATTTATTTATTCATTTATTTATTTATATTGTTTACACTATTTCGAATATCCCCATTCTCAGCCCCCCCCTTTGCCCACCTCCATCCAGCCCTCATCCCTCCACACTGGCTGTACCAATTTATATTCCCACCAATAGAGCAGAAGGGTGCTATCTTCTCCATACCCTTGGTAACACTTATGTCTTGTCTTTTTTACAATGGCCATACTAACAGGTATGAGGTGATATCTCATTATGGTTTTAATTTGCATTTTTCTGACAATTACTGATGTGGAGCACCTTTTCAAATATGTCTTGGCCATTTGTATGTCTTTTTTAGAAAATTGTTTATTCAGGTCCTCTGCCCATTTTTAATTGAGAGCTTGTTTCTTTGCTATTGATTTAGATGAGGTCCTTATATATTTTGAATATGAACTCTTATCAGAAATATGATTTGAAAATATTTTCTCCCATTGTATAAGAACCTTTTAATTTAGATGATTATTTCTATTACTATACAGAAGCTTTTTAGTTTGATGTAGTCCAACTTGTGTATTTTGCTTTTGTTGGCTGCGCTTTTGGTGTATTATTGCTAAGACCAATATCAAAAACCTTTTTTTTCTAGTTTTACAGTTTTAGGTCTTTTATTTACAATCAATTTCAAGGTAATATTTATCAATGATTGGAGATAGAAATTTAGTTCCATTCTTTTGCATGTGATTATCCAGTTTTTCCAACACTGTTTATTGAAGAGACTGTCCTTTCTCCACTGACTATTCTTGGCACTCTTGTCTTGTCAAAAATTAGTTTACTGTACAAGTATGGTTTTATTTCTGGGCTCTCTATTGTGTTCCATTAGTCTATGTGTCTGTATTTATTCCAGTACCAAACTTTCTTGATTACTATAGCTTTTAATATGGTCTGATATCAGGAAGTGTGCTACTTTTCAATTTTGTTTTACTTTCACAATTGCTTTGGCTATTTAGCATCTTTTATACTTCTATACAAATTTTAGCATATTTTTTATATCTGTGAGAAATATCATTGGCATTTTAATAGGGATTGCATTAAATCTATAGATTGCTTTGGATCATATGGATATTTTAATAATGTTATTTCTTCCAATATGAACACAAAATATCTTTCCATTTATTTGTCTTCAATTTCTTTTATGATGCTTTTTAGTTTTCAGTATATAGATCTTTCACCTCCTTGATTAAATTTATTACTAAGTATTGCTTTTTGATGCTATTATAAATAGGATTTAAATTTTTTTCAAATGGTTCTTTGTTAGTGTATAGAAACTTAATTGATTTTTTTTTTGCTCACTGCAAAATTGTCATTTATTTGTGGTTATGTATGGATTTGAATGTTCTCAGAGATAGAAATTAAATTCTTGTTAATGTTCTCCTACTGTGCAATGCTAACTTCCTTCTCATTCCCTTCCTCTTCTGCTTTGCTCCAGTCCTCTCACACCTGTTCTCTCCGCACTGCAACTTAGCTCATTTATTCGTTTTAACATTTTTTTACTGGAGTCCTATATAAGATCATGTCATCTTAAAGACAATTATCCTTCTTCCTTTCTAATTTGAATGCTTTTTGTTTCTTTTTGTTGCCTAATTGCTCTGGCTAGGACTTCTAGTACTATGTAGAAAAGAGGGGGTGGGAATGGTCATCTTTGTATTATTCCTGATTTTAAAGCAAAAGCTAAGTAAGCTTTACACTGTTGAGTAAGATGTTAGCTACAAGTTTGTCAGATATATTGGGAGATTTTAATCATGAAAGATATTTAGCTATGTCACATATTTTTTCTGCATATATTGAGATGATTGTATGATTATTGTAGTGAACCATTAAATGCTGCCATACCTTCCTCCAGCTTTTTTGTTGTCAAACCAAATAAATATTTATTTAACCATAATCATTAATCCAGTTTCAGATGATATTTATTATAATATATACTCTATGGGGACAAGAATCTTATTTATTTTTTTTAATAGATCCACCTCTAGTACCATGAACCTAGCCCAAAGTAGGTGCTCAGTAAATATTTGTCAATTAAATCAATTAATATTTTACTACTAGTGAAATATACTTATATATCTTTTTAATCAACATTATTTTTAATTTGATTCTCATAATGTAATATGACTGCTGCTTATTTTAGTTTTCTGTTAACTGGTACATTTGTTCACATTTTCATTTTCAACCTTTCTGTATCTCTTTAAGTCTGTTACTTAAAGCTGAGTTGTTTTTAAACTAAACCCAATAGGTTTCTTCTTTCAACTGGGAATTTTAACTCACTCATTTAGTTTTTAAAAAATTTATTTCATCTCTCTATGTTTATTAGTTTTTTTAAGAATTATTTTCTTTACTGGTTTAATAAAGTTGCTATTCTATTCCCTTGAATTATACTTACTAATCAGGATAACTACATGATGTTCATTATAAAATATATTTTTTCTGCTATTAAATAGAAAGAAGATACAAATTATTACCCCCACAAAGGTATTCTAATGTTTGTTCCTTTGTTCCTCCCCCAATAAGATAAGCCTTTGAGATTATGTTCTCATTCTTACTTTTCTCCCAGCACTTTGCAAATGAGATATTTAAAGGATGTCATTGTTCTGTATCATCCTGAGTGCATTTAATTAGTATTATTATAATTTTTCTTAAAATATGTTCCCTTTTTTTCCATGAATCCTGATTTAATAGTATACTCTCATAGATAAAGATACAACTATATTTTTCATCAGTGTTTTTTATCTCATCTTTTTTTCTACCGCCAGGTCTCTGGTCTAATTCACATATACTTTGGTTAGAATTCTTTATCAAGAATATTCCTAGATGAAGTAGACAGGGTACCCTCTGGACCCTTGCATGCCTGTGAATGACTTTTATTCTGACAAGTGAATGCTATATGGTGTATGTTTTTTACTCAATTGTCTGTAATTATTCCAATCTGTTTTCAGCTGTGGTTGATTGTGCAGCT
>NW_005365553.1:20554-35185 GCF_000412655.1 Myotis brandtii | reverse complement strand
AATATAAAATAGATGTACATGAACATATACATAAAAACACCAGAACTATAACAGAATATTCTGAGGCACATATATTTATTAATCGATATTTCCTGGATCTTGATGAACAATTTTGATATATAAGCTCAATTTTTATTAAGAGTGCTTCTCAGAGAAATATTTGTTTTATTATATACAGTTTCCTCTTTTGTTTCTTAATTCTTTTTCACATCGTAAGTCTCCTGAATCTATATCTAAGTTTTATCTTTTCATGTGATTAAATGTAATGGTATTTCTGTTTTGTGATTTGAACTACTTTTTTTGTTCCTCTTTGCTTTCTATTCATGCTTGAGTGGTTTTTTAAAATTAAACTTATTAGGTTAATAATTATATAGGTTTCAAGTGTACAATTTTATGATGCATCACCTGTATATTGCATTGTGTGCCCACCACCCAAAGTAAAATCTTCCATCACCAAATATTTGACCCCTTTACCCTTTCCTATCCTTGACCCCCTTCCCGCTGTTAACCGCCTCTGTCTGACATTTCATTTAACATGTTATTCTCAAGGTCCCTCCATGTTGTCATAAATGGCAGTATTTCATATTTTCTTAGGGCCGAGTAGTATTCCATTATATATATGTATCTCATCTTCTTTGTCTATAATCACTTAGCAAAGGACAGTCCAGTTGTGTCCATATCTCGGCCACTGTGACTAATGCTGCAATGAACATATGTGTTTTCAAATTTGTTGTGTAAATACCCAGAAGCGAGGTTGCTGGGTCATGTGGTAACTCTATTCTTAATGTTTTGAGGAACTTCCATATTGTTTCCCATAGTGGTTGTACCAGTTCTTCCAGCAGTGAATGAGTGGTTCTACCAGCAGTGAATGAGGGTTCCTTTTTCTCCACAACCTCTCTAAAACTTACTACTTGTCTTATTGATAATTGTAACAGGTGTGAGGTGGTATCTCTTTGTAGTTTTGAATGCATTTCCTAATAGGTAGTAAAGTTGAACATCTTTTCATATATCTGTTGGCCATGTGTATGTCTTCTTTGCAGAAGTGTCTGTTATGTCCTCTGCCCATTTTTTAAAATTGGATTGTTTGTTTGGTGTGGAGTTGTATGAGTTCTTTATATACTTTGGATATTAATATATTGTTGTAGCTGTTGTTTGCAAATATCTTCTCCCATTCTGTTTGTTGCCTTTTTGCATTGTTGGACATTTCTTTTGCTGTGCAGATGCATTTTAGTTTGATATAGTCTTATTCATTTATTTTTTTTCTTTATTTCCCTTATGAACAAAATAGATCCAGAAACACAGAACCATGAAACAGACTGATGAATTTCAAAGGGAAGGTGGAGGGGTGAGGGATTGGAGGAGAGATTAACCAGGGAACTTATATGTATATAAGCATGACCCGTGGTGTACATATATAGTGTGGTAAAGGCTTGGGAGTGGTAGGGGCGGGAGGAGGGAGATCAATTGGGAAACAAACAAACAAACAAACAAACAAAAGGGGACATCTGTAATACTTTCAACAATAAAGATATATAAAAAAAAGGGGGGGGGGAAACCCAGCATGGTATTGGCAGAAAAACAGACACACAGACCAATTAAACAGAATTGAGGTCCAGAAATAAACGCACATGTATGTGAGCAAATAATTTTTGACAAATGAACTATTTCTTATATTTTATCTTTAAACATAAATTATGACTTCAGTACGAACCTTCCATTTCTCAAATTTATCTATTATATGTTTCAGTTGGAAAATAATGGGTTTTAGCCCGGCTGGTATGGCTCAGTGGTTGAGCATCAACCCATGAACCAGGAGGTCACTGGTTCAGCTCCAAGTGAGAGCATATGTTTGGGTTGTGGGATAGATCCCCAGTAGTGCAGGAGGCAGCCAATCAACTTTTCTCTCCCATCAATGTTTCTCTCTCTTTCTCTTGCTCTTCCTTCCTCTCTCTCTCTAAAGTCTATAAAAACATATATATTTTTAAAAAATCATAGGATTCAGACCCAGGATTTTATTTCTGTTTTTAATTAAAACCTACTTATGCATTCTTAGTAAGTGGTCATTGGAGTATATAACACAATAAATTGCAAAGTGTTCAAACTGAAATTTTGTTTTTATTTTTATCTTAAAATATAAGGTCATTTTAATTTTCCTGGTCAAAACCTTCTTTTTGACATTTTAGAGTGATCTAAAACAAATAGTAAGTCATAGAATTCATCCACTCAAGCAAAGTGGCAAGAGAGTGAAATTTTAGAGAGAATGTTTCTAGCACTCTCCCAAAAATGAAAGAAAAAAGTAGGTCAAAATTATTTAAGGTAATTAAAAGATACTGTTTCCAGAAGTGTCAGGGGAATTATTTGGAAGCTACTTTTTATAATTTATTTTGAATAATTTTAAAGCAGGGTGTTAGCATCACCTTAGTGTTAGTAATGAGATAGGGCACACAATTATGAGGAAGAGTAAATGAAACAATTATAGCAAAATTGACTCTATTTTTAAAGATATGCTGTAAAATTAGGACAATGCTGGAGGCACACAGTATTTAAAATTTGAATTTGTTATATTAGAGTGAAGGATGTTTCTGAATTAGTCTTTTTTACATAAGTGATCTCTAGGGAATTATACAAGTTACCAAGACCATGTGTAGAAAGAGAAAAATAAGGAGGAAACTATCAATGTTTACATTCTTCTCACTTTAATAATTGAATATGATAAAAAAAACTTAGTAGCCCAGGCCAGGTAGCTCAGTTGGTTAGAGTGTTGTCACGATATGCCAAGGTTTCCGGGTTCTATCCGCCATCAGGGCCTATACAAGAATCAACCAATGAGTGCATAAATAAGTGGAACAATAATTCTCTCTCTCTCTCTCTCTCTCTCTCTCTCTCTCCTCTCTCTCTCTCTCTCTCTCCCTTTCTCCCTCCCTCTCCCAAACACACATACTTCACACTCTCCCTCTTTCCCTCCCCATCTCCCTCTCTCTCTCGATAAAATCAATAATAAAAATTAAAATACACACACACAACATAGTTGAACTTCAGCACAATGAAGCAGAATCAAACTAAGATTGGACCAAACAGAACTTTATTGCCTTGGCAATACTTCTTATATAATTATGATATAACAGTGATAATAAAGTATAGAATACAGTCATGCACTACTTAACAATCAGGATACATTTTTTTTCTGAGAAATGCATTGCTAGGAAATTTTGTCATTGTGTTTACACAAACCTAGATGGTATCTACTACATATCTAGGCTCTATGGTATAGCCTATTGCTCTTAGGTTTTAAGCCTGTACTGCACATTACTGTACAAAACAACACAAGAAAACGATGGATTCAAGAGAAGTAGTAAAGAAGATGTATGAGGCTGCTGCTTAACATGGAGTACTGTTTTATAGCAATATTTTCTTAGTAAGTAGAAAGTACACTCTAAAATAACAATAAAATATAGTGTAGTAAATATATAACCAAGTAACTTAGTCATTTATCAAGTATTATGTACTATACATAATTGTAGTTGTATACTTTTATGTAATTGGTAGTTCAATAGATTTGTTTACACCAGCATCACCACAAACATGTGAGCAATGCATTGTGCTATGATGTTATCAGAGCTATGACATCATTAGGTGATAGGAATTTTTCAGCTCCATCATAATCTTATGGGACCATTGTTGTATATGCGACCTGCTGTTGACTGGGACTTGTGTTATGCAGCACATGACTGTAATAAAATTAAGTATAGTTGGTTCAATTATCAATTCAGTTGGAGACTGCAGCCAAGAAATCAAGAGAAGGCTAAGTCTCAGAAAGGGATGCAGTAGAGAAATTAGGAAAGATTTTTAATAGTAAAGGTATGTCATTAGAGACCAAGGCTAAGGTCATGTACACGCTCAGATTCTCAGTTAACTATGTGTGGATGTAAAAGTTGGACAGTGAATAAGGTTGATTTAAAAAATGGTTCATTTATTGTATTGGAGGAGAGCTCTATGGATGCCTTGGACCACAGAAAGACAAAAATTGGGTCCTAGAGCAAATTAAGCCTGAAACATTGCTAGAGGCAAAAATGACAAAATTGAAATTGAGGATTGTTTTATGACTTCCAAAAAATAGCTGTCTTCCTCCAGAGATTTTAAAATGTGAATCCATGAAACATGGAATTGCAATCACTGAAGTTTAAACTTTGTTTTGTCAATACTTTTATGTGTTTCTTGCCTCTAATTTTTATCCTCTCCAGTTTCATCCAACATACTGCTATCAGGTTAATTTTTGAGCATATCTCTGATTATGTTAGTATTATATATAAAACCTTTTGTGTCTCCCCATGACTTTACAAAAATGAAATTCTTATAGAGTTTTTACTATATTTTTATGATATTTCAGAATGTAGTTGAGTTTGGATGAAATCCTTGATGGTCAGTACAGTTTCATGTATTCTATACTCCAATCAAATGATATTTCTGGAATGCATACAAGCCAGGAGCATCCATATCATCAATATAGGGTGTCCCAAAAATGTATACACACACTTTGAATAATTATAAAGGCAGAGTTTATTTAAATACATTTAATTTTCAAAATTGAGCTATAAGATGTGAAAGTGTGTATACATTTTTTGGGACACCCTGCATTTTCCAACCTAGAATATACTTTCTTCCATCTCTACCTTTTAACTTTCTTAGGAATCTCCAAAAAAGTCTACTTGATATGTATTCTGCTTCTTCATCATTTTAGTACATCGGTTACAGTCCATACTATTACCTACTTTTTGTGCTTGCAGCATATTTGTGTTGCATGTCATTATTCACTTAAATCCTCTTTGAGGGGAGGACCTATGTCTGATTTATAATTTCCCCCCACTCCACAAACCTTATATGAGAAATGTTTGATAAATATTTATCAAACGCATGATACTGCTTGGTTCATACACATTACATTATCATATGTGTTAGTTTGGCAACATAAAATAGGCCAAATAAAATAATAAAATATACCCAGTGCCTAACACAAGGCCTTTCATATATGAATTCTTCAAAAAATTTTCAATTAATGAATGGATTAACCAAAATGTGAATATTGACTTTTTTGGTATGTATGTTTTCTTTTAAATCACATATTTTCTGATATGCCTCATTTTCCCAAGTTTGAAGCTATATGAGGGAGAATGGTAATTTGTTCCTTATAAATTAAGTCAGTATGGAGTCAGACTTTAGGGATTTGGAACAGTGCAGTCTGGTTTGCTGTATTGGGAAATGCTAGCCAACAAATTAAGTCACCCTAGACTGCAATCTACTCATGGACTAATACTGGTTCTGCTTAGTTTAGAGTCCACAAGTCCAATACCATTCTATAATAGAATAGACACAGTAACCTGTAACAGCTTTAGACATTCCTCTAAGTTAAAAAGTAAGATCTAAGACACAATTATACTTTTGGGGTTTGGCTCTAGATTAAATAGGATTTTAATCCATAGGGTAGCTTTTTTTTTTTATAAGTAAATCAATAAATTTTATTGAATGAATACATCTGAATCAATGGAATATAAAACTTTTAATGACACTATTGTAAACATTTCAGTAATCCTCCTATTAATCTATACATTTAATGTAATTGCAATCAAAATCATAACTTGGTGGGGTGGTGGTTGTGGGAAAATAGGGTAGCTTTTGTCAAGTAGTTAAAACTACTACTTTTTTTTCACAGAAGCATAAGCAGCATTTAAAAAAATAATAGCTCTAACCTTTACAAGTATAGGAAAATCCATATTCTTTATTCAAATTTGTAATTTTTATGTTGTTCCTTAAAAGCTCATGCGTTCTAGAGACACAGTAATATTTGTACTATTTATAGATGATAGCATTACAAAAGACTAGGATCATAAAACTAATTTTCTATGAACCATTTTCTTCAGAAGATTATATTTTTCCAGTGTTCTGGCTGCCATGAAGTAATATACTTGCCAGACATTTTTTTGAATTACCTAAGAAAGTTTATTGTAAAACTACAGCCTCCATTTCTCTTTCTCAGACATAGATCATTTCAAAAAGTTTTAAGTCTAAACCAGTAAGTATAAACATTTATAATACCATTTAAAAAAATTGAATCCATTTAAAAAAATTGAATAAGGATTATTTAAGAAGAAAAAAAAGGTAATCATTAAATGGAAAAAAAATGAATCTTACTTATATTGCCTATTATAAACTGAGTAGCTATTCTCCCTAACCACCTCAGATGCAGGTAAGACTGTTGCTTCTTGCTCAGAACCTCAGATTTCTGATAAATATGACTCATATTCTTTGTCATATTTCAGCTACATGGCATAAGGTAATGATGATAATGACAGCAAACATTCATTAAACACGTGTCATTGTGCTCCACATTTTTGCATATATCTCCTTTAGTCTTTAAAACGGATCTAAAAAATATGTAATATTATTTTCCCATCATACTTATAGGAAACTGAAGCATAGAGATGCTCAATAACTTGTCATGGACCACATAGTTACTAAATTCAAGAACCAAGACTACAATCCAGTTCTATCTAATTTCACCACATGGGCTCTGTGTTATTACAGAATATTGTGAATGCCTAATGCTCAGGCTCCATGACCCGAGAATTAAAATTCCATCAAATTTGAAACAGCGTTAGAATATTAAATAATAGAGACAGCTTGATTTTTGAGGACTAGCCAAGGATTTAAGAAAATGGGATTTCAATGTCATTTAAGCAGTTGTATAATTCTCTCATTTTCCCCCCTCTTCTCTCTCTCATTATTTATCAATCTCTCTTTCTCTTTCTTCTCTTCCTCTCTCCTCCTCCTTTCCTTTATTTTTCTCTCTCTTTATCCTTCTTCACCATATAATATTAAGAATTTATATATGAGTATATGGGAAAATGGCTGGTAGGTCACTAGTGAGACCCTATAAAGCACAATATATATAAAGTGAATTTACAATTAAATAAAAGTCAAGTTACAATAGTGGGTTCTTGAAATTTGTTAACATTATGCAAAAATAACATTGGTATTGCTCATAAAATTGTATCACTTGAATAAATATTAGAAATCATCCAGATCACTATTTCCCACTCATTTTTATTCTAAAACCCCACAGTAATATGCATTCCCACCCCAGGCACTTTTCAATGGTTCAGCTATCAGAGTCTTTTACAGCTAGAATCTGTTTGATTGGCTGGTATTTGCTTTAACTCACTATGCCTGTACTGTAGTAGTTAAATTTTTTTTTAATATCACTCTAGTTTTATTATTTCCCTTTGAAATTTTGGAATCAATATTATTTGATAGATTAGTTGGATATGCTCTATTGAAAGTAGATGCCAAGACAGAATTATATTTAAATAGATTTTAATACAGAAAAGGCCTATAAAAATGGGTTGGAGCTCAGATGACTCTAGTGCTATGGTCTAATGGCCCTCCCAGTAATCCCTACTGCCTTTTAGTCTAAAAAATTAATAATAACTTCTCTATGTAATGCCAGTGTTCTCCATTGTGAAATCTATTATGTAATCTACCAGTGTTTTCAGAACTGATTAATTTAGACATGTTTTGTTATTGGGCGAAAAGTGGGGGGTCCTTTTCCCCAATAGGTTCTGGGGGTGAAGTACTTACAATATCTCAAGAAAAATAATGTTCTGAGACTCACACAGGAGAATGAGGGATTTTTATTTGCATGGAGTTAAATGCCCGGGTTTCCAAAGTCCCATTTCCCTTTATCCAATCTTAGAAGTGTATCTGGGGTTTCAGTAAAGCTAAAATCAGAGCCAGTGTCCAGAGTTTTCTTTCCATGTTGGAGACAGGTCCAGGACAGCATCAGGCTGGCTGCAGTCCATCAGTCCATTGTGTGTGTGGGCGAATGCAGGAGAGTGTGCCCCAAGCAACAAGAGTCCCAAGGTTCCTGAAAGCACAAGAGGAACCAGAAGAGCGAACTCCTTTGTTCAGGGAATTAAATATCTCAAATGTCATGACCTTGCAGTAGCCATGCCCATTCTGGCCAACCATCTCTCTCCCTACGTGTGATTGACAGCAAGCACTTCCAATAGTTCCCCACCTTGACTGGGCATATGTCTATTGTTCCTTTGTCCAGTTCCCTAGGGAGAGTGAAGTTGTAGCTTCTTGGTGAAGCCATCTAAATGACATGCCTATAATATCTGGCCTTCCATTTGCTTCCTTTTTTTATTATCAATAACTAAGTTAAGTACAATGGTATCCTTTTTAAGCATATTCTTAGAAACTTATTTTTCTCCCACAATAAAATGAATATGAAGAAATGAAACATCTAGTTACTGGATAAACCAAGTATTGAATGATTAATAATTCCACTCTCAACAATGAAAAATTCATTGTTAATACAAATTTGTTTATTTATACTAATAATAAAATAGAAAAATATAAAAATAGCCTTTTTGTGATTTTTGACAATGGAAGAAAAACACACCAATGAAATTGGAACATTTGGCCACAACTTATTATATACTTTTATCAAATTCTGGTATCTATAGAATACTTGGCAAAAAGTTATAATACAGAATTCTGCTTAAAATAAGTATGACTTTCTAGTGGTAATATGCAAAAATATAAATAAATTAAAATGCCTTTACCTATAGCATCAAACAACAAGCAAACTTTTAGGGCTAGCAGTTCTCCATTATCATTTTATTTGGTAAAGGAGTGATTCTTTTTTTTTTTTTTTGATGTTGTTCAAACTGAGATTAGAGGGTAAGTGAACCAGAAAAAGACAATTAGGTTGGAGCTACACTTGCTTTCTCAAGTACTCAGCATTATGAATGCAGACATAATGCTGTTTTTATTCACTGGGCACACACATAAATCAACTTTAATGTCAATAAAGTCAGTAATGATAGATTTCATCACTAAAATATAACTAAGCAATAATGACCAGGAAGAAAGTAAGTCGCTCACAGCAGCAGAAGCTATTTCTTTTTTGTCCTAGGTGAAGTCAAGGGTATCTGAAAAGACTGGCCTTTTCCCCTCTATTATTAACTGCAAATCATTCTTGTCATGTTAGAAAGCAGATTGTTTTTCTCAAGTGTTATATACACCATTATGTTTGGATCACATAACCTGACCTTATTCCAGGGAACTTAAACTCCATTTCCAATTAGCAAGAATGCTTAGAGTGGAGATGAAGTCTATCTGCCTATTAAGCTTTTCTTATCATAACAATTTGAGCAGACATTTATATTCTCTGTTCCCCCTGTGCTGATATTACCTTGTTTCCAAACATTCCAATTTATTTTCATCGATGTGTTTTCCCTATCTGCCAAAAAACAAACAAAAAGGCCAATTTTGATGTTTTTCCATTTCTATTCTGAATATGCTGAAAAATTTGTAATATAACAGTAGGGAAATGACAACATGGGGTAAAGGGTTTGTTTATGCAATTTAAACACACACACACACACACACACACACACACACACTCTTTACTGCAAAAGCTATACTTGAGTCTTAACTAAAACTACCACTGAGGAAAGATGCTATAAATTGTGCAATTCACTCAAATTATGTCTTAAAACAATGTACTACCGTTCTGTGTGCAAAGTGTTTTACGCTTGGTTCTTAGCACTCTGTGGCCATGGGCCATGTGGATATTTTGGGCTGACATTCAACCAATGGCTGAGTAGACAATGTACTTAGTTCAGTTAGTCCGCCCATCTGTCCTTTGCATATGCCTATCCTTGGGAAAGCTCTCAGTAACAGGAACAATGTTTCTCCCAACTTCACCATTGCTTGTCATTGTGATTTCACCTAATGAGAAAGTAAATCATTCCCAGGCTCACATTGTAAATGATCTTTAATCTGAAAGAAATAATATTTTTAAATATTCTAATCTCAAATGAGAATGAACAGACTATCTTTCCCACATGATGGCTTTAAACCATCTGATTTTATCTTGAGGTCATTTTGTACTCCACTAGAACAGGATTAAATAGCAAAATAGATGAAATGTTTATTGAAAATGTTTTCATTAAAATAGCTTAAGTTTACAAATGTAGTTTATTCCCTTAAACCAAAATATGGCTTATAGAGGTTTTCATTTTTTAAATCTTGACTTGTTTCTTAAACTATGAAGAAATTATAAGAGAAAGAATAATTTGCCATAAGACTGAAAATTAGCCCACCAGGAGGTCGCCGGTTTGATTACTGGTCAGGGCACATGCCCAGGTTTGGAGCTTAATACCAGTAGGGGCATGCAGGAAGCAGCCAATCAATGTTTCTCTCTTCCTCTCCCTTTCCCTTCCTCTCTCTCAATAAAAACTTTTTTTTTTTTAAGTCAGGATGAGAATCAGTTTCCTACTGACCACTTAAAAAAATAAACACACTGAAAATTATTACTATATGAAGTTTAAACTCAGTCCTTGGTACATAACTGTAAAATTTAATGTTTGGCAAAATTAAATATTTAATAAAATGAAAACATTCTTAAATGTTTTATTAATAATTATGTATTTGTACATGACAACTGTAAATTATACCCATCTTCACAATGCATTTGAATATATTACCAAATAGTATTATAGGACTCTAAATATGAGAGAATATGCTACTATAGCAAAAACTCCTTTCTGAGACCACTTTATGTATTACCTTGTAGTGTGTTTTATTACATATACTCAATGCAACTTCTATGTTATCTTTATTAATGCAGGTGAACGGAATGTCTAAATTGTAATATGTTTGTGATACTTCATCGTATTGCTTACTATTTAAGCTACTGTGGCAAAAATTAGAATTCAAACCTTGTTCCAAAGAAGTATAGGTAGCTGTATACTACAGAGATCTTAATTACATTTTTTTTCAATAGCAAATGAATTGCTAAACCCATCATCTTTCCAGATTATATTGCTTTACTATTTCTTATTGCCACTTGGGAATAATCAATACACAGATTACATTTTAATAGATATGAAAGGTCAATAAAGTTAGATGATAATGTTACAGAATTTACCAGGAGACCTGAAAATATGCAGGAGTACATGAGGCACAAGAAAAACCCATTTATTTTCAGATGTTTTACATGTACTAGTACAGGACGCAGGGGAGACTGTTTCTCTCCAAATCCTGAGCAAACCAATATGGAGGAAGCTTTCCCTTTATACCTTTTGGTTTCTTTGTCCCCTAAATATGAGATGGGACTTCCAGACCTTTCTCAAGCTTTGCAAAAAGCCTCGTGTGTTGGGGTGGGGGCTGTGAGGCCGCACCTAAAGGCCTGGCCTGGCACCAGTGCTGGTAACTCCATCTGGGGGTTGTGTATTGTTCATGGTTTGTGGCCTCTCTAAAATGGGAGTAGTACTGCGGTAAACAGGTCTTGCAGGACCAGATAATTATTTTTGACTTGAGGGCCACAATGGGTTCTTAAACTGGACCGGAGGGCCGGAACAAAAGCATGGATGGAGTGTTTGTGTGAACTAATATAAATTCAAAGTAAACATCATTACATAAAAGGGTACGGTCTTTTTTTTTTTTTAGTTTTGTTCATTTCAAACGGGCCGGATCCGGCCCGCGGGCCATAGTTTGCCCATGGCTAGGCTAGACTATAGGCTAACAAGAATGTGCATCAGGTTACTGGCACAGATTCAGATTGCTACCCCCCAAAAATGCCTCATTTTTCCCATCAATAAAATTAGCTTATTATTATTATTTTCTACATAATTCATATGGAAAAATGCCATATTCTCTACAAAAGAGAGTTTTAAAGAATTACTCCCAGCTTTTAGTTTGTAGTATAATGGAATAAACTCCTAATAGAGAAACCTTCCAAAATATAAATAAAAACTCTAGAAAAAATACAAACGAAACTACATGATGTCTTAGGAGAAAAGACAGGTAGGTTTTAGAGGGAAGTCCAAATTTTGAAGGGACATAAATGATAAGTTTCCCAAGTTTCAGCTTTTTCTTGAGGGCAGACATCAGTTATGACATGGTGCAGGTTACTAAAACTCAAATAATACACCATACATATTTCATGTCTGAAAAAGCACATAACAGAGACCAAGGCAACTGGAATAGCTAGAAAGGGAAGAGGGAGCAACTTGAAAAAACAGAGACAAACAAAGAACCACAAACACTGCCTATAAATTCTTCCTAACTCTCTGGCTGCACTGCAGTTCAGGAAGCATTGAAGCGGACTCAAATCAGCTTAACCTAAGACAGAAATGACAGAGCTGATTTTTGAACTGCTGCCAATCACAGGAAAGACAAAGGTTGCAAAGTAAATGTAAGAACATTAATTACCTACTAAAACTAAAACATCTAGCTGTTACAGGAACGGAAAGCCAGTCTCCACAGATAAATATTCAAAATATAAATAATACAATCCCAAAGCACTTGGCACACAAAGAACCAGAATACTATAACTAATTTTCAAGGCAGGCAGGCAGTGAAGGTCAGACCTGAGACGGCCCAGACAAGCACTTTGAAGAAACTCATGATTCTGCTCAATGACCAGACATATTTAATTGCTTACATTAGAAAAGAACACAACTTGTTTGAAAGACTTACAATTACTTTTAGGTGGTAGAAAAAAAACAACAGAGTAAACCCAATGCTATTAGGAGGAGGGACATGGTAAAGATAGGAGCAGAAATACATGCAAGAGAAAAATGCAGAGAACTGGTAAAGCCTGCTTAGACAACATCAACAAAATAAAGGAGGATGACAACAAAAAGGAAGGGGCCAAATAGAAAACAAAAAATAAAATGTTAAAAAGAAATTTATCCAGGGTCACAATTACATTAAATGTTAAAGAATTATTTATTTTTCATGTCTGTGTTAAAAATTTCTTTTATTGAGATGTAATTCTATTTAATAAAGATAGAATATGCAAATTGACCATCACACTGCCACAAAGATGGTGGCGCCCAGTCCCCTCAGCCCCGCTGTAGTCCCACAGTCTTTTCAGCCCAACTGGGGGGGAAAGGGGGGACGACAGGCGCACTGTGCGGCCGGACCCACCCTCAGCCTCCCAGCTGCCCAGGGCCGGCCCAAGGCACAGGCAACTAGGGTCAGCGGAGGCTTGCACTGCCGCCAGTGGCAGCAGCAGAGGTGTGATGGGCACATCACCTTCCCCTGATGGCTGGGTCATCTCCCGCCCCTGAGGGCTCCCAGACTGTGAGAAGGGGCAGGCTGGGCTGAGGGAATCCCCCCTCCAGTGCATGAATTTTCATGCACTGGGCCTCTATTTGATATATAACATTATATTAGTTTCAGGTGTATAACATAATGATTTGATATTTGTATATATTCTAAAATGAAGACCACGATAATTGTAGTTAGCACCCATCACCATAAATAGTTATGAAAGATGTTTTCTTCTTATAAGAACTTTTAAGACCTACTCTCTCAGCAACTTTCAAATGTCAGAGTATTGTTAACTATAGTCACGCTGCTGTACATTATATCCCCATGACTTTTTTTATTTTATAACTGGAAGTTTGTACCTTTGGATCACCTTCACCTACTTCAATTACTCTTCCAACCCCCCAACCCTCTTCTGGCAACCACCAATCTGTTCTCTGAAGCTATGAACTTGTTGTTGTTTTAGATTCCACATATAAATGACATAATAAAATGATATTTCTCTGTCTGACTTATTTCACTCAGTGTAATGACCACAAGGTCCATCCATTGACAAGTTTTCATTCTTTTTTTATGGCTAAATAATATTTCATTGTGTATACAGACTACATTTATTTGTTCACTACTTACCCATTGATGGACACTGATGATGTTTTCTTGAGTTAGGTATTATAAATAATACTGTTGTCAACTGGGTGTCCCAAAAGAATGTATGCACACTTTGAATGACTATAGAGTTAGTGTGTATTAACAAACAGTTCATTTTTGAAATTTAAAAGAATCTACAGGAATGAATAATATTTTTTGTCAATCTCTGTTTTCAAACTGATGTCCAGGCACTGCTAATAACACGAAGCAATGGAATAAAAAACATCAAGGATCATTTTGTTTGGTATTTGTGTGCCCTCAATTCATCAACTGTTGCCAATTTTGTACTATAGAATTTACCTTCTATGTATCCCCATTAAAAAAAAAAAGTCTAGTGGCACTTTAGGATAAATTTTCTTTGCTCAAAGCTTTTAGTCTTGATTCACCCATTCTTTCAAATCAGTTAAATCTGAAAAGGAGTGAAAATTAAGTGAGTTATCAGCTGTTAAAGCATGTATACATTTTGGGGGGTAAACCCTCTATATTTCTTGAGTTTGTGTTTTAACTTTCTTCAGCTAAATATCCAAAAGTGCAATTACTGATTTATATGGTAGTGCCCTTATAACAGTTTTTTTTTTTGTAGAGTCCTTAGAGTTTTCTATATATCATATCATGTCATCTGCAATTAGTGACAATTTTACTTCTTCCTTTATGATTTGGGATGATAGAAATGGGACTGTCATAAATGGCCTTAATTAGTTGTGGTAATTTCTACTATACCTCATTCATTAAGAGAAAGGCTGTTAAAGTTTTACAAATGCTTTTTCTGCATCTATTAAGATGATCATATGATTTTTTTCCTTCATTTTGTTAAAATAGTGTATCACATTGACTGATTTGTGGATATTGAACCATATTTGT
>NW_005365553.1:11262-19260 GCF_000412655.1 Myotis brandtii | reverse complement strand
TTTTTTATGGCTAAATAATATTTCATTGTGTATACAGACTACATTTATTTGTTCACTACTTACCCATTGATGGACACTGATGATGTTTTCTTGAGTTAGGTATTATAAATAATACTGTTGTCAACTGGGTGTCCCAAAAGAATGTATGCACACTTTGAATGACTATAGAGTTAGTGTGTATTAACAAACAGTTCATTTTTGAAAAAAAAAAGAATCTACAGAAATGAATAATATTTTTTGTCAATCTCTGTTTTCAAACTGATGTCCAGGCACTGCTAATAACATGAAATGGAATAAATCTGTTTTCAAACTGATGTCCAGGCACTGCTAATAACATGAAGCAATGGAATAAAAAACATCAAGAATCATTTTGTTTGGTATTTGTGTGCCCTCAAATCATCAACTGTTGCCAATTTTGTACTATAGAATTTATCTTCTATGTATCCCCATTAAAAAAAAAAAGTCTAGTGGCACTTTAGGATAAATTTTCTTTGCTCAAAGCTTTTAGTCTTGATTCACCCATTCTTTCAAATCAGTTAAATCTGAAAAGGAGTGAAAATTAAGTGAGTTATCAGCTGTTAAAGCATGTATACATTTTGGGGGGTAAACCCTCTATATTTCTTGAGTTTGTGTTTTAACTTTCTTCAGCTAAATATCCAAAAGTGCAATTACTGATTTATATGGTAGTGCCCTTATAACAGTTTTTTTTTTTTTTGTAGAGTCCTTAGAGTTTTCTATATATCATATCATGTCATCTGCAATTAGTGACAATTTTACTTCTTCCTTTATGATTTGGGATGATAGAAATGGGACTGTCATAAATGGCCTTAATTAGTTGTGGTAATTTCTACTATACCTCATTCATTAAGAGAAAGGCTGTTAAAGTTTTACAAATGCTTTTTCTGCATCTATTAAGATGATCATATGATTTTTTTCCTTCATTTTGTTAAAATAGTGTATCACATTGACTGATTTGTGGATATTGAACCATATTTGTGCATCTGGAATAAATTTGTGTCCCTCTTGATCATGGTTTATGATTCTTTTAATGTATTGTTGAATTTGGTTAACTATTATTTATTGAGGATTTTTCATCTGTGTACATCAGGGGTATTTGCTTGTAATTTTCTTTTTTTGTGTGTGGCATTCTTGTCTGGTTTTGGTATCAAGGTAATGCTGGTGTTATAAAATGAGATTGGATATGTTGCTTCTATTTTTTATTTGAAAAGTTTAAGAAGGATTGGTATTAATTTTTTAAGTGTTTGGTAAAATTTACTAGTGAAGCCATCTGGTCCTGAACTTTAATTAGTTGGAAGTTTTTAATTACTGATTCAATGCCCTACTAGTAAACAGTTTGTCCAGATGTATATTTCTTCATTGTTCAGTCTTAGTAGGTTCCTAAAAATTTATCCACTTCATTTATATTCTCCATTTAGTTGGGCCGTAATTATTTATAGTCTCTTATGATTCTTTGTATTTCTGTGGTATCAGTTGTAACTTATCTTTCATTTCTGATTTCATTTATTTGAGTCCTCTTCCTCTCTCTCTTTTATTTTTAAGGAGGATATGTGGGAGTTTAGCTAAAGGTTATAAAGGTTTTCTTATTATGTTGATCTTTTCAAAGAGCCAGCTTTTAGTTTCTTTGATTTATTCTCTATTGGTCTATTTATTTCTACTATGATTTTTGTTATTTCCTTCTTTCTATGAATTTTGAACTTCATTTGTTCTTCTTTTTCTAGTTCACTGAAGTGTAAAGTTAGGTAGTTTATTTGAGTTTGTTCTTGTTTCTTGAGGTAGGGATTTTATTGCTATGAATTTCCCTCTGAAAACTGTTTTTGCTTCATCCAGTAAGTTTTAGTAATGTTGTATTTTCATTTCCTTAAGGCATTTTTTAATTACTATTTTTATTTCTTCTTTGACCCATTGGTTGTTCATTAGTAAGATGTTTAATCTCCACATATATGTGAATTTTCCACTTTTCTTCTTGAGTTCCAGTTTCATACCATTTGGTCAGAAAATATGCTTTATATTATTTAAATTTTCTTAAATTTATTGGCTTGTATTGTGGGATAATATATGATCTATCCTGGAAAATATTCCATATGTGCTTAGATGGAATGTTCTGTATATATCTAAGTCTAACTGGTCTAATGTACCATTTAAGATCAATGTTTCCTTATTGGTTTTCTGTCAGGGTGATCTATCCATTGCTAAACTTGGGATATTAAATTTCCCTAGTATTATTGTATTGATTTCTGTACATACTTTATAATAAATTCAAAATTCTGTGATATCAATGTATCATAAATTATCCAACCATTTATTCTTCTGACCTTATTTTTTTTTAAAATATTACAAAGAATGATATAACAGAAGCTATGGGTTTATGTGTATCTCCTTCTTTAGAATATTTTCTGCTACCTTGTTTTATGTGTTCTCTTTGTAATAGAACACAACTGCATTTTGCTTTTTAATGCAATGTAACTTTTTCTATCTGTTAGTAAGAAAATCCAAACCTTTTATATGTGATATCATGACAGACATTAGACTTATTTCTACCATTGTACTCTATGTTTAAAAATTTTATTAATATTTTACTGACTTTCCTTTTTAAAAATATAATGGTTTAATCAAATTTTAATTGTTCTATTTCTAATTTTTGGATATCCCTTATTCTATTACTAGAGGCCTGGTGCACGAAATTCGTGAAATTTGGGGTGGGGCAGTGTCCCTCAGCCCTGCACCCTCTCACAGTCTGGGAGCCCTCGGGGGATGTCTGACTGATGGCTTAGGCCCACTCCCCAGGGGGAGTGGACATAAGTGACAGTTGGACATCCTTAGCACTGCCGCGGAGGTGGGAGAGGCTCCCGCCGCTGCCGCAGCGCTTGCCAGCTGTGAGTATGGCTTCTGGCTGAGTGGCACTTCTCCTGTGGAAGTGCACTGACCACGAGGGGGAGATCCTGCATTTACCATCTGCCCCCTGGTGGTCAGTGTGCATCATAGTGATTGGTTGTTTTGCCATGGGGCTGAAGCTGGCTCTCTGACATCCCCCGAGGGGTCCCGGATTGTGAGAGGGTGCAGGCCAGGCCCAGGGACCCCACTGGTGCATGATCGGGGCCAGAGAGGGACGTGGAAGGTTGGCCAGCCAGGGAGGGACAGCGGGAGGGCTTCAAGGCATGTCTCAGTCCTGATTGGCCAGACCCCATTAGTAAGCTAACCTATCGGTTGGAGCATCTGCCTCCTGATGGCCAGTGCATGTCATAGTGAGCAGTTGAGTAGCCTTAGATATCATTAGCATATTTTGCTTTGATTGATTGAATGGCTGACTGGATGACTGGACACTTAGCATATTAGGCTTTTATTATATAGGATTGTGTTATTTTCCTTCTCTCATATTCCTCTCATTAATAAAATATAAATTCCTATATCATAATATAAAAAATACTATTTCTTCTACTACTTCTTGACTTGTACTAATTCCCATTCGCATGGAGAAATTGATATATCCATTCAGTTTTCCCTTGACCTCTTAGGGACCAGAGAATGTGGTGGCCTTCAGTAGAGCCTGTGTCACAGCTCCAAAGATCTCTGTCCAATCTCTTTCCAGTATCTTCAGCTTTCTCACCTTAGTCTGTCCTCTCTGAAACTTATCTCTAGATTCTGACCCAGTGCTCTAAAAAGAAAGTCCCACACAACTGCTCCAAGCTGGCCTTAAAGACAGTCTAACATCTCACTTTCTCAGAGTCTTGACAAGTCTTAGAATTTGTTTGGAAGTGGTTAGAAAAAATCCATATTTATTTCTCCTCTTTCCCATAATTCACACATACATATACACACACAGGGTGTCCCCAAAAAAGCTATATATACTTTAATAGCTGATAGCTTAATTTTGAAAATAAAATGTATTTTAAGAAACATGCCTTTATAATTATTCAAAGTGTGTATATCCATTTTTGGGGATGCCTATATATAGTAATTTGACTATATGTGACAAGCATATAAGTGCATTTAGTGATTTGAATAAAATAGCTTTTAATTGAAAGGAAATTGAATAGTAGTAATTTTTCATAAACTGATAAAATTAAAATGTCCATGTATAGATATTTAAGATGATGTTACCTCACGGAACTTAATGCACAATAGGTATAACCCCTTTTATCATCACTAGCCTATATATCAATCTTTACTATGTGTATAATACTACACATTGAGATATATCCAAACCAACCAGAATTCTTTTCTCTAAATTCACTCAGAGCTTACTTTGTAATATAAAATGTACCATTTACATTGGTGGCCTAGGACAATTCTTAAAACATAAATATTGTAACTAGGTATAATGTTTAATTCATCGGAAGTAAAAGATCAGTTTAAAGTGAAGTTAAAATTTCCCATGAAACCAAGGTATCATTGGAGAATGAAGCCAATATCTTCGTATTTAAATAAAAAGAGGTTGATTTTCCTGTTGCTTGAAATTGGTAATCTATATTCTATGTCTCTGTATTTGGAGACAATCTGTTCTAATTCTGTGAATTTAAATTAAAAATTCCAAAGATTTAAATTTGGATATATTTTTATTGATTTCAGACAGGAAGGGAAAAGGAGAAATAGAAACATCAATGATGAGAAAGAATCATTGATTGGCTGCCTCCTGACCACCCCCTACTGGGGTGACCCACAACCAGAGCATGTGTCCTGACCAGCAATCTAACCATGACTCCTGGTTCATAGGTCCATGCTCAACTACTGAGCCATACAGGCTGGGCAATCTTTGGGATTTTTTTACATCATCCATTTAATTTTGCTAACATGGCAATGTAAAAAGCAGATAATAAAATTAGATTTGCAGTTTTCTTTAATGTATCTGCACAGTACATGACAAGTATAGAGGTAGAATAATCACTAACTATCTCCTTTCTTTTAGTTCTAGGGAGATATAGAAATCTACCCTTTATTTAATGTGTGAGTTAGTTCATGTTTGAAAGTTAATTCATGCTTATAATTTCTAGAAAGACAAAGGTTAACATGACAATGTTTAAAATACACCAAAGAATATTTTTTTCTTGGAATTATATTATATTCAATAATAGTTATAACTTAAGGAAAAGTTATTTTAAGTAACATTTTAAGTAATATTTCTTATAAAATATATTTATATTTTAAATTGCATTTTCATGTTTTATTTATTATTTATTGAGTAACTGATGAGGAGTTATGGAGCAAAGCATAACATGTTTCTTCTGCTGTCAGAGGGCAGACACAAAGTGCCAGGTATAGGACAATTAACTCTACTTAGGAGATTCAATGATGCCTCTACAGAGAAGAATTTTCATTTGTTATTTAATGACACATATGAGTTTTCCAGAAAGAATTTAGGAAAGGTAATTTAAAAAAGCAATTAAAGAAGAGTAAAGCACATGTGTAGCCATAAAGGAAAGAATGTTCACAATGTTTTAGAAATGAGAAGTTTAGTGTGATTGTAGCATATTGTGCCAAGGGCATGTAGGGAAGGCTACAACTTCTGTATAGCTAAACAGATAGGTGACTTCATGATGAGAATTTTTACATACTTTTGATGAGGAAACATTCTCTTCAAGTTTCACACACATAAAATGTTTAATAAAATAAAATGTATTTTAAAAATACATAGCCCACTGTGAAACCAAAGAAACAGGACCTGCTAAAAATCAGAGGAGAAATAGGATTAGGAAGACTAAAAGTGAGATAATGGAACCTGTAAGGTTATAGTGCTGGTGAAACCTGGCATACCCTCAGGAGTAAAAAGCTAGTACTTTAAAGGCAAAAGAGGATTTCTCCTCTATCTACTACACAAGGCACAACTGAAATTCTCATGCTTGCGTACAGCTAGGAGGCATTTTCCAGTTATTCCGAGCAAATAAATTAATTTAAAGCTAGTTCATAAATGGAGGAATATAGGGAATCCTGGCAGTAGCAAATAAAAGCAATCTTACAGGGTACCACTAGAACACAGAAACCATACTACTTTAATTTAAAAATTACCATTCTGAAGATGAGTTCACAGTAAAAAATTACAAACCACATAATTATTATTATTATTAAGAAATACTTTAGGGTAAAAAAAAAGAATCCTCACATAGATAAATTATAAGGAAATTGAAGAAAACCAATGAGAATGAGAACAATTAAAAAGTAATCAGAACTTACCTATAAAATGATAATTAGACTGAACTGCATTGCTCATTAGCACAAGTAGAATTCAGAGGGCAATTATATAATATTTTCAAAGTTTAAAAACCATTCCAGGTTCTGGTAATAAAAGAATAGGTTATATTAGACTAAACCTCTCTCTGATAACAACTGTAAACTCTAGACAAAATATTTTAAAACTCAACAGCTTGAAGGCATTGCAGAGCAACTAAATACTGGCAGATACTGGAGTTGGTTTGACCTTTGAAGGAACAAACAAAACAAGGTGAGAGCTATATTTATATAGTTCAGAGGGCACTCCTCAGTTCACATGGAGTGGTTCAGCTAAACACAAAATTCCAATCTTCTTGGCCTGCGGCATTATAGAGTGGAGAATTTGGAGCTACTAGAAGGGTAGAAATTGAGGAGAAAATGCTCAGAAATGATAGTTCAGGAAATAAAGGTCCAAAACTGACATATAAACTATCCTCAAATTCTTGACTGACTTTTGAAATATGAATGCACAGGGGCCTGCAAGTGCACAAGGAAAGCAACTGAAAATCAGAACTGCTGAAAAGCTAAGCAGAAAGTTCAGCTTCAACTTTGTCTTAAACAAAGACAATAGTAATTCCATTATTGTTTAGAGTTGAACTTACACGGTTTGTTTCCTAACAACAGATAATTTATTCTCAAACAGGTTGTGTCAGCCAGGAAAAAACCTCTCAATGGGGGTGAATATAAATATCTACCTAATAAAAGGGTAGTATGCTAATTAGACCAGACATCTTCCAGACAAAGCCACGGTGGCAGGGGCTGAGACAGAGGTGGTTAGGGGTGATCAGGCCAGCAGGGGAGCAGTTAGAGACATCAGGCCAGCAGGAAGAGGTAGTTAGGGGTGATCAGGCAGGCGAACGGTTAGGAGCCAGTGGTCCCAGATTGCGAGTTGACGTCCTCTGAGGGGGCTGGGATTGGAGAGGGTGCAAACCGGGCTGAGGGACAACCCCCCCATGCACAAATTTTATGCACCAGGCCTCTAGTCCTATATAATAAGAGAGGAATATGCTAATTATCCGTTATGCCCATAATGTCATGACCAGATCAGCAGGCTGCATCCCTGCCCTCTGCTCAGGCAGCTGCAAGGCCTGGGGTAGGATAGGATACAATAGGAGGTGATAAGAAAGGAGAGGTAGAGGAAGGCAGGACTGCATGCAGACAGGCCTAGAGGAGAAACAGAAATACAGAAAGGGAACAAGCCAGCAAAGGGCAAGATGCAGGTGGAGCGAGGAGCCCTGCCCAGACGCCCAGTGTGGGCCGTTGGCAGGTCCCCGGATGGAGGGGTGGATGGTCTGAGGCCTTCCGGGTGGAGGTGCTCCTGCTTTGTGGCAGCAGCACCCAGGCCGTGCTGGCCTCGGCCACCCTTGCTGGGCTGGGCATCCAGGCACAGAATGGGGAGCAGGACGGTGGCGAGGAGGCTGGGGAAGGGGGGACAGTGAACACCTGGCCGGGGCTGAGCCCTGGGCTGGGGGTTAATGCCGCCTCCCCCCACAACGGAAGCTTTAAGGAGGGAAGGAGGGCTCCTCCCTCTCACTCACACACATCCCGCCTGGGCCTCCTCTCTCTCTGGCTCCATTTTCTCCACCACTGGGGCCCAGCCAGTACCCCAGGTCTCCCTTCAGAGCTGGAGTGAACCCCTGGGGGACCCAGGAGATGGAGAGATGGGCAGGGGTTGGGGCAGAGGGAGCAGCGGCCCCAGGGAGTTTGGGGGGAGGTAACCATGCGGGGGAGGGGCAGAACAGGAAGGGGCCCTCAGCCCCCCCCCCACTATGGCTC
>NW_005365553.1:5750-11121 GCF_000412655.1 Myotis brandtii | reverse complement strand
GGGGCAGTGTCCCTCAGCCCTGCACCCTCTCACAGTCTGGGAGCCCTCGGGGGATGTCTGACTGATGGCTTAGGCCCACTCCCCAGGGGGAGTGGACATAAGTGACAGTTGGACATCCTTAGCACTGCCGCGGAGGTGGGAGAGGCTCCCGCCGCTGCCGCAGCGCTTGCCAGCTGTGAGTATGGCTTCTGGCTGAGTGGCACTTCTCCTGTGGAAGTGCACTGACCACGAGGGGGAGATCCTGCATTTACCATCTGCCCCCTGGTGGTCAGTGTGCATCATAGTGATTGGTTGTTTTGCCATGGGGCTGAAGCTGGCTCTCTGACATCCCCCGAGGGGTCCCGGATTGTGAGAGGGTGCAGGCCAGGCCCAGGGACCCCACTGGTGCATGATCGGGGCCAGAGAGGGACGTGGAAGGTTGGCCAGCCAGGGAGGGACAGCGGGAGGGCTTCAAGGCATGTCTCAGTCCTGATTGGCCAGACCCCATTAGTAAGCTAACCTATCGGTTGGAGCATCTGCCTCCTGATGGCCAGTGCATGTCATAGTGAGCAGTTGAGTAGCCTTAGATATCATTAGCATATTTTGCTTTGATTGATTGAATGGCTGACTGGATGACTGGACACTTAGCATATTAGGCTTTTATTATATAGGATTGTGTTATTTTCCTTCTCTCATATTCCTCTCATTAATAAAATATAAATTCCTATATCATAATATAAAAAATACTATTTCTTCTACTACTTCTTGACTTGTACTAATTCCCATTCGCATGGAGAAATTGATATATCCATTCAGTTTTCCCTTGACCTCTTAGGGACCAGAGAATGTGGTGGCCTTCAGTAGAGCCTGTGTCACAGCTCCAAAGATCTCTGTCCAATCTCTTTCCAGTATCTTCAGCTTTCTCACCTTAGTCTGTCCTCTCTGAAACTTATCTCTAGATTCTGACCCAGTGCTCTAAAAAGAAAGTCCCACACAACTGCTCCAAGCTGGCCTTAAAGACAGTCTAACATCTCACTTTCTCAGAGTCTTGACAAGTCTTAGAATTTGTTTGGAAGTGGTTAGAAAAAATCCATATTTATTTCTCCTCTTTCCCATAATTCACACATACATATACACACACAGGGTGTCCCCAAAAAAGCTATATATACTTTAATAGCTGATAGCTCAATTTTGAAAATAAAATGTATTTTAATAAACATGCCTTTATAATTATTCAAAGTGTGTATATACATTTTTGGGGATGCCTATATATAGTAATTTGACTATATGTGACAAGCATATAAGTGCATTTAGTGATTTGAATAAAATAGCTTTTAATTGAAAGGAAATTGAATAGTAGTAATTTTTCATAAACTGATAAAATTAAAATGTCCATGTATAGATATTTAAGATGATGTTACCTCACGGAACTTAATGCACAATAGGTATAACCCCTTTTATCATCACTAGCCTATATATCAATCTTTACTATGTGTATAATACTACACATTGAGATATATCCAAACCAACCAGAATTCTTTTCTCTAAATTCACTCAGAGCTTACTTTGTAATATAAAATGTACCATTTACATTGGTGGCCTAGGACAATTCTTAAAACATAAATATTGTAACTAGGTATAATGTTTAATTCATCGGAAGTAAAAGATCAGTTTAAAGTGAAGTTAAAATTTCCCATGAAACCAAGGTATCATTGGAGAATGAAGCCAATATCTTCGTATTTAAATAAAAAGAGGTTGATTTTCCTGTTGCTTGAAATTGGTAATCTATATTCTATGTCTCTGTATTTGGAGACAATCTGTTCTAATTCTGTGAATTTAAATTAAAAATTCCAAAGATTTAAATTTGGATATATTTTTATTGATTTCAGACAGGAAGGGAAAAGGAGAAATAGAAACATCAATGATGAGAAAGAATCATTGATTGGCTGCCTCCTGACCACCCCCTACTGGGGTGACCCACAACCAGAGCATGTGTCCTGACCAGCAATCTAACCATGACTCCTGGTTCATAGGTCCATGCTCAACTACTGAGCCATACAGGCTGGGCAATCTTTGGGATTTTTTTACATCATCCATTTAATTTTGCTAACATGGCAATGTAAAAAGCAGATAATAAAATTAGATTTGCAGTTTTCTTTAATGTATCTGCACAGTACATGACAAGTATAGAGGTAGAATAATCACTAACTATCTCCTTTCTTTTAGTTCTAGGGAGATATAGAAATCTACCCTTTATTTAATGTGTGAGTTAGTTCATGTTTGAAAGTTAATTCATGCTTATAATTTCTAGAAAGACAAAGGTTAACATGACAATGTTTAAAATACACCAAAGAATATTTTTTTCTTGGAATTATATTATATTCAATAATAGTTATAACTTAAGGAAAAGTTATTTTAAGTAACATTTTAAGTAATATTTCTTATAAAATATATTTATATTTTAAATTGCATTTTCATGTTTTATTTATTATTTATTGAGCAACTGATGAGGAGTTATGGAGCAAAGCATAACATGTTTCTTCTGCTGTCAGAGGGCAGACACAAAATGCCAGGTATAGGACAATTAACTCTACTTAGGAGATTCAATGATGCCTCTACAGAGAAGAATTTTCATTTGTTATTTAATGACACATATGAGTTTTCCAGAAAGAATTTAGGAAAGGTAATTTAAAAAAGCAATTAAAGAAGAGTAAAGCACATGTGTAGCCATAAAGGAAAGAATGTTCACAATGTTTTAGAAATGAGAAGTTTAGTGTGATTGTAGCATATTGTGCCAAAGGTATGTAGGGAAGGCTACAACTTCTGTATAGCTAAACAGATAGGTGACTTCATGATGAGAATTTTTACATACTTTTGATGAGGAAACATTCTCTTCAAGTTTCACACACATAAAATGTTTAATAAAATAAAATGTATTTTAAAAATACATAGCCCACTGTGAAACCAAAGAAACAGGACCTGCTAAAAATCAGAGGAGAAATAGGATTAGGAAGACTAAAAGTGAGATAATGGAACCTGTAAGGTTATAGTGCTGGTGAAACCTGGCATACCCTCAGGAGTAAAAAGCTAGTACTTTAAAGGCAAAAGAGGATTTCTCCTCTATCTACTACACAAGGCACAACTGAAATTCTCATGCTTGCGTACAGCTAGGAGGCATTTTCCAGTTATTCCGAGCAAATAAATTAATTTAAAGCTAGTTCATAAATGGAGGAATATAGGGAATCCTGGCAGTAGCAAATAAAAGCAATCTTACAGGGTACCACTAGAACACAGAAACCATACTACTTTAATTTAAAAATTACCATTCTGAAGATGAGTTCACAGTAAAAAATTACAAACCACATAATTATTATTATTATTAAGAAATACTTTAGGGTAAAAAAAAAGAATCCTCACATAGATAAATTATAAGGAAATTGAAGAAAACCAATGAGAATGAGAACAATTAAAAAGTAATCAGAACTTACCTATAAAATGATAATTAGACTGAACTGCATTGCTCATTAGCACAAGTAGAATTCAGAGGGCAATTATATAATATTTTCAAAGTTTAAAAACCATTCCAGGTTCTGGTAATAAAAGAATAGGTTATATTAGACTAAACCTCTCTCTGATAACAACTGTAAACTCTAGACAAAATATTTTAAAACTCAACAGCTTGAAGGCATTGCAGAGCAACTAAATACTGGCAGATACTGGAGTTGGTTTGACCTTTGAAGGAACAAACAAAACAAGGTGAGAGCTATATTTATATAGTTCAGAGGGCACTCCTCAGTTCACATGGAGTGGTTCAGCTAAACACAAAATTCCAATCTTCTTGGCCTGCGGCATTATAGAGTGGAGAATTTGGAGCTACTAGAAGGGTAGAAATTGAGGAGAAAATGCTCAGAAATGAAGATAGTTCAGGAAATAAAGGTCCAAAACTGACATATAAACTATCCTCAAATTCTTGACTGACTTTTGAAATATGAATGCACAGGGGCCTGCAAGTGCACAAGGAAAGCAACTGAAAATCAGAACTGCTGAAAAGCTAAGCAGAAAGTTCAGCTTCAACTTTGTCTTAAACAAAGACAATAGTAATTCCATTATTGTTTAGAGTTGAACTTACACGGTTTGTTTCCTAACAACAGATAATTTATTCTCAAACAGGTTGTGTCAGCCAGGAAAAAACCTCTCAATGGGGGTGAATATAAATATCTACCTAATAAAAGGGTAGTATGCTAATTAGACCAGACATCTTCCAGACAAAGCCACGGTGGCAGGGGCTGAGACAGAGGTGGTTAGGGGTGATCAGGCCAGCAGGGGAGCAGTTAGAGACATCAGGCCAGCAGGAAGAGGTAGTTAGGGGTGATCAGGCAGGCAAACGGTTAGGAGCCAGTGGTCCCAGATTGCGAGTTGACGTCCTCTGAGGGGGCTGGGATTGGAGAGGGTGCAAACCGGGCTGAGGGACAACCCCCCCATGCACAAATTTTATGCACCAGGCCTCTAGTCCTATATAATAAGAGAGGAATATGCTAATTATCCGTTACACGCATAATGTCATGACCAGATCAGCAGGTTGCATCCCTGCCCTCTGCTCAGGCAGCTGCAAGGCCTGGGGTAGGATAGGATACAATAGGAGGGGATAAGAAAGGAGAGGTAGAGGAAGGCAGGACTGCATGCAGACAGGCCTAGAGGAGAAACAGAAATACAGAAAGGGAACAAGCCAGCAAAGGGCAAGATGCAGGTGGAGCGAGGAGCCCTGCCCAGACGCCCAGTGTGGGCCGTTGGCAGGTCCCCGGATGGAGGGGTGGATGGTCTGAGGCCTTCCGGGTGGAGGTGCTCCTGCTTTGTGGCAGCAGCACCCAGGCCGTGCTGGCCTCGGCCACCCTTGCTGGGCTGGGCATCCAGGGCACAGAATGGGAGCAGGACGGTGGCGAGGAGGCTGGGGAAGGGGGGACAGTGAACACCTGGCCGGGGCTGAGCCCTGGGCTGGGGGTTAATGCCGCCTCCCCCCACAACGGAAGCTTTAAGGAGGGAAGGAGGGCTCCTCCCTCTCACTCACACACATCCCGCCTGGGCCTCCTCTCTCTCTGGCTCCATTTTCTCCACCACCGGAGGCAGGGGTCTCCTGTGGGGGGCCCAGCCAGTACCCCAGGTCTCCCTTCAGAGCTGGAGTGAACCCCTGGGGGACCCAGGAGACAGAGAGATGGGCGGGGGTTGGGGCAGAGGGAGCAGCAGCCCCAGGGAGTTTGGGGGGAGGTAACCATGTGGGGGAGGGCAGAACAGGAAGGGGCCCTCAGCCCCCCCCCCCAACTATGGAAGAGTGGCTGCTGGGGCGTCCTCTCCAGGCGGGGGTGAGGGGGGCCTGGGGCTGGTGGGTGGGGAGCCT
>NW_005365553.1:0-2955 GCF_000412655.1 Myotis brandtii | reverse complement strand
CCCCACTGGGGTGCCTGGCCAGCCTGGATGAGGGGATGATGGCCGTTTGCATCTGGTCACACCCCCTTCAGGGTGGGGGTCCCCACTGGGGTGCCTGGCCAGCCTGGGTGAGGGGATGATGGCTGTTTGCATCTGGTCACACCTTCTTCAGGGTGGGGGTCCCCACTGGGGTGCCTGGCCAGTCTGGGTGAGGGGCTGAGGGCTGTTTTCATGCTGGCGGATGACTGAAGCTCCCAACCGCTCCTTTTTTTCTTTTTTTCTTTTTTTTCTATTCTGGGCCAGCTTTAGCTCTGAGGCCTTGCTGCTGAAAGCAGGTTTCTGGCCTTTACCTTCTGTATTTGATACAATGTTGCGGTCCGGCTAGCTGAAGCCCGGCTGACTGAAAGCCGGTTTCTGGGGTTTTGTTTAGCTTCTATATTTGTTACAAAGTTTCAAACTGCCAGCTCAGAGGCCGGCAAGGCAGGCGGGGAACGTTGGAGTTCGCCATCACTGGAGCAAGCAAGCCTCCCTTCTCGCTTCAGTGCATGGCTGCTGGCCGCCATCTTGGCTGACAGTTAATTTGCATAAGGATATGCTGATTAGCCAATGTGAAGGGTAGCGGTTGTACGCTAATTACCATGTTTCTCTTTTATTAGTGTAGAAGATATAAAAGCCTACTATGCTAAGTATCCCCTCAGGAATTTGACCAACTGGGAGTTCCACCACTCGCTATGATGTGCGCTGAGCACCAGGGGGCTGTGCAGAACAAAGGGAGGCTCTAGCCGGCAACTGGCAACCAGGGAAGGGTGGTCCCAGCCGGCAGCTAGCAGCCACTAGGGACCCTATCCATGCATGAATTTCATGCACTCGGCCTCTAGTGAAAGCATAAAATGCTATAGCATTTCAGTCAAATCTCAAACATTAAGCAAATATAAAAACTTAAAATACTGTAGCATACTTATCACAAACTCTAGCACAAGTTTTTATCTAGTAAATAAATGTATTTTTCTGCCAGTAGGCCCTAACACCATATGTTTTTGTCTCCCTCCTTCACAAATTAATACCTCTTCCTTTCCGTCACACTTCTGTATAAAATTCTACCACATGGAAACCTTATAGCAAAACATTATATCAATACCATATAAAACCTCATGATGGAATCTTTTCAATTCCTCTGGAAGAATGTACAGCTATATAATTTTGATATTACGTATAATTATAGTTTGTTTTCACATTTCTTTTGCTATATTTATGGTTCCATACTAGTAAGCAGACATATATTAGTAATTAATGCCTAGGAAAGATTTAATTTATCACACTATAGAAACAGTAAATTCTATTAGTCTCTTCAAATATGTTAGTGTCTTATTATTGTCATAAGAATTGTAAAAGCTAAAAGAAAAGCAGCTACCACATATATTCTACATGCTTTTTAATTGCTGGCTTTTATTTATATTTATTTTATTCATTGTGGTATAATTAACATACATTTTATTATTTTCAGGTGTACAATGTAATAATTTGATACTTGTGCAATATCTATTTAACATCCACCATCATACATTTTTCTTGTGATGAAAACTTATAAGACTTAATCTCTTAATATATTTCAAATATGCAATAGACTATTATTAACTACTAGAGGCCTAGTGCATGAAATTCGTGCATGAGGGGGGCGGATCCCTCAGACTGGCCTGCACCCTCTTGCAATCAGGACCTATCAGGAGATGTCTGACTGCGGGTTTAGAGGTTAGAAAAAAACCTAGTGAAAGAAAAACAAAATAAAGGCCACTCCAGCAAGGGTGGGTTCTGAGGAGCTAGAGTTAACTTTCTGTGTGAAGATTCACCAGGCCAGGGAAGATGGGAGGAAGGAGTGAGTGTGTGTGTGTGTGTGTATGTGTGGGTGTGAGAGAGAGAGACAGAGACAGAGAGACAGAGAGAGACACCCCCCCCAAAGACTCTAGACTTTTGTTTTAAAGCATAAAACTTTGCTTTCTCCACAATTATTGCATGTCTAATCACAAACCATCATGTACTTCAAGCAACATGTATTAGAGAAGGAGAATGTAGCCTTAAAGCAAAGGGTAGGGGTGTCAGAAGTGAGTAACTCCTCTTTCCCCCCAGCTGAAGCTCCTTAGGGGCCTGCTTCTTTGAGAATCCACATTTATCTCTTGGCACGAGGGAGGTTAGGGATCACAGCAATATCCTGGGAGGGGAAGGTCACAGACAGATACTGAACCCATGGTACTCACCAAAGTTTCATTTCCTCACCCTCCCGGGTCTCTTTCCACCCCACCACTGATACAGTTAATGGGGTCGGAGGTCTGCAGCTGGATGCCTCTAGGTGGAGAGCGTGCTGGGGGCCGGGTGGTCCAGCTCTGAGGCCCCTGCATCCACGCCCCACCCCTGCCAGCTTCCCGCCTTCAGGCAGCAGCTCAGGATGTTCTGCCCCGCTGTGTGCCAGACTCAATCCAACTGGATGCTGGGAGAGATTGGGCGGCTCTGCGGCTAGTGCCTTTGAATTGCATGCCCCTGGGGGGGAAAGGAAAAGCTTCCCCAGAAAGAGGTTTTTCGAAAGTCTTCAGGGACTGGTAGGTTGGCAATCTGGGGCCTTCCTTCCCCCAGCTGCAGGCAGCCAGCCCTGCTCCCTGCCTGCACCCACCTTGGCCTGGTGTCACCTGTGTTCACAACCACACCGGGTTCCCCATTCTCCATCGGGTGATCGGCACTGCTGGCTCGGGGGAGGGGTTGGGAGGATGGCTGGCAGGCCCTGATCAGGTGATTAGGGTGGCCAGTGCGCATCATAACAACCTGTCTTTCTGGTTGTTCAGTCATCCCGCCCTAATGGTCGCTTAGGCTTTTATATATAGAGATGGTCACTGTGCTGTTCATTACATCACCATGACTTATTTATTTTATAACTGGAAATTGGTACTATATGATCTACTTTACCCATTTTACCCTCTCCTCTGGCAA
>NW_005365552.1:0-612 GCF_000412655.1 Myotis brandtii | reverse complement strand
AAAAAATCCTACAATTTAATAGAAAATTAAGAATACACTTGAAAAGACACTTAACAAAAGAATATACATATAAACGACCAGATAGCACACAAAATAATGCTTCACAACATTAGTCATCTAGAAAATAGAAACAGCACAGTGACTTACCACCTCACACACATGAGAGTAGTTTGACTATATCAAACCCATCCAATTTTGGCAATGATGAGGAGCAATATGAACTCCCAATATTTTTGATGGAAATATAAAATGATGTAACACTTTTGGAAAACCGTTAGTTTCTTTTAAAAATAAGCCTTAATCTACTTTCTGGCCAAACAGTTCCATTCCTAACTACTACCCAAAGGACATAAAAATAAATATCAACAGCCCTGGCTGGGTGACTCAATTGGTTGAAGCATTGTTCTATACGTGAAAAGGTAGTGGGTTCGATTCCTGGTATACTTGATCTTAGCCAAAAGGCCGAGAAGCGATGAAGCATTGTTCTATACATGAAAAGGTAGTGGGTTCAATTCCTGGTCAGAGCACATACCAGGATTGTGGGTTCTATCCCAGGTTGGGCTGTGTGAGGGAGACAACCAATCGATGTTTCTCTCTCACAGTGATGTTTCT
>NW_005365551.1:0-460 GCF_000412655.1 Myotis brandtii | reverse complement strand
TAAGCCTTAGGAGTACCCTAATTAAGTTAATAACAATGTACCTACCTATATAGTTTAAGTTTAAAAAATTTGGCTCTCAAAAGAAATTTCAATCATTGTACTGTTGATATTTGGCTCTGTTGACTAATGAGTTTGCCGACCACTGGCCTAAGCTATCCATGTGCACTCCACATAGAAACACTGCATGTGTGGAGCTCTCCCCTCCCCTTCAATTGTCAGCAAATTTGTAGATCAAATATACCAAAAATAATTCTACTGTATATCTCCGCATTTACCACCAGACCCCAAATCATCCTGTTCTTTTTTATATGCTGAGAATGGAAAGTGGGACAAACACTTGAAAAAAAAAAAAAACAAAAACCTGGCTGTTTATTATGGCAAAAGATACATTGAACCTAAAGACCAATAAATCTGCATATACTACTTCCTCAAGAGCAAGAAATTTTCTGTTTCAGAAGAC
>NW_005365550.1:0-731 GCF_000412655.1 Myotis brandtii | reverse complement strand
TTGAGCACTGACCCATGAACCAGGAGGTCATGTTCATGGGCCGATGCTTAGGTTGTGGGCTTGATCTCCAGTAGGGGGCGTGCAGGAGACAGCCGATTGATGTTTCTCATCATTGATGTTTCTCTCTCTCCCTTCCTCTCTCTGAAACCAATAAAAAATATTTAAAAAATAAATAAAATGGGCAATAATAGTACTTAATTCATAACACTATGGTGCCGATGAATAATAATTCAACGAATAATGAAATAATTCGTTAGGTGTTTGAGACACGCCCTGGCAGACATCAGCAGCACCTAATAAACATCAGCTATTAATCAACAGCGTGAATTCAGTCACTACAGCGTCTTCAGGGGGGGAGGTCTAAAGATCAACTGTGAAGGTGGGGTAACGAGAACTAGGAGGTACAGAAGGGAAGGAGCCGTTCTCATCCAAGGTGTGAACATCCAGTAACCAGCCCGGCTTACACTGGGTTACATGTCCCAAGGTCACAGGCCTAGTGAGTGAGGTACAGGACGGGGCATAGTCTACTCATCGCAGATACTCCACAATCTCCTCCTCCGGGCCTCACTGTCTACAGAAGAAGGTGGAGCCCATGACGAGGAGAAACACCTTCACAGCTCCTGAATAACGAACTGATCGTGTGGGAGAGAGAAAATGCGGCCGATGGAAACTGATCTGGGAAGAAGCCGCTGTTGTTTACTGATGGTCTGTGCCTCTGGCCTGTTTGGAGT
>NW_005365549.1:0-798 GCF_000412655.1 Myotis brandtii | reverse complement strand
AGTTTCCTTTTCTGACTCCTTAGTTCTAAATCTACTGGCTATGATTTGGTTGCTGTGAAGAATTGAAGCTATCTATCCTCATACTCAGCAAGGACACTGACAATATAAACCGCACTCTACATTAACAGCAATTTGCTAGCTTACTGTCTTTATTAGCCTTACTTTATTTTCCCTGGAGACTCTGACCCAGGCACATAAACTGCTGGTTCATTATGAGAACTTTCTGAAAGACCCATCATCATGTTTTCAATGGAAAGCATCAATAGTTTTAGCTCAAAATCTGAACACTTGGACTGTTGCATGTGATTCTTACCCAATCCTCATCAAGACCCTGAATTGAAAGCTACACCTTAAACAAACTTCTCATCTGTAATAATAAAAGCATAATATGCTAATTAGACCAGATGTCCTTCCAGACAATCTTCCGGATGAAGCCAGGACTGTGAAGGAAGCCCAGGTCCCAGATGCCAGAGGAAAGCTGGTGCTGGCAACCGGAGGAAGGAAGGCCTACTCTTGCACGAACTTCATGCATCGGGCCTCTAGTTGTCTATGAACTCTGATCTTACCTTCTGCTTCTAGACACTCCCAAAGCTCTGTGAAGGTGTGAGTCTTCCTTACACAGTAAGCAAAGAGCACAGTCTTGCCTCACCAATAGATCATGTTGGTAATATTTGGGCAGCCAGGAAACTGTTAGTTCTTACCTGACTTCTGTTTCTTTCGCTAACTAATTTAAAATGAATCTTTGTTTAAAAATTTTTTCTTTTTTTCTTAATTTTAATTTCACTGCTGTTTCCACCT
>NW_005365548.1:0-778 GCF_000412655.1 Myotis brandtii | reverse complement strand
CTGAGAGCCAAGCTTCACACGGGTGCATGATAAAAAAAAGCCAGCAACGTGAGGAACCCCTCTGGCTGCCACTGGGCTGTGATTTTAGGATAGGAGCATGTGTTGGGGTAGCAAGTCAGATGAGTCCGTAACATTGCTCTGCCCAGAGGGGTTTCCATGTCTGGTAGCTTGTTCCAGAGTGCCTCGGGGCGAATGCCAGTGTCAGAGCATGTGAATGCTGTGCAGTTTATGACACGGGTGCCCCAGGGAAGGAGCTCAGTGTACCTGCGGTTGCAACCAAGTGAATGACATTATCATGGTGTTGCCAGGGGCCAGCCACACTCACCTCCTTTTTCTCCCTGCAAAAGCCAAACCTAAGCAGCTTTGCTGTTGCCAGTTCTTCTGCCCAGAACACTGCTCCCCTCGCTCTTCAAAGTTACTTCCTTTTAGGTCTTCCCTGGCCACTCCATGGGAAGTGGCCTGCCCCTCCCCACCACCCAGGAACTCGGAAGGCATCACCACCTCACCTTCGTTTCCTCCTCGGCCCGTCTTGTGCCAGGAGATTATGTTACTGCATTGCTTGTCTGATGCCTCTCTGCTTCGCGGGCCAGCCAGCCTCTTGGAGCAGAGGACACACTGGTCCCACCCACCATGGACCCTACGGCTTAGCATATAGCATGCACCCCCAATGGTTGGCAGATGAATGAATTGTTACGGACATTTGTCAAGTAAAGCGGGTGTCAACTAGACTTTGTAAAAATTACTGAATAATTTTGCAAAAAATTCTTAGTCAAATATA
>NW_005365547.1:0-541 GCF_000412655.1 Myotis brandtii | reverse complement strand
TCTCTCTCAAAATTCAATCCTAATATTTAAAAACCCTCGGTCCATCACATCCACAATGACCAGAGACTCAATTTAAGGCCCAGGCTGCAGAGCAGCAGGCTGTGGTGGGTGGAGACAGGGATGGGGGAGGCGGGGTGAGCACTCACACTCACAACCACACACACGCACAGACACATACAGCACCCACCAGCTCACAGCCTTTTCTTCCTTTCTTTCCCTCCCTCCCAGCTTGCTCTCAGAGCCTCTCTCAGAATGAGGAAACAAAACAGACTGGGCCTGAAGAGGTCTGAATGGAAGGGAGGGCTGGTAGAGGGTGGAGCAGCCCCCACTGGCCCCATCCCCTCCCAGCTGGGAAAGAGGAAGAGGACACAGGGAGGCTGGGAGGCCTGGAGGACTGCTGAAAAAAACAAAGAGAGATAGAGACTGGGAGAGACTGGAATGGAGAGATAGAAACAAAACAGACTGAGCCTGAAGAGGTCTGGATGGAAGGGAGGGCTGGAAGAGGGTGGAGCAGCCCCTACTGGCCCCGCCCCCTCCCAGC
>NW_005365546.1:0-498 GCF_000412655.1 Myotis brandtii | reverse complement strand
TGGAAACATCAATGATGAGAATAATCTATTGGCTGCTTCCGACACACCCCCTACTGGGGATCAAGGTCGCAACCCAGGCATGTGCCCTGACCAAAAATTGAACCATGATCTCCTGGTTCATAGGTCAATACTCAACCATTGAGCCACACCAGCTGGGCTTTACCTATCATTGCTTTTGTGTGCACTTCCTTGCTTCCTGGCATGTGAAAATTCTAGGTTTCTCATTATTTCCCCTGATCAAGCCTTGAATCAGTCATTTCTCAAGGAGCTTTGGTCACTTTAGTAAGAAGTGATATTTAGAAACCAATATCTATGATCTGGGAATGCTCATTCCTACTAGGGCTTTTTTTCTTCTAGATCTCCTTAGTGGACAAACCTAATAATATGAACTATATTTACACAGGTCTGATAAATATAAATATTTCTATATATACTCATAACTAGACCAAGGATTCCCTCCCCTCTCAAAAATCTGATTAATAACTTATTTCCATAATA
>NW_005365545.1:0-846 GCF_000412655.1 Myotis brandtii | reverse complement strand
ACCAAATTTGGGGTTTAATTGAATTTTACATTCATTCGTAGAGTAGTATTAGCTGATACTTGTATATGTGCAGGTAACTTCTGGTAAAAGTACTTGTTTCAAGGAAGATAACTCTTAGGATGTTACTGTACACACATACACAGAACGCCACTCAGAGGGGCTTCCTGTACGGGAGCTATTGGCATCTATAAATAACAACCTCCTGAGGTTGTGAAGGAATACCATTTTTGAACACATAAAATATAGAGAAACCTCATATGGAGTTTTTATTATTGGATTTATTCTCTGTACCTAACACAGATTTCATGTAAAAAGGGTAATGTAATATCAACTGGTTATGAAAAAGTCTGCGTGCAAACAAAGCCTGGCTATATGTATGCAGACTCCAATTTAAGGTGTCAGGTGCTCGCTTTGTAATGCGATTAGGTTTGAGCAAAGAGAGATATGAGAAGCCCCACATATTCCCCTTTCAGAATACTGTGTATTGTTTATTAGAAAACAGAACAATTGTGTGGTCCGGTATCCCTCAGGTTTTAGGAAAGCAGAAACTTACTTAAGGTTTTACATCTAAACATATCCAATTTATTTTAAAGCTCTCCCTTGTCTTGGGAAAATATGTGATCAAGATAGAAATAGAATTCTGAAGCAATTTCATTTCTTTGTAACTTTTAGGCCTAGAACATGTTATCTTGATGTTTCCAGTAAGTACACCAAACAATGGAATAAAACAGGGAGACTGGGCTGGAGTTGAGTTCAGTGTTTTGCCACACATCAACTCAACAAAGGGGTTGGAGAGTCATCCTGAGCTTCAGTGGACATGTAAGGACAGGGAACTCAACCTGGCAT
>NW_005365544.1:0-801 GCF_000412655.1 Myotis brandtii | reverse complement strand
AAATTTCATGCACTGGGCCTCTAGTTTAAAAATAAAATGCATGAAAGCATTAAAAATAAATGGCCTTGGCCATTTTGGCTCAGTGCATAAAGCATCAGCCTGTAGACTGAAAAGTCCCGGGTTTGATTCTGCTCAATTCTGGTCAAGGGCACATACCTCAGTTGCAGGCTTGATCCCTGGCCCCAGTTGGGACTCATGCAGGGGGCAGCCAATAGATGTCTCTCTCATATCGATGTTTCACTCTCTGTGTCTCTCCTCCTCCCTTCCATTTTCTCTACAAATCAATGGAAAAAATATTCTTGGGTGAGGATTAAACAAAAAAACAAAAACAAATAAATGAATTGATGCTTGGATCAAGGGATGGATAAGTTAGATAAGCGACAAAGCAAATAAGTAAAATGTTAATGGGAGAACTGAAGTGGTAGGTTTATGGGTGTTGGGTGTAGAATTCTTTCCTCTTGACCGTATTTTGAAATTTTCCATGGTAAAATGTTGAATGAAAAGTAAACACCTAACCGTTAAAATAAACTGTTGACATAGGTACCACTTGAAAGCACTTCACCGCTCTCCACTCGTGCAGGTTCACAGCTTGCCAACAATGCTGTGGCAGAAACTCGCTTTGCTTGCTGTCTCAAGTTGCAAAAGAACATTGTTCATTATTCCAGCTCTGTTTACGCCTATATTTAAAGTTGAGTGAAAAATTTTTGGTTTAGGTTCATATCCATCTTTCCACATTGCATGTCAAAAATCACACATTTCCTCCAATTTGTCTCAGTTCCAAACTTTTCTGAAACAAAGGAA
>NW_005365543.1:0-681 GCF_000412655.1 Myotis brandtii | reverse complement strand
TGTCCTTGATACCTCCTGTCCCTTTCTCGCTTCTTCCCTTACATTCACCAGAGGGTAGGGGAGAAATCAAGGGAAGCGGGGCCCAGAGAAAGTGAGATGTTTGTGCCCAAGCTCATGGTGGGGCATGAACTTGGACAGAAGCGTTAGCACTCACCTCCCAGCTGGACCCCTCCCATCACAGCCACAGCCCTTTTGCATGTGTAGGGCCCAGCACCTGGGACCCCTCTTTGCCCTCTTCACTCACACTCTTCCCAGCAGCTGGAGGAATGGAAGGACCTGCCAGTCTGGAGCCTGTCCTCGCAGGCTCTCCACTGCGGTGGCAAGGGGCCTGGGCTGTCCCTGTTCCCCATTGACCTCTGCACCCCACTCCCCTCCATGGGCGCCCACAGCTCCCAGCTCTCCTGCCGCAGCCAGAGGGACCCGGCTGAGCGGCTGAGCGTTACTGGGGTCTGCTCTGGCCCAGGCGGAGGGTGGTGGCCACAGTGAGTGACTTGGAAGCAGTCAGGGATGTCCCACTTCTCTGGGAAGTCTCACCTTCAAACAGCCTTGGTAATAGAAGGCGTGGCTTAAGAGAAACAAGACCTTTGGGTAAATGACATCAGGGAACACGCTTGAAAGGAGTGAAATTCACTGTCTTCTTTTTCGGTTTCTTGTATTTAAGAAGACACCTGCCTTCTCTCA
>NW_005365542.1:0-828 GCF_000412655.1 Myotis brandtii | reverse complement strand
AGGCAAAGGGGGCATACACAGTGGTGAAAAGAGACTTTGGGTGGTGAACACATGATGCAGTGTGCAGGTGATGTGTAATCTGTATGGCTTTATTCAGCACTGTCACTCCAATAAATTCAATAAAAAAAGAAAGGAAAGTGAGCTCAGTGTTTTAGAGCCGCCCAGCTCATTGTTCAATCTTCCCATGGGCCGGTGTGGACCTGCATGCTGTAGTGAGGTGCCGGCCCTTCCCAGGGGCTCCGGTGGAATTGAATTTAAATAGTGCCGTGCACTCTCTTCTCATGAAGTGGTGGGTATGGGCACACAAGGTCGCTGCGGTGGGCCTGGCCATTTGGGGGCGCTGGGTTGCAGTGACAGGGCCAGGCACGCTGGGTCGCAGTGAAATGTCAGGGTGTCCAAGGAGTCCGTCAGTCCACAGTGGCAGGTGGGGTTTCCGGAGGTACTGGGTCATGGCGCTGGGTCAAGGTGGCAGGGTCGGGGGCAGGAGGTCACATTGGAAGGGCCAGGAGATTGGTCTGCAGCCTCAGGGTGCGGGGTCACTGCCGCTCCCCACAGCCTTCTCCCAAAGAGGACCCTGTAGATTTTCCAAAATGCTGATTTCACTCTCTTAACCATACCTTAGTGGTTAATAAGCAGCATGTTTTCACCTGGGCCAGGAGGCAGAATTGGGGGTTGAGGATGGGAGTGGGAGCAGGAAAGCATCAGAAAGCTCAGTGATGCAGAGAAAGTAAAATCAAGCTTGACACATGACACATGACACAAAACTGGAATTATATGGCTATAAAACCATGTTTTTCAGTGGGATAGCCTTCCAATAACTGCTTATTA
>NW_005365541.1:0-565 GCF_000412655.1 Myotis brandtii | reverse complement strand
CACTGTTTTAGAAACTAAGACTGTAGAGATGATAAGATAGTTATTCTTCTCTGGGGAGGTTCTATCAAAATGGAGAAACAATGAGATCAATTAACCATCTAAGGCAGCCTTTGGCAAACTAAAAAAAAAAGACCGTAAAAGACCTTGGGGCCCAGGCGTCATTCACTGTTTTAGAAACTAAGACTATAGAGATGATAAGACAGTTATTCTTCTCTCAAGGGGTTCTATCACATGGAGAAACAGTGAGATCAATTAACCATCTAAGGAGTGATGCTTATCAGTGGAGATAATCAGTTTTGCAGCTGTGCTACAGGGAATAGAATATCGGGGACTCCTGGTTAGTCTCTTGTGAACAGCTGAGGATGAAGTAAGGAGAAGCCCAGGAAATATGACAAGGATAGTTCTGAGGGTTAGTAGCTGGGAGGTTGAGGTCAAGGGCAGTGGGTACTAACAACTGTTACATAACCTTCTCTACAAGTGTTTTCCTGGTTCTGTGAAATCTATGAATAAACTACTTATTAATATGGTATCCTTTCATGAAACCAAATTATGTGGATACATAGAC
>NW_005365540.1:0-539 GCF_000412655.1 Myotis brandtii | reverse complement strand
TTTCCCAAAATGATCAAAGCAATGAGTAAACTATTGAGGGACAGAATATTTACATGATCTCAAAGTATATCCCTAAGATAGCTATACCTTATATCAACTGAAAAATAATATTGACTAGATGCTTCATCACCAAATAGAATCTATATATATAAAAGCCTAAGTGACCATTATGACCAAACAACCAAACAACCAGAACGACGTCAACCAGTGTCGCTATGATGGGTACTGACCACCAGGGGGCAGATGCTCAATGCAGAAGCTGCTCCTGGTGGTCAGTGCGCTCCCACAGCCAACCTCCCATGGCTGGGCAACCTCCCCTGGTCCCTCCCCCTGGCTGGCAAACCTTCATTGGCCTCTCCCCTCCCAACTCTCTCCCCCATTTGACAGGACCCATCTGGCAGGCCCCGTTCGGCAGCTGGCAGGCCCCCAGGCCCCAGCCAGAAGGCCCCCAGGTCCTGGCTGGTAGCCCCGATTGGGACTGGGCGAGGCGGCCCTGATAGGTCTTGATCGCCAGCCAGGCCTAGGGACCCCACCTGTGC
>NW_005365539.1:0-600 GCF_000412655.1 Myotis brandtii | reverse complement strand
GTTCAATGCAGGAGCTGCCTCCTGGTGGTCAGTGCACACTCACAAAGGCAGCCCTGTTCAGCCAGAAACCAGGCTCACAGCTGGCAAATTCGGCTGCAGCGGCGGGGGCCTCTCCTGCCTCTGCAGCAGTGCTACTGGGAGATAGCGTGCAGGTGCAGTGGGTCCGGGATGAGTGGCAGCGGAGCTGTGCCTGGCCCTGGCCCCCCCCCCACCCCCCTGCCTCTTCAGCCCTGCTACATCCCTCAGGAGGATGTCGGACTGCCAGGTTTTGGTCTAATCTGCACAGGCCAGCCTGCAGGGATCAGGCCAAAACCCTGCAGTCCGACATCCCCTGAGGGATACTGGATTGTGAGAGGGTGCAGACCAGGCTGAGGGACCTCACCTGTGCACGAATCTGTGCACCAGGCCTCTAGTATAACTATAATCCTCAACATATTTTGCTCTGGCAATGTTTTCTCATTCCATCTATTGTGTAGTCTTACCATCCAAAAAGATCGTATTGATCATTAATTTAAATAAAAATGTGTATTAAGTGTAAATTTTCAAATTGCATTATCTCTACTGTGTTGAATCATGCTATTGGGAATCAATAAGGTAGAT
>NW_005365538.1:0-873 GCF_000412655.1 Myotis brandtii | reverse complement strand
TACACTTTAAAATGGCTACTTTTATACTATGTGAATTTACCTGAATAAAAAAAAATGCAACAGAAGAAAAGCTTTTTGAAACATCTAGAGTTCAAGTTCTTAACACATGTTAAATTAATGAAATCTGGGACAAAAAGACAAAAATTAGGCATATAAGGCTATTAAAAAGAAGGAAATCTTACATTTTGGGACAGCATATATGGACCTGGAGAATATTTTGCTAAGTGATATAAACCAGTCAGAGAAAGACAAGTAAGATATGATTTCACTCATATGTGGAATCTAATGGACAAAATGAACTAACAAAATAGAAAGAGACTCATAGCTACAGGGAACAGATTGACAGCTGTCAGTGAAGGAAATAAGCAAAAAAAATAAAAAATTCATAGACAGACAACAGTATGGTGATTACCAGAGGGAAAGGGGGTGGGAGGAAGTAGAAGAGGGTAAAGGGGGGATAAATGGTGATGGATGGAGACGTGACTTGGCATGGTGAATGCAATCCTATATAATAAAAGGGTAATATGCAAATTGACCCTAGAACTACCAGGAATGACCAGTTGCTATGATGCACACTGACCACCAGGGGGCAGACGCTCAACGCAGGAACTGCCCCCTGGTGGTCAGTGCACTTCTACAGGGGGAGTGCCACTCAGCCAGAAGCCGGCTCATGGCTGGCCAGTGCAGCAGCAGTGGAGGGAGCCTCTCCCGCCTCCGCAGCAGCAGCGCTAAGGATGTCTGACTGTGGCTTAGGCCCGCTCCCCGTGGGCCTAAGGTGGCAGGTGGGCATCCCCTGAGAGGGCGCAGGCTGAACTCAGAGACCCTCCCCTCCCCCTCCCCCCTGAGTGCACGAATTTTCATGCACTGGGCCTC
>NW_005365537.1:0-226 GCF_000412655.1 Myotis brandtii | reverse complement strand
ACCTGCCTGTGATCAGCCGCACAGGTGAGGCCCTGTGGCTGCCCTGGTCCTGTGCAATCCCGTGTGTGTGTGTGTGTGTGTGTGTGTGTGTGTGTGCGCGTGCGTGCGTGCGCGTGATGCCCTCTTTGGAACCTTCACTGTGCGTCAGGACAGGCAGGAGCTGACCAGACTCCCTGTCCCTGCTGGGTTCCCAAAGTCTGGCCTTGGCACCCTGGTGCCAGGCACC
>NW_005365536.1:0-483 GCF_000412655.1 Myotis brandtii | reverse complement strand
ATAAAAACTCTAAGCAAAGTGGGAATAAAAGGATCATACCTAAACACAATAAAAGCCTTATATGACAAACATACAGCCAACATCATACTTAATGGACAAAAACTAAACTCATTTCCCCTGAGAACAGGAATAAGACAGGGATGCCTATTTTCACCACTCCTGTAAGATATAGTTCTGAGAGTGCTAGCCATAGCGATCAGACAAGAAGAAGAAATAAAATGCATCTAAATTGGAAAAGAAGTAAAACTGTCATTATTCACAGATGACATAATACTGTACATAGAAAACCCCATAGAGTCCATCAAAAAAACTACAAGACTTAATAAATGAATTTGGCAATGCAGCAGCATACAAAATTAACACCCAGAAATATATGCCTTTTTTATATACCAATAGTGAATTCACAGAAAGAGAAACTAAAAAAAAAAATAATCCCATTTGCCACCGCACCAAAAAAATTAAGATGTCTAGGAATAAACTTAA
>NW_005365535.1:0-813 GCF_000412655.1 Myotis brandtii | reverse complement strand
TCTGCAAACCAGCCTTCTTTGCTTCTCAGATGGGAACGTGGCTGCTACACAGCTCTCCATGTTTCCAGTGTGGCCAAATAGGAAATCATTTAGCCAATCAACCTCTCTCTCAAGTCTTCTCCCTATCTCCCTTTCCCCTCTTCTTACTACCACCTTCAATGTCATAATTTCAAGAGGCAGGCCTCTGATTGGCTGACTTTGTTCAAGGGCCAACCCCTGGAGCCATTAATAATCCACTGTGGAAAGAGAATGAGGGCCTCACCAAACACATGGATGCTGGAAATACGACACCGAGGGTGAGAGTGGTACCTGAGAGGTCAGGCTGTGGGTGAAGTGGTCATTATGAATTGGGAGATACCTCAAGATATGCCCCAAATAAATAACTATGACTTACATGGTATTTACTATGTATCAGACTTTCTTCTAAGCATTTTGTATTTAATAGCCTCCAATAACCTTATGAAAAGGATGCTATCATTATCCCCATTTCATAGAGGAGGGTGAGCAGAGATAGCAGAGGACTTGGCCAAGGTCACCCGATGACCAGAATCTGCAGTCTTAACCACTGTGCATACATTACCATTATGATAAGCCTTCCCAAATGCAGACCCTCATTCTCCTCATCAACCCAGGCCACGGCTCCAACATGCCCTTCACCCAGACCTTCACCTTACCTCATCCTGACCTCTCTCTCTCTCTCTCTCTGGTAACCAATCCTTTATTAAATGTGTCAGGCTGTGCGATTTCACCTATACTTGAGAGTAGCTTTGACCTGAGACAAACAGTCCTGGGAGTTACAGTAATTCCCCCACT
>NW_005365534.1:0-799 GCF_000412655.1 Myotis brandtii | reverse complement strand
TTCAGGTGTACAATTCTATAATACATCATTTGTACATTGCATTGTGCATTCACCACTCTAAGTCAAATCTCCTTTCATCACTATTTATCCTCTCTATATCCTCTTCTACCTTTCCCCACCCCCCTTTCCCTCTGGTAATCACCACACTGTTGTCTGTGCCTATGAATTTGTTGTGTGTGTTTTTGTGGGGTTTTTTTTTGCTTAATCCCTTCACCTTTTCACCCAGCCCCCACAAACCCCTTTATCTCTGACAGCTGTCAGTCTGTTCTCTATTTTTCTAGGTAGTTTTTAAAAAGATTTCCCTTGCTTACATAAAGATATTTTAAACTTTAGTATTTAATTAAAGCCCAAATTAGAACATCACAAATTAAAGTGGTACTAAACACGTAGATAAGTTTATATTATTGTACATTTTATTTTGTTTTATTAAACTGAGGCCCAGAAAGTTAAGTGTCTTATTCAAGATAATCTAGTTAATTAATCTAGATACCAGACCTTACTAACTTGACGTTAGTGGCTATTAATTCTGAAGTCAGTCAAACCTGTGATTCCAGACTTGGCAACTTAGAGCTTCCATAAAACAGGAATAATAACACTGCAAATGACTATGAAGAAAATTAAATAAGAAAATGCTTGTAAAATCCTGAGCACAGTGCCTACACACAATAAATTATGAATAAATGTTTGCTGGGGAGGTAATATAAGAGGATGCTGCTGATTGTGATAATTCAAATAAAAACTGTACAATATAATATACATTTCACTAAAATATTACATAAATATAAAATGTTTAAATGCT
>NW_005365533.1:0-1034 GCF_000412655.1 Myotis brandtii | reverse complement strand
AGGCACATTTCTGTCATGTGACTCAAATCAAGTCCTGATTCCTCCCCTCAAAGTTCCAAAGTCAAGTCCACATTTATGGGTAGTTTCCCAGCAGCACTCCCCTCTGGTACCAGAATCTGCTCCAGTCCCTGTGGCTGCTGTAGCCAATCCACATGGACAGTGGATGCTCACAATTTCCTAGGGATTTCTTTGCAAAATCACCCAAAACAGATGCCAATAAAGAAAATTCTGATGAACTGAACTTTAATAAAATTAAAACATTTGTCCCACCCAGAATTTCATCAAGGATATTTATCGACAAGCTTAGCATGATACTATCTTTCTGAATCATGTGCCCGATGAGAGAATGTGTGTATTATAAATTAAGGATGTTTTATGTTATGGGGCAGAGCCCAGCACCATCTGACCACACTGAGTGACCACGTGGGGGAAGAGCAGAGGGAGGCTCTGGGGAGGGATTCCTCTCGGGGTTGAAATTTCCTTTTCTGTGAGAAATTCTATGGTGGAATTCTCCTCACTAACCACCCTCTGAACCGCAATATCACTGATGACACTAGACCAGTGATGGCGAAACTTTTGAGCTCGGCATGTCAGCATTTTGAAAAACCCTAACTTAACTCTGGTGCCTTTTCACATATAGAAATTTTTTAATATTTGCAACCATAGTAAAACAAAGATTTATGTTTTTGACATTTATTTTATATATTTAAATGCCATTTAACAAAGAAAAATCAACCCAAAAAATGAGTTTGTGTGTCACCTCTGACACGCGTGTCATAGGTTCGCCATCACTGCACTAGACTGAGAAAACAGTCCAATCTCCTTCCACCATCATTTCAACATATGAATGATTCTGTTGTGCACATACATGATCACTGCTTTTATTTTGTGTCTTCTCTCCACTTAAGCCATGATTATTTCTGATGTAACTACTTGGTGTCTCTGCAATTGGCCATGAGCTTGCATAAAGAAAGTGTGCACAGGAAGCTCTCGCCTATCAGAATGGCTACCATCAACCAATCAACAAATGACAA
>NW_005365532.1:0-570 GCF_000412655.1 Myotis brandtii | reverse complement strand
ATTATTCAAATCTCAACAGCCCTTATTCCATCTATATTCATAAAAGCCTAGTATGCTAAGTTTCCCTTCGCCCATCTGACCAGTCACTATGACGCACACTGACCACCAGGTGGCAGACACTCAATGCAGGAGCTACAGAGTTGCAGTGACTTGGTAGTGGCAGTTCTTGGGTGATGCACCCGGAAACCAGAGAGGAGGGAGCCCAATTCCTTGCAGGGCCGCCTGATTCCACCTTCGGCCGTGGGTCATGTTGTTGCTGAGGCACTGTCGGCCCAAATCTGGTTTACTGCACACTTGCATTTGCGTTCCACACCCTGTATAACAGAAACTTTGCAGATTGCCCTCTTGCATTCTGGGACCCCTCGGGGGATGTCAGAGAACTTATTTTGGCCAGGTCTCCACAGGCCAGGCTGAGGGACCCCACCTGCTGGAGGGACCCCGCTCACTCCGCAGAAGCCTGGGAGGGACCCTAGGCTGTCGCCTCCAGGGTGTGTCTGGCCCATCTTCTTAGTTATCGACTGGTTTGGGAATAGATATCCTATCTAATAATAGAGAAACGTGGTAATTAAC
>NW_005365531.1:0-798 GCF_000412655.1 Myotis brandtii | reverse complement strand
CCTGCTTTTTGGATGGGAGTGAGCTGCACGTGTGGCTTCTCCTCCTCAAACGGGGATGTACTTACCCAGTGCGAGGCTGCTACTCTTTGGACGAGATTGAGCTGAACGCGTGGCTGCTCCTCCTCGGATGGGGACGTGCCACTCATCTGGCTGCTGCTCGTCTGACAGGTGCAGGCTGTTGTGGCTCTGCTCCTCGGACCAGTGCGTGCTGCGCAGGGCTGCTGTTCCTCAGACGTGGGTGGTCTGCTTGTGTGGCTGCTGCTCCTCGGACCGGGGTGTGCTGCTGCTGCTCCTCGAATGGGGCCAGGCCACTCGCAGAACTGCTGCTCCTCAGATTGGGCAGGCTGTTTGTGCAGCTCCTGCTCCTCGGACTAGTGCAGGGTGTGCGCAGCTGCTGCTCCTCGGATAGGGGCAGGCTGCGCAGGGCTGCTGCTCCTCAGATGTAGGAAGACTGCTCGTGCGGCTGCTGCTCCTCGAACAGGTCGGACTGCCCGCGTGGTTGCTCCTCCTCGGACGGGGAAGCGGGCAGCTCACACAGCTGCTGCTCCTTGGACAGGGGCAGGCCACATGAGGCTCTTAGGCTTGAGGCAGGCTGCCCATGGGGCTGATGCTCCCTGGACAAGAGCGCACCGCTCACATGTCTGCTGCTCACGTGGTTGAAAAAATAATGTGAAAAGAAGTAGGAATTAAAGGAAGAAACAAGAAGAAGAAGAAGAAGAACAAAGAAAGAAGCAAAGGAAAGCAACAAACAAAAAAAGGAAAAAAAAGAGAAAAGCAAAAAAAAAAGCTAACAAAATA
>NW_005365530.1:0-826 GCF_000412655.1 Myotis brandtii | reverse complement strand
TTTTACTTTGAAATATGTCTACACTTTGAAATATGACTGTTTCAGAGAATATATGAATTTAATATATGAGTTGCTGAAAAGTTTATCAAGGTTATTTATAAACCTTTACTAATGAATTACTGATAAAATTAGAATTTGATTGAATTATACATAAAGACCATAAAATAACCATGCATTTACATTTAAAAATATAAGAAATTTCTATTTGTCTTACGGAATACCAAATCTCTCAAAGATCTCTCAATTCAGAGTTTATAGTTTTTCTGTCGCGGTGCTTAACTATTTATCATTCATTAGTTTTCTTTTAGGTAATTGTGACATCTGTAGAACACAAGGTTAAGTTTAGGCAGAAGCCTAAAGATTGAAATAACTCTGTATTAGAACTTTTTCCTTTTTTGGGAAAAATTTTAGTTCTGTTCACATTTTTATATAAGAAATGATGTAAGGAAAAGCAGTTAGCACAGTGCCTGCCACATATAGTATTGGGATGTTGGTTGAATATGAGTTAGGTGGCTTATACATTTGCATATATATATTTTTTAAAAAAATATTTTTATTGAGTTCAGAGAGGAAGGGAGAGGGAGAGAGAGATAGAAACATCAATGATGAGAATCATTGATCAGCTGCCTCCTGCACACCCATTACTGGGGATCGAGCCTGCAACCCGGATATGTGCCCTGACCAGGAATTGAACCGTGACCTCCTGGCTCATAGTTGAACGCTCAACCACTGACCTATGTGCGGCTGGGCTGCATATATTTTTTAGTTCTTAGAACTTTAAGAAGAAACCCCAAACATTAAAGTGTTAGAATTGATATATTTATGG
>NW_005365529.1:0-837 GCF_000412655.1 Myotis brandtii | reverse complement strand
ATTCTATTCATGAATAAATGTTTTTCAGAACTATTAAGTAATTTTTAAATTTTTTTCAGGTGCCAAAGATAAAAACTAATGCTTACTCAACCTTTGCTCCTGCACCCAATAAATCTGTATTTTCTTTCTATTGTAACAACAAAATATCTCTTCCTCTCCATTCTTAGACCTAGTCTAGGACACTAAAATCTTTCAACTAAATCAGTTTTCTTATAGGTTTCTTGGTCTCCAATCTTGTTCCTTTTCCTCCTATTTTTTCATAAAAACAATCAGGAAAAAAAAGGTTTTCAAATTAAATTTTAGTTATATGAGAAATAATAAATATACTTTCATTAATAAGAGATTTTATAGAAAAGACCAAAGTCCTCCTTGATATATTCCCTCAAGTCCAATCTTTCTAATTTCTCCATAGCAAATCACTTCATAAGTTTGACATTTATCTCACCTTTTTATGCATTTATATCCATAGGTATGGGAAATATAAAATTTAAAGCAAAATTTAACAATTGTATTTCAGACAGTAACAAAATTCCTTGGGGATACTTTGCTAATTCTTTCAAAAACTACATTAAAACCAACAAGAGAAACTTTCTCATTACTCAAAATTCCTACATATCTCACTCACTTCTTTACAAAGAATGATAAGACTGTGTAACACTTTACCACATGAGGCATCACCAGCTCAGAGTTTTGTGGCCATTAAAGTAAGAATTTATTAGTAAAGAACTAATAAAACCAAGCACATACTCCCAAATTATATTCTTATTCATTTTCCAACACAACACATATTGAGCATATATGATAAGCCAGGTATTATTAGGACAGATATTAAGACCA
>NW_005365528.1:0-564 GCF_000412655.1 Myotis brandtii | reverse complement strand
CCAGCAATGATGCTCTGACTCTTAATGACATGGTGGTATTATGGCTTGGGGGAAGCAACAAACCATACGCACTCGGAGATTCAGAAAAGAACTGTTTTATTCTCACCAGTGCTGGCTCAGTCCCCTCCAGAGGCTGAGCCCCACGCCTGGGTTCTGACCTTCTTTTATACATGATAAGCTTCTGGGTATTCAGGGGTCTTTCTACACACGTGGCAGCCTGGGCGGTTGGCTGATGCAAGAAGCAAGCGAGATTACAGAAGCCAAGGGCGCGGTTATGGTGGAGCAAGTAAGGGGAGGATTACTGGCTTGCCTTCTTAGTCGGGGTGCCCACAGGCATTACTGTCTCAGCTTCTCCATTACTCTGAGACACTGTCTTCGTGGTGTATTACTTTGTCCCCATATTGAGAATCACAGCTTTTACCTGGGTGCATACATTGTCACCTGATAATTTAATTGTCTTTAGAGACTGTCAGGGTCTTCTAAATACAGGACATGTCTTGGCACACCCAAGGTAGAACTACAAACTGGGGAGACCTCATTAGAATTCATTTATCTGCATTCAAC
>NW_005365527.1:0-452 GCF_000412655.1 Myotis brandtii | reverse complement strand
TATCACGGAGAGGCGAGCTAGAGGCTGAGAGAAAATAAGAGTATTCCCTATGTCTGACTAAGACGTCTACCTAGGATATAGAAAACATGGCTATCAATTAATGATAAAAAGATAAGCCACCTGCCCTAACCGGTGTGGCTCAGTGGATAGAGCGTTGGCCTGCGGAGTCAAGGGTCCCAGGTTCGATTTGTCAAGGGCATGTACCTCAGTTGCGGGCACATCCCCAGTGTGGGGTGTGCAGGAGGCTGTTTCTCTCTAATCGATGTTTCTAACTCTCTATCCCTCTCCCTTCTTTTCTGTAAAAAAAATCAATAAAATATATTTTTTAAAAAAAAGATAAGCCACCTAACACATTGCGGGCTGATCAGGAGCATTCTCCTGTTTTCCGATTACACAGTGTTTTACGTAAATGCTGAAGGCACACCTTAAAATTAAATACCCACTGCATTTTG
>NW_005365526.1:0-506 GCF_000412655.1 Myotis brandtii | reverse complement strand
TTATTTTAATATATTTGTATTGATTTCAGAGAGGAAGATGGAGGGTGAGAGATAGAAACATCCATGAGGAGAAATCATGGATGATCGGCTGCCTCCTGCACGCCCCCCACTGGGGACTGAACCCACAACCTGGGCCTGTGCCCTCACCTCCTAGTTCATAGGTCAACACTCAAACCCTGAGCCAGGAGGCCGGGCCTGGCTGCTGTTTTTCGAGTTTTTAGCGTTTTCCCAGCGGCCTCCAGTCCCCGGTTCCCACACCCAGAGCTGTTTGCGCCAGTTGCCGCCTCAGGCTCCCGCCTCCCTTTGCATAGGAAATGCACGCGCTGTATCTGGATGCGTTTCTTACTGCTCAGAGCAAAGGTCTTGGCTCCAGCCCTCCCGCCTGGAACCTGCCGCCCCCGCGATGGAGAGGGTGGCCCGGGAGCCACCTCGTGCATCATCCCTGGGCACCTCCCTGCCGGGCCCCCCCTCCTGCTCGGCCCAGGGAGGTCGCTGCCCTGGACGGG
>NW_005365525.1:0-640 GCF_000412655.1 Myotis brandtii | reverse complement strand
GATAATCTCCAGAATAACTAAAACATAATAATTTTTTTAAAATCATGAGAATAGTCATATATAGACACAATACAAAAGTTAAGTCCATGCTATAAAGACAGAACACAATGGAGCTCTAAAAACCAGCATCCACGACACACATAAGATGATACAACTTATATAAATCAGGTCAATTATTTAACAGACTAATGGCCCGGTGCATGAAATTCGTGCATGGGGGGAGGATGTCCCTCAGCCCAGCCTGCACCCTCTCCAATCTGGGACCCCTTGGGAGACATCCCTCTCACAATCTGGGGGCGCTGGCTCCTAACCGCTCACCTGCCTGCCTGCCTGATCGCCCCTAACCACTCTGTCTGCTGGCCTCATCACCCCCAACTGCCCCTACCGGCCTGATTGCCCCCAACTGCACCCCCCTTCCAGCCTGCTCGCCTGCAAATGCCCCCCCCTGCTGGCCTGCTCACCCCTAATCACCTCTACCTCAGCCCTGCTACCATGACTTTGTCTGGAAGGATGTCCAGAAGGTCTCCCGAAGGTTTCCTGGTCTAATTTTCATATTACCCTTTTATTAGTATAGATATGTGTTAAAACTTAAATCTACAATTTAATTAAAAATTCTTTTAGAATTGATCCACAAGAAAAG
>NW_005365524.1:4701-4924 GCF_000412655.1 Myotis brandtii | reverse complement strand
TTATCATGTTTTCTTTGATTACAAAATCCACATTATTCACCGATACACCTAGTAAGCCCACAGAGACTACGATAATAATACATCGATGAATCATATAAAGAACATCAATTTTTAAAAAGGGTAAAAATAAAGGCAAGAAAAAAACTAAAGTGGGGAAAAGAGAAGAAAAATAGGATGAAAATTGGAGAAGCAAGGAAGAAAATTATGAAAAATGTACATAAAA
>NW_005365524.1:570-1735 GCF_000412655.1 Myotis brandtii | reverse complement strand
TTGATGGTTTCCTTTGCTGTGCAAAAGCTTTTTATTTTGATGTAGTCCCATTTGTTTATTTTCTCTTTAGTTTCCATTGCCCTAGGAGCAGATTCAGAGAAGAAATTCTTTCGGCATATGTCTGTGATTTCGTTGCCTGTGGATTCCTCTAGTATTTTTATGGTTTCTCGTCTTATGTTTAAGTCCTTTATCCATTTTGAGTTTACTTTTGTGTATGGTGTAAGTTGGTGGTCTAGTTTCATTTTTTTCATGTATCTGTCCAATTTTCCCAACACCATTTCTTAAAGGGACTGTCTTGACTCCATTCTATGTTCATGCCTCTTTTGTTGAATATTAATTGAGCATAGTGGTTTGGGTCGATTTCTGGGTTCTCTATTCTATTCCATTGATCTATATATCTGTTCTTGCACCAGTACCAGGCTGTTTTGAGAACAGTGGCTTTGTAATACAGCTTGATATCTGGTATTGAGATCCTACCTACTTTGTTCTTCTTTCTCAGGATTGCTGCAGCTATTCAGGGTCTTTTTTATTCCAGATGAATTTTTGGAAAGTTTGTTCTAGGTCTGTGAAATATTCCATTGGTATTTTGATGGGGAGTGCATTGAATCTATACATTGCTTTGAGTAGTATGTACATTTTGATGATGTTGATTCTACCAGTCCATGAACATGGTATGTTCTTCTGTCTTCCTCTATGTCTTTTTTCAGTGTCCTGTAGTTTTCCACATATAGCTTTTTTACCTCCTTCGTTAAGTTTATTCCTAGGTATTTTAATTTTTTTGGTGAGATGGTAAATGGGATTGCTTATTTAATCGCTCTTTCTGTAAGTTCATTATTGGTGTATAGAAATACCATAAATTTCTTGGAGTTAATTTTGTATCCTGCTACATTGCCGAATTCATTTATTAAGTCTAATAATTTTTGATGGAGTCTTTCGGGTTTTCTATGCACAGTATCATGTCATTGCGAATAAAGACAGTTTTACTTGTATGTTCCAATTTGGATGGCTTTTATTTCCTCTTCTTGTCTGATAGCAATGACTAGTACTTCCAGTACTATGTTGAACAGGAGTGATGAGAGTGGGCATTCCTGTCTTGTTCCTGTTCTTAGGGCAAATGGTTTTAGTTTTTGCCCGTTGAGTATGATGTTGGCTGTGGGTTTGTCAT
>NW_005365524.1:0-384 GCF_000412655.1 Myotis brandtii | reverse complement strand
ATCCTACTTGGTCATGGTGTATGATCTTTCTGATGTACTGCTGGATCCAATTTGCTAGAATTTTGTTGAGGATTTTAGCATCTATTTTCATGAGGGATATTGGCCTGTATTTCTCTTTCATTTTGTTGTCTTTATCTGGTTTTGGTATTAGGATGATGCTGGCTTCATAGAATGAGCTTGGAAGTGTTTCTTCCTCTTGAATTATTTGGAATAATCTGAGGAGTATAGGTTTTAGTTCTTCCTTGATTGTTTGGTAAAACTCCCCTGTGAAGGCGTCTGGCCCCCAGCTTTTGTTTGCTGCAAGCTTCTTGATGACTGCTTGAATTTCTTCCATAGATATTGGTCTCTTGAGATTTTTAGAATCTTCCTGATTGAATTTTGGAA
>NW_005365523.1:0-824 GCF_000412655.1 Myotis brandtii | reverse complement strand
TAAACAACCTTAAAAATTTAGAATTGCAAACCAACAAATGAGAAAATATCTTTTCCTTCCAATAATCGGACCACCACGATTAGCCTATGGATGTATTGTTTACCATTTTCTTTTCTAGCCCAAATTTTTGGTTTGTCCCCTCCTTTCTCTTGTACGTAGTTGAGATCCTACTGCTTGATTTTCCCCTCACTGCTTGTTTCCCTTAGTGTTTTCACATAAACGGTAAACTATACCAGGGAATGAAATGGGTGGTGTGCCTTCTCTTGGCACAGCAGTGGGACGCTGTTAGCAGTCCAGACTGCGGTGTGTGAGGAAGGAGGGTTGAATACTGTGGCAGAGTTACAGAGCAGAGCGCACGCCATGGGAAGAACTGATAGCTGCCGGGCACTTAAGGTCTCCAGATTCCTTGGAACGTTTCCCAGTGAATGAAAATAAAGGTGTGTGTGATCAGCCGCCGCAGAATTGAATAGCTCCTGGAAACCCAGTGCTTAAGATACTAATGGAGCATCTGACATTGAGCAAGTTGTTGGATGACTAATTCTCTGGGTTGCTGTTTTCCAAATGTGTGATCTGGTCCTTTCCTTTCTCTTCTGCCGCTTTCTCTGTCTCTCAGCATCCTCTAGCCACTGCGAACGCCTTGCTCCAACTGTTCTAGCGCTTTCTTTGTACTTGAGGCCTGAAATGCTCCCTCTTCTCCTACTCCAACACTTTGTTTGGAAGGTTCCACGTTCTTCCTCTCTCCATGCAAAGGGTGTTTCCTCAGAGAGGACCTCCTTGATCCCCCTTCGTAAAGCAGTCCTCCTGCACCAGGAAACCTTGGAGCG
>NW_005365522.1:0-742 GCF_000412655.1 Myotis brandtii | reverse complement strand
ATGCCAGTACCAGACAGTTTTGAGAACAGTGGCTTTGCAGAATAGCTTGATATCTGGTATTGTGATCCCTTCAACTTTGTTCTTCTTTAGCAGGATTGCTGTGGCTATTCGGGGTCTTGTTTTATTCCAGATGAATTTTTGGAGAGTTCATCAGAGGTCTGTGAAATATGCCATTGGTATTTTAATGAGGGTTACATTGAATGTATAAATTGCTTTGGGTAGTATGGACGTTTTAATGATGTTGATTCTACCAATCCATGAAGGTGTGTTTTTTCATTTTTTTTATGTCTTCCTCTATCTCTTTTTTCAATGTCCTGTAGTTTTCCAAGTACAGGTCTTTTACCTCCTTAGTTAAGTTTATTCCTAGGTAACTTAGTGTTTTTGGTGGAATAGTAAATGGGATTTTTTTTTTCGCTTCTCTTTCTATGAGTTCATTATTTGTGTATAACAATAAGGCCATAGATTTCTGGGTATTAATTTTGTATCCTGCTACATTGCCAAATTCATTTATTAAGTCTAGTAATTTTTTGATGGAATCTTTGCAGTTTTCTTGTATAGTATTCATGTCATCTGCTAATAATGACAGTTTTACTTCTTTTCCAATTTGGATGCCTTTTATTACTTCTTCTTGTCTAATCGCTATGGCTAGCATTTCCAGTACTATGTCAAACAGGATTGGTAAAAGTGGACATCCCTGTCATGTACCTGTTCTTAGGGGAAATGGTTTTAGTTTTTGCCCATT
>NW_005365521.1:0-823 GCF_000412655.1 Myotis brandtii | reverse complement strand
CCCATGGTGGGTCAGGAACATAAGTTCAAAATACTTCTCCATTTGCCCCTGGTATTATTACCACACAGCTGATTACGACTAGCATGGTAAGAAAGACGTTCTCAGGCGTTCGTGGCATTCTGCTCTCCTCACAAATTCGATCAGCTTTTTGGACAGTCTTCTTCACCACGCCCCAGGTGACCTCTGGGCTTTTTGTCATTTGCTTCGTCCTCCTCCCAGTCCTTATCTTCAGTGGGTTACTTGGGGCTGCTGCTGTCTGCGCCTGGGGTAGTCGATTGTCTGCAGCTGTAAGGCGAGGCTCCAGATGCAAGGTCCTCATTAAACTGGCCAGTTCCTCCCTCAGACCCATGTTGAAGTTTAATATTTCTTGCAGGAATCCACACAGGCTTGGAGAAGTTTTCTGGAAATATACAAGCGTACCCTCAACCAAATGTTAAGAGGGGATCGGGGCCCTTCCATAAACTAGACTCGGGATCTTTCCATTTAACCAGACCATTTTCCTTTGGCTTATTCTGACACCAGTGTATTTCCATGGGTGTCTTGCCATCGGCATCACAAGTGAAAAAATTTAAAGTAATTAAGGCTTGGTGTAGTCTACTTACAGGCGATTTCTCCACATTCCCCCCTTTTTTTGTTTTAAATAATATTAAGAGGCTTTTGGAAATCCTGCAGTGTGCTGAATTTTCAACTTTTTACAAAATTGCTGGAAATTATAGCTTATGTGATTTTAACTGGGTAACAAATTTGTCATTTCTTCTATAGAGATTTTTAGATAAGACCTTAACCAATTAATGTCCCCTAATAATTTCTGAAAGTCATTTAA
>NW_005365520.1:524331-525242 GCF_000412655.1 Myotis brandtii | reverse complement strand
AATCTGAACAATAAAGATTTAATTTAAAAAAGTATTAGACCTAATAAATGAATTCATCAATGTAACAGAATTACACAATTAGCACCAAGAAATCTATGGCATCTTTATACACCAACAGTGAACTTACAGAAAGAGAAATTTAAAAAGCAATCCCATTTACCATTGCACCAAAAAATTAAGATACCTAGGAATAAACTTAACTAAGGAGGTAAAAGACCTCTACCCAGAAAACTACAGGACATTGAAAAAAGAGATAGAGGAAGACATAAACAGATGGAAGAACATACCATGTTCATGGATTGGTAGAATCAACATCATTAAAATGTTCATACTACCCAAAGCAATCTATAGATTCAATACACTCCCCATTAAAATACCAACAACATATTTCACAGATCTAGAAAGAAGTCTCCAAAAATTCATATGGAATTAAAAAGACCCCGAATAGCTGCTGCGATCCTGAGAAAGAAGTACCAAGTAGAAGGTATCTCACTGCCACATATCAAGCTGTATTACAAAGCCACTGTTCTCAAAACTGCCTGGTACTGGCACAAGAACGGACATATAGACCAATTGAATAGAACAGAGAACCCAGAAATCGACCCAAACCTATATGCTCAATTAATATTTGACAAAGGAGGAAAGAACATACAATGGAGTCAAGACAGTCTCTTCAATAAATGGTGCTGGGAAATTTGGTGAGACACATGCAAAAAAAAGAAACTAGACCACCAACTTACACCATACACAAAAATAAACTCAAAATGGTTAAAGGACTTAAACTTAAGACGGGAAACCATAAAAATATTAGAGGAATCCACAGGTAGCAAAATCTCAGATATATGCCGAAGGAATTTCTTCATTGACACAGATCCTAGGGCAATGGAAACTAAAGGGAAAATAAACAAATG
>NW_005365520.1:519297-523642 GCF_000412655.1 Myotis brandtii | reverse complement strand
CATGGATGGAGCTGGAGAGCATTATGCTAAGTGAAATAAGCCAGTCAGAGAAAGACAAATATCACATGCTCTCACTCATTTGTGGATTATAATGAACAACATAAACTGATGAACATAAACAGATGTAGAGACAGAGAAGCATCGATGAGATGCTCAAACCTCAGAGGGAAGGTAGGGGAGGGTGGGTGTGAGGGGGAGAGATCAACCAAAGGTCTTGTATGCATGCATATAAGCATAAGCGATGGATGTGGACAACAGGGGGTGAGGGTGAGGGCAGAATTGGGGGGATGAGAGGACATTGGGGGATAAGGTCACATTTGTAATATCTTAATCAATAAAGGGAAAATAAATTTTAAAAATATTAGGTCTTATTATTTTTTATAGATTTTGATTTTACAAAATACAATCACAGACGGAGCCCATGCCATCTTGAAGGGGAGAGCGGCCTCTTCTAGGAACTCATCAGCACCACCACCCAGACTTGCCTTGGACACTGCCCGTGACCCTGCAGTCACTCCAACCAAAATCCTGATGCCTCACCCACAGACCTGCAGACCCTAGGACACCCACTTCCAAGGGTGCATGGCTCCCGCAGCAGTAAGTGCAACTCCCCCCTCCCCAGCTGCCGACCTTTGGACATCTCAGTTGTGCCTTCCCTGTTCACAGGCCTCATGAGCCCACTGCCCCACAGGCTGCTCTTGGGTGCTGTGAGCTCCCACTGGGTGCGCTGTTATCCAAACAAGTGCACATGGCCCCGGCAGTAGAAATTCCGAATTCCCCCTTCCCAGCTGCCTACCCACAGACACCTTGGTCGCGCAGCTCCAGCGCGATGGCCCCTGTCAGTGCATGTGTGCGCCACCCTGGCAAAGGGCCCCTGGTGTCTTTATAAGCCGCCACTGTGTGCGCATCAATCCAACCAGGGATGCAAGGCCCCGGCAGCAAAAACTGAGACTTCCCACTCCATAGCTGCCAACCTCCGGACACCACAGTCACGTTTTTCCAGAGCTCAGGCCTCCTGTGCCCACCGCCCTAAAGGCGGCTCTTGGGAGCCTCTGTGAGCCCCTGCTCAGCATGCTTGTATCCAAACAAGGGCACACAGCCCCAGCGGTAGAAATTTGGACTTCCCCCTCCTGTCTGCCTGCCCACAGACACCTCAGTCACGCGGCTTCAGCGCAAGGGCCCCTCTGAGCACACCACCTTGGCAAACAGCCTTCAGGTGCCTCTGAGCTGCCACTGGGAATGTGCAAATCCAACCAAGGACACAAGGCCCTGGCAGCAATAACTGAGTCTTCCCATTCCACAGCTGCTGACCTCTGAACACCACAGTTACGCTTTAACAACATGCAAACCTCCTGAGCCCATTGCCCCAAAGGTGGCTCTTGGGTGCCTCTATGAGCCCCCTGCTGGGCATGCTCATATCCAAACAAGGGTGCATACCCCAACAAAGAAACTTAGCCTTCCATCTTCCTGCCTGCTTGTACACAGACAATGTGGTCATGAGGCTTCAGTGCAAGGGCCCCTCTGAGTGTGCCACCCTGGCAAATGGCTCCTGGGTGACTCTGTCAGCTGCCCCTGGGTATGCGCAAATACAACCAAAGGTGCAAGGCCCCAGCAGCAAAAACAGAGTCTTCCTCTTCCACAGCTGCCGACCGCCAGGCACCACAGTCGTGCCTTTCCAGTGCACAGTGCACAGGCCTCCTGAGCCCCAGCACCCCCAACAGGAGGCTCCTGGGTGCCTCTGTGAGCCCCCACTGGGCACACATGAATTCAACCAAGGGTGCAAGCAGCAAAAATTGGGACTTCCCCCTCCCCAGCTGCTGACCTCCATACACCGCAGTTGTGCCTTTCCAGCATGCAGGCCTACTGAGCCCGCTGCCCCTATAGGTGGCTCCTGGGTGCCTCCTTGAGTCCCTGCTTGGTATGTTCATATCAAAACAAGGGTGCACGGCTCTGGCAGCAGAAATTTGGACTTTCTCCTTCCAGGCTGCCAACCCACAGATGCTGACCCATGACAAGACATCATCCACGAATAAGAAACTAACATTGAAGATCCAACTACATCAAGAGAACCCAAATAGCTCAAGGGAGCTCCAGTAGATCACCAAACCCAGGAGACCTGAGAGACAGAACCAGTAGCACCACCTACAAAAGAAACTGGGTAGCAAAGCAGTTGGATCTAAGAAACAAAAACAATTAAAATGTTAAAGCAAAAAATGAGAAGACAAAAAAAATCCCCTAAGAAAAAAGAGAAATCACCAGAAAGAGAATTAAATGAAATAGAGGCAAGTAACATGTCAGAGAAAGAATTCAGAGTAATGGTTATAAGGATGCTCAAATGGCTGGATGACAAATACACACAACTCAATGAGAATTACAACAATTTCACCAAGATGAAAAGGAACCAAGAGGAAATGAAGAATGACATAGCTGCAATAAAGAACACAATGGAAGGCTTAAACAGTAGACTAGAAGAGGCTGAGGACCACATCAGGGAAGACAAGGTAGGAAAAAACACACAAACACAGCAGCAACTGGAAAGAAAACTTAAAAGCAGGAGGAGAGCCTAAGGGAGCTTTAGGAAAACACAAAACAAAACAACAGTCACATAATAGCGGGATCAGAAGGAGAGGAAGTGGAGCAAGGAATAGAAAACCTGTTTGAAGAAATAATGACAGAAAACTTCCATGATGTTGGCAAGAAAAAAACACACACACGCAAGTTCAAGAAACACATAGAGTCCCTAACAAGATGAACCCAAAAAGACCAAAAGCAAACACATCATAATGAAATTGGCAAACATCAATGACAAAGTAAGACTCTTAAAGACTGCCAGAGAGAGGCAGAAAGTTACCTACAAGGGATCTCCCATTAGAATATCAACTGATTTCTCAAAAGAAACACATCAGTCCAGAAAGGAATGGAATGAAATATACAAAGTGATGCAAATCAAAGGACTGAATCCAAGAATACTATACCCAGCAAGGCTATCATTCAAAATTGAAGGTGGAATCAGAAGTTTCACAGAAAAGAAGGGCTAAGAGAGTTTATTGCCAACAAACCAGAAATGCAAGAAATGCTAAAGGGACTGCTGTAAAAAGGGGAAATAGAAAGGTAAGAAGGAACACACACATAAAGAATAAAAGTGGTGACAAACAAGTACTTTCAAAAATAACATTAAATGTAAATGGATTAAATGTTCCAATCAAAATAAATAGGGTAGCTAGATGGGTACGAAAACATGACCCATATATTTGCTGTCTACAAGAGACCTACCTTAGAACATAGGGTTCACACAGACTGATAGTGAATGGATAGAAAAAAATTTTACAGGCAAATGGAAATTAGAAAAAAGCTGGGGTTGCAATACTTATATCTGACAAAATAGACCTCAAGGTAAATACCATAACAAGAGATAAGGAGGGCCACTTCATAATACTAAAGGGAGCAATTCAACAAGAGGATATTACTCTGGTAAACATATATGCTCCCAATACAGGAGCACCCAAATACATAAAACAACCTCTGGGAGATATCAAGGGAGAAAAGGACAGCAATACAATCCTAGGAGAGGACTTTAATACCCCACTGACACCCCTGGAAAAATCCTTTAAAGAAAAAAATCAGTAAAGAAACAACAATCCTAAAATGACTCATTAGATCAGATGGACTAAATTGACATCTTCAGAACATTTCACACCAAAGCCACAGAATATGTACATTCTTCTCAAGTGCACACAGGACATTATCAAAGATAGACCACATATTGAGTCACAGGCAAAGTCTCTTCAAATTCAACAAGACAGAAATCATAACAAACATCTACTCAAATCACAATTGCATAAATTAGAACTCAACTACAATAAAAATAATGAAAAAAATCAAACAATTGGAGGCTAAAGAGCATGCTATTAAACAGTGATTGGGTTACCAAAAAGATCAAAGAAGAAATAGAAAGCATCCTGGAAACAAATGACAATGAAAACACAACAATTCCAAATCTATGGGACACAATGAGCAGTACTGAGAGGAAAGTTCATAGCTCTACAGGCCTATCTCAAAATAAATAAATAAATAATAAATAAAAATAAATAAACAAACACAAAACAAGAAAAAATGGTATAAATTATCTAACATTGAAACTTAAAGAATTAGAAAGAGAGCAACAAGAAAAGCCCATAGTAGCCAGAAGTAAGGAAATAACAAAGATAAGAACAGAAATAAACGATACAGAGCCAAAAAAAAAAATTCAAAAGATCAATTAAATCAAGAGCTGGTTCTTTGAAAGGATAAACAAGATTGATAAACCATTAGCCAGACTCATCAAGAAACAAAGAGAGAGGACCCA
>NW_005365520.1:516655-518908 GCF_000412655.1 Myotis brandtii | reverse complement strand
TCTGCCCCCTGGTGGTCAGTGTGTGTCATAGTGACCAGTCATTCCCAGTCTCTCTGCTGTTAGGATCAATTTGCATATTACCTTTTTACTATATAGAATAGAAGCCTGGTGCATGGGTGGGGGCCGGCTGGTTTGCCCTGAAGGGTGTCCCGGATCAGGGTGGGGGTCCCGGTGGGGTTCCTGGCCAGCCTCGGTGAGGGGCTGATGGCTGTTTGCAGCTGCGCACACCCCCTTCAGGGTGGGGTCCCCACTGGGGTGCCTGGCCAGTCTGGGTGAGGGGCTGAGGGCCGTTTCAGGCTGGCGGGTGACTGAAGCTCCCAGCCTCTTTTTTTATTTATTTTTTTTAATTCTGGGATTTATTTACCTTCTATAGCTGTCACTGGAGCTGAGAGCCGGCTTCAGCTCTGAGGTCCAGCTCCAGCTCTGAGGCCGTGGCTGGCTGAAAGCAGGTATCTGGGGTCTGTTTAACTTCTGTAATTGAAACATTCTTGTTTCTGGAGCTCAGAGCTGAGCAGCGGTAGGCGGGGAACCTGAGCTTCCTCCATCACTGGAGAAAGCAAGCCTCATGTTTGCTTCAGCTGCATGGCTGCCAGCCACCATCTTTGTTGGCAGTTAATTCGCATATCCTGCTGATTAGCCAATGGGAAGTGTAGTGGAGGTATGGTTAATTACCATGATTGTCTATTATTAGATAGGATATATAACTACAAACAACTCTACTCCAACAAATGGGACAACCTCGACAAAATTGACATATTCCTAGAAAAATAGAAGCTTCCAAAATTCAATCAGGAAGAATAAAAAAAATCTGAATAGGCTGATAACTACTGATGAAATTGAAACAGTAATCAGAAAGCTTCCAGCAAACAAAAGCCCTAGACTGGATGGCTTCACAGGGGAGTTTTACCAAATATTCAAAGAAGAACTAAAATCAATCTTTCTCAGACTGTTCCAAAAAATTCAAGAGGAAGGGACACTTCCAAGCTCTTTCTATGAAGCCTGCATTACCCTAATCCCAAAACCAGATAAAGACACCACAAAGAAAGAGAATTACTGGCCAATATCCCTGATGAACATAAATGCTAAAATCCTCAACAAAATTCTAGCAAACTGGATCCAGTATTACATTAGAAACATCATACACCATGACCAAATAGGATTTATTCCAGGAATGCAAAGTTGGTACAATATCTGCAAATCAATAAACATGATACATCACATAAACAAAGTGAGAGACAAAAATTACATAATTTTATCAATTGATGCAGAATAGGCATTTGACAAAGTTCAGCATCCTTTTCTGATAAAAATGCTCAGCAAAGCGAGAATAGAAGGATCAGATCTCAACATAATAAAAGCCTTATAGGACAAACCTACAGCCAGAATCATACTCAATGGGCAAAAACTAAAACCATTTTCCCTAAGAACAAGACAGGGATGCCCACTTTTTTTAAAAAAAAAATATTTTATTGATTTTTTTACAGAGAGGGAGGGAAAGGGATAGAGAGTTAGAAACATCGATAAGAGAGAAACATCGATCAGCTGCCTCCTGCACACCCCCAACTGGGAATGTGCCCATAACCAAGGTACATGCCCTTGACCGGAATCGAACCGGGGACCTTTCAGTCCACAGGCCAACGCTCTATTCACTGAGCCAAAGAAGTCAAGGCAAAGGATGCCCACTTTCACCACTCCTGTTCGAAATAGTACTGGAAGTGCTAGCCAAAGCAATCAGAGAAGAAGAAGAAATAAAAGGCATCCAAATTGGAAAAGAAGAAGTAAAATTGTCATTATTCACAGATGACATGATACTGTACGTAGAAAACCCTAAAGACTCCATCAAAAAATTATTAGACTTAATAAATAAATTCCGCAATATAGCAGGATACAAAATTAAGGTCAAGAAATCTATGGCATTTTTATACACCAATAGTGAATTTACAGAAAGAAAGATTAAAAAAACAAACCCATTTACCATCACACCAAAAAAATTAAGATACCTAGGAATAAACTTAACTAAGGAGGTAAAAGACCTGTACTCTAAAAACTACAGGACACTGAAAAAAGAGATAGAGGAAGACATAAACAGATTGAAGAACATACCACTTCATGGATTGGTAGAATCAACATCATTAAAATGTCCATACTACCCAAAGCAATCTATAGATTCAATACACTCCCCATTAAAATACCAACAGCATATTTCACAGACCTAGAACAAACTTTCCAAAAATTCATCTGGAATAAAAAAAG
>NW_005365520.1:508552-516020 GCF_000412655.1 Myotis brandtii | reverse complement strand
AATTCAAAGGCAACAAAATCTCAGACATATGCCGAAGCAATTTCTTCACTGATACAGCTCCTAGGCCACTTGAAACTAAAGAGAAAATGAACAAATGGGACTACATCAAAATAAAAAGCTTCTGCACACAAAAGAAACCATCAACAAAACAAGAAGAAAACCCACTGCATGGGAGAACATATTTGCCAATGTTATCACCGATAAGGGTTCAATCTCCAACATTTACAGGGAACTCATACAACTTAACAAAAGGAAGATAAAGAACCCAATCAAAAAATGGGCAACGGACCTAAATAAATACTTTTCGAAAGAGGACATAAGAAAGGCCAAGAGACATATGAAAACATGCACAAAGTCACTAATTATCTGAGAGATGCCAATCAAAATGACAATGAGGTACCATCTCACACCTGTCAGAATGGCTATCATCAACAAATCAACAAAGGACAAATGCTGTTGAGGATGTGGAGAAAAAGGAACCCTTGTGCACTGCTGGTGGGTATGCATACTGTTGCAGCCACTGTGGAAAACAGTATGGAGTTTCCTCAAAAGACTAAAAATGGAACTCCCATTTGACCCAGTGATCCCACTTCTAGGAATATATCCCAAGAAACCAGAAACACCAATCAGAAAAGATATACGCACCCCTATGTTCATAGCAGCACAATTTACAATAGCTAAGATTTGGAAACAGCTTAAGTACCCATCAGCAAATGAGTGGATTAAAGAACTGTGGTACATCTACACAATGGAATACTACACTGCTGTAAAAAGGAAGGATCTCCTACCATTTGTAACAGCATGAATGGTGCTGGAGAGCAATATGCTAAGTGAAATAAGTCAGTCAGAGAAAGATAAATATCACTTGATCTCACTCATTTGTGGATTATAATGAACAACATAAACTGATGAACAGAGACAGAGAAGCATTGATGAGATGCTCAAACCTCAGAGGGAAGGTAGGTAATGGTGAGGGTAAGGGGGGGAGATCAACCAAAGGTCTTGTATGCATGCATATAAGCATAACCAAGGACACAGAAACCGTGGGGTGAGTGCATGAATGGGGGTGGGGGTAATGGGGAGATAAGGACACTTATATAATACCTTAATCAATAAAGAAAGAAAGAAAAGGACATCCAAAAAAATAAATAAAATACAATCACATTCTTGAGATGATACCCAGGTCAATAGATTAAAGTTTTGGATGATTCTAAACCATTTAGTATTACATTTATAGACAGTCTCTTGTTTTATTCCCACAAGTGAGAAATGACATCCACATAACATGAATTGTACTGATTTAATTCTCAAATAGCAGCTGTTTTCCCATCTCCAATTATTTTGGAGAGGATATTGTGTAATGTAGCTCACTGTTTGTCTCATATAGAAATAAAAATGTTTAAATTAGAAGTGATTTAATGGTTTTGAGAAATTTGCAATGTCCCTTGAGGTTGTGCAGCAAAATAACATATGGGAAGCTAGCAAGTAGTCTCATAAAATCATCTTTGTGTTGGTATAAGAGCAAGCTGCAATTTAGCTCTGTGGCTGAAAAAAAAACATGACTAGAGACAGATGGGCTGATGTGTAGGCTCCATGTTTATTCACCTCAATTTGTGTAAGATATTAAAAGACCTCAATGCAGCATTTTCTCTCATTTCCTCATCCTTCGTCATGTGAGAAGAAAGCCTAATTAATTTTGGCAAAAGAAAAAGTACAACACGATCAGCAATTACAATAGCAAATACTGCTGATTAACTTCACATAGTATGTAAAGAACTACACTGACCCACTACCATAAAGTCTGAAAATGTCAGAGTCATGTGGTTCACAAAGTATGGGGTTCACAAAGTATTATCCCTAGACCAATAAAATCACCATCACCTGGGGACTTGTTAGAAGGGCAAATTCGAGGACACTCAGAAAGCCAAGAGACACATGAAAACATGCTCAAAACTACTAATTATCTGAGAGATGCCAATCAAAATGACAATGAGGTACCATCTCACACCTGTCAGAATGGCTATCATCAACAAATCAAAGGACAAAAAATGCTGTTGAGGATGTGGAGAAAAAGGAACCCTTGTGCACTGCTGGTGGGTATGCATACTGTTGCAGCCACTGTGGAAAACAGTATGGAGTTTCCTCAAAAGACTAAAAATGGAACTCCCATTTGACCCAGTGATCCCACTTCTAGGAATATATCCCAAGAAACCAGAAACACCAATCAGAAAAGATATACGCACCCCTATGTTCATAGCAGCACAATTTACAATAGCTAAGATTTGGAAACAGCTTAAGTACCCATCAGCAAATGAGTGGATTAAAGAACTGTGGTACATCTACACAATGGAATACTACACTGCTGTAAAAAGGAAGGATCTCCTACCATTTGTAACAGCATGAATGGTGCTGGAGAGCAATATGCTAAGTGAAATAAGTCAGTCAGAGAAAGATAAATATCACTTGATCTCACTCATTTGTGGATTATAATGAACAACATAAACTGATGAACAGAGACAGAGAAGCATTGATGAGATGCTCAAACCTCAGAGGGAAGGTAGGTAATGGTGAGGGTAAGGGGGGGAGATCAACCAAAGGTCTTGTATGCATGCATATAAGCATAACCAAGGACACAGAAACCGTGGGGTGAGTGCATGAATGGGGGTGGGGGTAATGGGGAGATAAGGACACTTATATAATACCTTAATCAATAAAGAAAGAAAGAAAAGGACATCCAAAAAAATAAATAAAATACAATCACATTCTTGAGATGATACCCAGGTCAATAGATTAAAGTTTTGGATGATTCTAAACCATTTAGTATTACATTTATAGACAGTCTCTTGTTTTATTCCCACAAGTGAGAAATGACATCCACATAACATGAATTGTACTGATTTAATTCTCAAATAGCAGCTGTTTTCCCATCTCCAATTATTTTGGAGAGGATATTGTGTAATGTAGCTCACTGTTTGTCTCATATAGAAATAAAAATGTTTAAATTAGAAGTGATTTAATGGTTTTGAGAAATTTGCAATGTCCCTTGAGGTTGTGCAGCAAAATAACATATGGGAAGCTAGCAAGTAGTCTCATAAAATCATCTTTGTGTTGGTATAAGAGCAAGCTGCAATTTAGCTCTGTGGCTGAAAAAAAAACATGACTAGAGACAGATGGGCTGATGTGTAGGCTCCATGTTTATTCACCTCAATTTGTGTAAGATATTAAAAGACCTCAATGCAGCATTTTCTCTCATTTCCTCATCCTTCGTCATGTGAGAAGAAAGCCTAATTAATTTTGGCAAAAGAAAAAGTACAACACGATCAGCAATTACAATAGCAAATACTGCTGATTAACTTCACATAGTATGTAAAGAACTACACTGACCCACTACCATAAAGTCTGAAAATGTCAGAGTCATGTGGTTCACAAAGTATGGGGTTCACAAAGTATTATCCCTAGACCAATAAAATCACCATCACCTGGGGACTTGTTAGAAGGGCAAATTCTTGGGTCCTAACCCACACCCACTGAATCAGAAATTCTGAGGCCAGGACCCAGCAACCTGCTTTTACCAAGTTCTGCAGGTGATTCTAATGCCTGCTAGACCTTCAAAACCACTAGTCTAGATAGAACCATGGTACTTAAAGTATTATATATGGACTAGAAGCACTGGCATTTGCTAGAAATGCAGAGTCTCAGGGAGGTTGTAAGAAATGCAGACTCTCAGGGCCTCATACAGATGTACTGAATTGGAATATGAATTATAAAAAGCTCTTCAGGTGGCTTGTACACACATTAAAGTTTGAAAAGTGCTGTATTTGTCCAGTGGTTCCTGTTATTGACTGAACTGTCACCTCCCCAAATTAATATATTGAAATTCTAGCCCATAGTATTTCAGAATTTGATTATATTTGGAGACGGGGCCTTTAAAGTGACAATCATGGCAAAATTAGATCATATGGCTGGGCCCTAATCTAATATGACTGATGTACAAATAAGAGAAAATTAGGACACTGATATGCACAGAGGAAATATCATGTGAAAACAGCAAGAAGGCAGCCATGTACAAGCCAAGGAGAGATTCCTCAGAAAATGCCCATCCTGCCAACACTTTGATCTTGGACTTTTAAGCATCCAGAGCTATGAGAGAATATATTTGTGTTAATTGAGTCACCTAGTCCACAATACTTTATTATGACAGCCCAAGCAAAGTAATACATTCCCAAACACAGGTGCATATTGGAATCATCTGGGGAATTTAAAAAATCCTGATATTTGGGTCTCATTCCCAGAGGTTCCACCTTAAGTAGTTTGGGAACCAACCCATAAATGTGGATTTTTAAAAAGTTCTCCAGGTGATTTTTAAAGTGCGTCAAAGTTTGAGAACCACTGATAGTCTACTTCATTCTTTCAACTAGTGAGAAATTAAAACCCAGGGTCCTGCAATTTTTAAATTCCAATCTTTTGATACGCATTTAGCTGAACTCCCATTATTATGTCCCCAAGCTTTCTGCAGGAAATATTTCAGGACTGCTACTTGGAAGGAATGTCGGGAATCAAATTTAGCAGTAATATATGCTCTTTTCATTTAATGCATCAACTTTACTTTTGGCGTGTATGCTAGGGATCATCTTGAACATTTTTTTTTGCAGTAGATCTTCCACAGTGCAGGTATAGAGAAAGCTCCCAAAGAAATCTTTTGTCCTAAATTGTCAGTACCCACTACCTCTCATGTTCTTGTCCCTCCTGTTAAGTTGTCCATGCCCCCCCTCCAGGTTCCTGGGATCCAAATTAAAGTCTCTGACGTTGTGTAAACAGGCATTTCAGGGCATAGGGGCCAAACTACTAAGTAGTTATTTCTTCTAAACCTTTTCACTGGTTACTGTGAAGTTGTGAAGCTCCAAAACACAATAGAGGCATACCTTGCTTTGCTTTACTGTGGTTCACAGATGTTGAGATGTTACAAAGGCAAGACCCTCCACCAGCAAAAATATTATGGCTCTCTCTATTGTGATAATTGCTTTATTGAGGTGGTCTGGAAATGAGCCCACAATATCTCCAAGTTATGCCTGTTGTCAACTCAGGACAACTACTTACTTTGTTCCAGGAACTGGAGTATTTGAGCCATATTTAATATAATGGAAACCATACAAGCTGTATACATACATATATTTTTTCTACCTGCAGTCTCTAAAGTTAACAAACTCTACAAAAGTGATTATTTAGCATCCTTAAAATACCACACACCTTGGGGGAGTGGAAATCCCTTTTCTGAATGTGCTTTTGCTACACTGATTACTATTTATTTCTTTTACTTGAACCATTCATTAATACAGTCACTGGTTAAAACAGAACCATTTTCATGACAGTCTAGTAGACTTGCCTGTTAGCTCCCCAAAGCCACCTCCAAACCCCCTCTCCCTGGACTCCTTTCTACTATAGAAGCTGAAAAGCCTGGTACTTTCCCAACCTCCTTTGCCACCAAGGACTGCTTTGTGGTCCAGCTCTGACCAATGAGATACAGGGAGATTCTGTTGGGGAACTTTGAGGAAAGATAATTCTTCTCTGATAAAAGTTGGCTGAGAAAAATTATTCTATCCCTTATTTCCTATCTTTGAACATAGGATAAAGATGTAATATCTGTAGCTGTCAGAAACATCTTTTAACTATGAGGGTAAGGCACTGACCCAGAATCCTGACATATTGGACCACTGAATCAATTCCAGTGCTCACCTGCTGTCAGGGTCCTCTATTTGTTAAAGCCACCTTTAGTTGGTTTTTCTGTTACATAAAGCAAAAAGTCACAGTTAATATAGAGACATTTTCCATATATGTTGCACTCATTTATTTAGAACACAGTGTAGGCCAAGAATCCACACTTTGAGAATCACTCAATTAGAAGGATTATCATCTAGGAGTGAAGACAAAGCATGCCCAGGTGGCGTTCAGGAAATTGTAAACCCAATCTGGACTATATTCATTCATTCATTCATTCATCAGACCCCCACTTTAGTAGGCTCCAGGTATACAAAGATGAATAAGACATTACCTCTGCCTTCCAAAAAACTTTACTATCTTGAGTGAGATTAATATGTAAACCAAGAGTTACAGATGGTAAGCACCAACATACACAGTGGAGAGGCATCATCTTATCAGAGATGCGGGAAATCTACTCAGTTTGAGGTGCTGCCTGGGAAGAGCTTCGGAAAAGAGAATCATCAAAGCTTCCACTCAAGTCTAAAAAGTTATCCTTGTGACCTAACTAAACATGTAAGGTTTTGTAAATTTTCTTCTGGGGTGAGGTGTCTTTTCTATAAACCTAATAAAAAATCAGTAAAAGAGCAACTTATAATAAGCAATTCAATCAACTGCCAGAAAAGCTTTCTCCACCCATCTTCCTCTCACACAAAGCAGGATAAAGACATAGTTTGGTGGGAGGAGAGTATTTTCTTCCCATATCAGCAGGTTGCTTGTCTAGTCTAGAGCAAAAGAATTATGTGCTGTGAATTAGGACTACCTGTTAACATTGCAGCAAACCAAACAATATTGATAAAACAATCAGTCATCAACATTAGCCACAAACATGCATTCTAGAAGCATATCTCCTCTGCTATTTTAAGCCCAAAATGACAGCAATAATTAGTACCTATTTAATAGTCACAGAAACACTTGTGTTTAATGGTAGATAAAAGTGGACTCACCCTCCCCTCATTGATTTTTCTAAATGCAGTTAGTGGCAATGCACACACACACCCCACACACACACACTGGTGGAGGAAAAGGAAAACTAACGTGTAGCTTTGCATTGCTAAAGCCTTATAATAAACAGAATAGGTCTTCATTGGTTTTTCTTGCAAGGGAAATAATAGGTTTGGAAGCACCTCTGCAAATAGAGAAAATAAGACCAGCAGTAGTCCCCTAAAATTTTCCTAGAATAAAATAAATTAAAAACAAAATATCCAATAGAGCCCTTCAATGAATTGTTTCAACATTATCTTGGTATTCACATTAATTGTGCCTCTGGAATATTTTGATTCAGTCAATAGTGATGAGATTGATATGCAGCTCTAGTATGTCCTGGGCTGTGAAGGGTTGTTCCAAGATCCCAACTCAGGCTATAATAAACATCTGCAACCTCCCTGAGAATGAGGACACCGCCTTGGCAAAGGGTTCCAGCCCAGCTCTCTAGCTTTCTCCCTGCTCTCTCCTCCAAGAGTCACCCAGATAGAAAGTGGGGGAGGAGGGAAACACACCAAACAAATCAAACATTCCCAGCCCCATAAACGCCGCATTGGGACATTTGAAGGTACCCAGGGAAATTAAGAATATGGCTCCAGGGTTTAGCTTGTTTGGGGTCTGAGCATGAATTTGATATTCTGTGTTGCGTTTTAAAAATCTAACTTTCTGTCTCCAATGGAGAGAACAAGAGGGAGGAAGCAAAGGCAGAAAGAGACATAGACTGGCTGCC
>NW_005365520.1:505426-508466 GCF_000412655.1 Myotis brandtii | reverse complement strand
TGCACAAGACATAAAAATACAAGAAACTTACCTAGATGGAAAGGCAGCTGATCCAGCCTCCGGAGGGGGCCAGTATTCCTGGGTGAGTCCCTGAAGCTGGAGATGAAATGTGGATCCCAGGCAGCTGGCGAAGCCCCACTCCTAACCCAGGGGAGCACAGTGACTCACAAGCTCTGTGCCTGCCTCTCCCGCCACTCGTTCTTTGTGCCCTTCTCCCTCCCCGCCCCACTCAAGTACCAAGGCTGCATGCTGGGAGGCTGTCTCCAGCAGCTCTTATCAAAGGGGCTCTCTACCCGACACTCCCAGGCGATGGCGCCAGAGTCCATCCAGCCAGAGCCCAGCCAGGCACAGCTCGCCCCTCCATACAAGGGCTGGCCACTGCAGGACCAATGCCTCTGTCCTGTATCTCCACTCTCCTGTGCCCCCCATTGACCCTCAACTGCCCATCTGTGCTCAACACACCTTCCACATGTCGTCTGGACATGGCATCGCCAAGGCCCTCTCTCAGGTTGCACCAGCCACTCCTGGATGCTCAGTCCTCCTAACCCTCTGGATCCCCCTTTCAGTGGTGTAAGAACTCACCCAGCCCAGAGACAGGGCAGCTGGCTCTTCAAGATCACAGGTGTATCCTTTTGCATTGGTCTCTCCTATCCTCACATCCTTACCTGCAGGGACTCCTCTCCCCCAGGGATGCCCATCAGACACACTGTCCACCTGCCAACTGGATTTGGCAATACTCAGACCCTCCCAAAATTGGTGTTTATGCCTCGGATCTCCTTACTCTCCACCACAGCCAAGAGTCCCTTCTTGCAGAGGTAGCTATGAACCTCTCCCTTCTCAGATTCTTCAGTCCTGGAAAAGTGCAGTGGGGATGGTCAGGGAACAGCTCCTATTCTGACTGGAGATGGGAAGAGCAGCGGAGGCCCTACCCAAGCTTTATTGGGGGCAGTCAGGGTGCTGTAGAGTGTCAGGCCATCTAGAAGAAGTAATATCTCCAGCAAATAAAGAGATATTCTGCATTGGGTATTGAAATTTTTTTTTCTGGTAGAGGTTATCTTGTTTAGCTGGAGGATAGATAGGGGTGATGAGATGATGGTCCTGCGTCCATCATATCAAAACCGACAGGAAGTATGTAGAATAAGGATCCCATTAGTCTTGGCAAAAGTGAGGGATTATAGAATTCAGAGAGAGACAAGAATTGGGAGTGGAGCATTTTTCCAACTTGAGGACAGCATACTTCAGTTGCCAAATTTTCTATAACTTGTGGGGTAAGAAATGAAAGGTTACTGCCTATTCAGAAACACAGACAATCTCTCCCCCAACACACACCCCTCATCATCCCATTGTTTTTTGATGACCATTATAAACCTAGATTGCCCCCACGATGGGCAGGAACTGTGACATTCATTTTAATGTTCCAGTAAACCAGCACATAGCATGACACCCAGTGGAAAATAAATCCTTATTGAAAACTACAAAGTCTAACATCCAGTACCTTCCTATGCCTATCTTCCATCACCACATCTATATTTTCCATTTTCCGCATCTATACCTACTTTCCTCAATATCGTCCCTCAGTTTCTCTATCTCTATTCTTCAAGTCTATAAGGTCATGTTCCTTTTTTAAAAAAATTTATCTTTATTGCTGAAAGTATTACAGATGTCCCGTTTGTTTGTTTGTTTCATTAACTCCCTCCAGCTGACACCTTCCCCTCCCAGGCCTTCACCACTCTATTTCTGTGTCCATGGGCTATGCATATATGCATATGTTTCCTAGTTGATCACACCCCACATTTGCCACCTTCCCTCTGAAATTCTTCAGTTTGTTCCATGATTCTATGTCTCTAAATCTATTTTGTTCATCAGTTTATTATGTTCATTATATTCCACATATGAGTGAGATCATATATTTATCTTTCTCTGACTGGCTTATTTTGCTTAGCATAATACTTTCCAGGTCCCTCCATGCTGCCTCAAAGGGTAAGAGTCCTTTGTTTTTTACAGCTGCATAATATTCCATTGTGTAAATGTACCACAGCTTTTTTATCCAAGCATCTTCTGATGAGCACTTGGGCTATTTCCAAATCTTAGCTCTTGTAAATTGTGCTGATATGAACATAGAGGTGCATATATTCTTTCTGAGCCGGGCCTGCACCCTCTCACAGTCCGGGAGCCCTCAGGGGATGTCCGACTGATGGCTTTGGCCCGCTCCACCCGATGGGGACATCCTTAGCATTGCTTCGGAGGCAGGAGAGGCTCCCACTACAGCCACTGTGCTAGCCAGCCGTGAGCCCAGCTTCTGGCTGAACAGTACTCCCCCTGTGGACCACTAGGGGGCAGCTCCTGTGTTGAGCATCTGCTCCTTGGTGGTCAGTGCATGTCATAGTGACCGGTCGTTCTGCTGTCATGCCGAAACTGGCTCTCCAAAATCCCCCAAGGGGTCCCGGATTGCGAGAGGGTGCAGGCCAGGCCAAGAGACCCCACCAGTGTACAATCGGAGCCGGGGAGGGATGCAGGAGATTGACCAGCTGGGGAGGAATCGAGGGAAGGCTGCAGGGTGTGTCCAGCCCATCTCGCTCCATCCCAATCGACTGGACCCCAGCAGCAAGCTAACCTACTGGTCAGAGCATCTGCCCCCTGGTGGTCAGTGTATGTCATAGTAAGCAGTTGAGTGGCCTTAATATATCATTAACATATTACACTTTCATTGGCTGAATAGCTGACTGGATGACCGGACACTTAGTATATTAGGCTTTTATTATATAGGACTAGTGGCCCGGTGTATGAAATTCATGCATGGGGGGGGGGTGTCCCCTCAGCACAGCCTGCACCCACTCCAATCCGGAACATCCCTCTCACAATCCTGGACTGCTGGCTCCTAATCGCTCACCTGCCTGCCTGCCCGGTCATCCCTAACTGCCCCTGCCCCCCACCGGCCTGATTGCCCCTCACTGCCTCTGGGTACCAGCCTGATTGCCCCTAACTGCCCCCTGCTGCTGGCCAGGTTGCCCCCCAACTGCCTCCTCTCTGCCGGCCTGGT
>NW_005365520.1:503614-505198 GCF_000412655.1 Myotis brandtii | reverse complement strand
GCCCCTAACTGCCCCCCCTGCTGGCCTGATCACCCCCAACTGCCCTCCCCTCCCGGCCTGATCACCCCTAACCACCTCTGCCTCAGCCCCACCACCATGGCTTTGTCCAGAAGGATGTCTGGAAGGTCTCTTGGTCTAATTAGCATATTACCATTTTATTAGTATAGATGATGTAAATACATCATAACAGAGCCTGGGTGGTAAGGCCTAAGACGTCCCCTCTATTAAAGAAATCGGGGACCATATTGTCAAGCACTCATTCAGTGAACATCTCCAGCACTTTCTCTAGCCCTAAGCAGTCTTTCTGTGGGTTCCCAGGTGACGGAATTTCTACCAATGACCCCTGACGGCTCCTCCGAGGAGACACTGCTGACAGACACCGCACTGGCTTATCTGACTCTCAGATTTGTTTTGTTCATTTGTACATTTCTTACAGTGGAATCTGTGTCTGACATGCTAGACTTGGACCGTTTCACATTGACAAAAAGATCTGAGTCTCTAGGCCCCCAAGCAAGATGGCCTCTGCAAGGCCTCCTGGGAGACCTGGCAACTGCCTGTGGGGACCATGGAAAATGGACCCGTAGTCTCCTCGGACAAACAGTTGGCAGGAATCACACATTTCCTAACATTTAGGATCCAGGCAACACTGTGATGGGGTCCAGGGTTACTGGTGTCCGTGGTGGGCAGACCCCAGTGGCCCTGGTGTCCTGCCTCATGTGAACGTTTCCTCTCGAGTGTGGCAGAGGCCATGGCTGCTCCTAACAGCCCAGCCAGGGAGCTGGGATGTGGCTCCTGCGGCTCCCTGGGGCCTGTCCTGTTCGGTCGTGGCAGCTGCGGGGGGAGACACCCTTGGGGACTAGAGAAGCCATGGCAAGGAGCCGGGGTGGCCTCTAGGACCTTAGGGGGTCTCTGTCCACAACCATGGTATTGAGATCCCTGGGCCTCTAGTCAGACAGTCCCCAGGATGGGTTCTGCCAGCATCCCGATGAGCGTGGGCCAGAAGGCTCCCGGCTCACCGCAGCCTTGCATAGCATGTGAGATCTGGAGCAGAGGGTCTGCTAAGCTGCCCCACTCTGACCACAGGAACTGTGAGACCCAGGTCTGCTGTTGGCTGAGTCCACGGGGGTTTTACTGCCCCTGCTGCCCTCTGGCACCACCTCCCCTCTCGTGCAGCACCGCTGTCTGCCTGCCCAGCTCCCGCTCAGTGCCCCCCCCCCCCATGTATTCCTGAGTGCACCTCACTTTCTGAAGTGCTGGCCTCACCCTCTCTGCCACTTACTCTCCACTTGTTCGCTCATTGGCCACAGAGCCTCTGACCCCATCCCCCTGGGGGCCAGTTTCCATCCTCTTGTAATGAAGGACCACACACATGGGCTGACAGCAGCACACACTGATGGACTTGCAGTTCTTTTTTTTTTAATTAATTTTTTTTTATTGAGATATAATTTACATATAACATTGTATTAGTTTTAGGTATACAGCATGATGGTTTGATACATGTATATATTGCACAATGATTATAATACATCTAGTTAACACCCTTCGCCTCACAGTTACAATTATTTTTCTTTTTTTTTGTACTTC
>NW_005365520.1:496889-503296 GCF_000412655.1 Myotis brandtii | reverse complement strand
TGCTCATGCTGATGGACTTGCAGTTCTTTCTGTGGGGACACAGCGGTGGCACTGGATGTGGCAGGCACGTGTCTGCCCAGGGGCTTGGGAGAACCACTGGCTCCACGTTCAGCCTCTTCCTTCAGCAATAACAGCCGAGCCCCTCACACTTCCTCAGGTCCTCCTTCTGCCTCCCTCGGCCCCTGTGCGGGGACTCCCAAGATCACAGAGGCCCAGGGATTCAGCGCACTCTCCTGCCTCAGTCAGCTGAGGTGCCATCTCAATTCCACCATTTAGTTTTGCGTGTCGCCCTGTAACACCTAAGACGGGATGCCAGTTTTCCTGCCTTCACACATTGTGAGAGCTGTAAGTTCAAACAATGGTCTGAGGCCTCCCTGAGGCCTGGGGCTCACCCTCCAGGGGAGGTGCACCCTCAGGAGACCCTGAAACGCACAGAATGCTCACATCTAAGGGCTCTGCTCCCCGCAGGCTCCCCAGCACTGGGCACGCCCTGAAGATATATTTTAAGGGGGGACTTTAATGGTTCACAAACCACATCATAAAAATGACGGCTGGGTCCGTCTTCTTGTGAAAGTATCTCCCAGTTTGGCCTTCACAGTTCACACCCTCTTATTCTCCTTTCACAACCTGAAGGGGTTGGAGGTGCAGCTGTGATGATGAGCTGAGCAGTGAGAGCGCTAGAGCCCCTCAGAGCTGGTGCCATGCCTGCAGGGTGGGGGTCGGGGGACAGCCACTGCGTCACAGCTCCCAGCAGCAGTCGTTTCATGGGCTCCGCTGGGTGACTCCCTGGTGTGCATCAATGGTCTCAATGGGAGTCTCAAATTTCCCAATAAATCTCCAAACAAAATTAATTTTAATGGCTTTAATTAACCTTAATGGACTGTTCCTATTAGTATCTGCTCTTTTTTTGAGGTTGTTGAGGAAATACTTAGAGAGGAACAAACCAACAGGCCAATGAGGGAAACGATTGGTCCAAAATCTTTTGAAATTAATTGCCTATGTGCTATCTACTCACATCAACTTCCGTGTGCAGTGTGCACAATTCATCTGGAGCGGGGCAGGCGATCTGGAGGAAGCATGGGGAGAGCAGTAACCTCTGGTCACCCCTGGTGCTGCTGGCGATATCCTTTCTTCCTTGTGGAGTGTCTAGGGAGGGGAAGCGGCTGCAGTGCCCAATGAGGCTGCATTTGTCCTTTGTTGATTTGTACATGATAGCCATTCTGACAGGTGTGAGGTGATACCTCATTGTTCTTTTAATTTGCATCTCTCTGTTGATTAGTGACTTTGAGCATTTTTTTCCTGTCTCTTGGCTTTCTGTTTGTCCACTTTGGTGTGTGTTTTTTTAAATTAAATCTTTATTATTGAAAGTATTATATGTTTCCTTTTCCCACATTGACCCCTTCTAGCCCCAGGCCCCATCACAGTCCTTTACCACACTATTGTCTGTGTCCACAGGTTATGCATATATACATACAAGTTCATTGGTTGATGTCTTCCTACCTACCCTCCCCTACCTTTCCTCTGAATTTAACAGTCTGTTCATGCTTCTATGTCTCTGGGTCTATTTTTGATCATCAGTTTATTTGGTTCATTAGATTCCACATATAAGTGAGATCATGTGATACTTATCTTCCTCTGACTGGCTTATTTCACTTAGCATAATACTCTCCAGGTCCCACTATGCTGTCTCAAAGTCCATCTCTTCCCACCCACCCTCCCCTGCCTTCCTTCTGAGGTTCAACAGTCTGTTCATGCTTTTATAACTCTTGGTCTATTTTTGATCATCTGTTTACTTGGTTCATTAGATTCCACGTATGACTGAGATCATGTGATACTTGTCTTTCCCTGACTGGCTTATTTCACTTAGCATAATAATCTCCAGGTCCCTCCATGCTTTAGCTCTGTAAAATATGTCATTGGTATTTTAATAGGGATTGCATTCAATCTGTAGATTGCTTTGAGTAGTATAGACATTTTAATGATGTTAATTCTTCCAACCCATGAACATGGTATTTGCTTCCACTTGTTTGCATCTTCCTCTATTTCTTTTTTCAATGTCCTATAGTTCTCCAAGTACAGGTCTTTTACCTCCTTGGTTAAATTTATTCCTAGGTATTTTATTGTTGTTGCAATGGTAAATGTGATTGATTTTTTTTTTTAGTTTCCCTTAATGAGAATTCATTATTGATGTATAAAGTACCATCGATTTCTGGATGTTGATTTTGTATCCTGCTACCTTGCTGAATTCATTTATTAAGTCTAGTACTTTCCTGGAAAATTTGTTAGGGTTTTCTACATACAATATCATGTCATCTGAGAATAATGACAGTTTTACTTCCTCCTTTCCAATTTGGAACTCTTTTATCTCTTCCTTGTGCCTGATTGCCATGGCTAGAACTTCTAGTACCATATTGAATGTAAGAGGTGAAAGTGGATATCCTTGTCTTGTTCCTGTTCTTAAGGGAAACGGTTTTAGTTTTTGCCCATTGAGTATTATGTTGGCTGTAGGTTTCTCATATATGGCCTTAATTATGTTGTGGTATGATTCCACTTTACTGAGAGTTTTTATCAGAAAAGGGTGCCAGATTTTTCAAATGCTTTTTCTTTATCTATTGATACGACCATGTGATTTTTATCTTTCAGTTTGTTTATGTGATGTAACACATTCATTGATTTTCGAATATTGGACCAACCTTGCATCCCCAGAATAAATCCCACTTGATCATGGTGTATGGTCTTTTTAATATATTGTTGGATCTGATTTGCAAATATTTTGTTGAGGATTTTAGTATCTGTGTTCATCAGGGATTGGCCTGTAATTTTGTTTCTTTGTAGTGTCTTTTTCTGATTTTGGAAATAGGATAATACTGGCTTCATAAAAAGAGCTTGGAAGTGTTCCTTCCTCTTCAATTTTTGGGAATAGTCTGAGGATGATAGGGGTTAATTCTTTGAATATTTGGTAAAATTCTCCCTTAAATCAATCCGGTCCAGGGCTTTTGTTTGCGGGAAGATTTTAAGTTATTGCTTTAATTCCGTCAGTTATTTTTGGGCTACTCAGTTTTCATGATTTTTCCTGATTGAGTTTTGGAAGATTGTATGTTTCTGGGAATATGTCCATTTTTCCAAATTTGTTCATTTTGTTGGCATATAGTTGTTCTTAATACTGCTTACAATCCTTTGCATTTCTATGTTGTCCTTTGTTATACCACATCTTTCATTTCTGATTTTATTTATTTGGGTCCTCTCTCTTTGTTTCTTTATGAATCCCACTAAGGTTTCATCAATCTTGGTTATCTTTTCAAAGGACCCGCTCTTGGATTTATTGATTCTTTGTAATGTTTTTGTTGTTGTTGTTGTTTTATTCTATCATTTATTTCTGCTCCAATCTTTTTTTTTTTTGCATTTTAAATCCTTTTTATTTTTTTATTGCTTAAAGTATTACAAAGGGTATTACATATGTGTCCTTTTTTTTCCTCACCCTTAACAATCCCCTGGCCTCCCCTACCCCCCAGTGTCTTATATCCATTGGTTATGCTTATATGCATGCATACAAGTCCTTCGGTTGATCTCTTACTCCCCTCCCTCCTGCCCCCCAACCCTCCCTGGCCTTCCTGCTGCAGTTTGACAATCTGTTTGAGGCAGCACTGCCTCTGTATCTATTATTGTTCATAAGTTTATAATGGTCTTTATTATCCCTGAATGAGTGAGATCATGTGGTATTTTTCCTTCATTGACTGGCTTATTTCACTTAGCATAATGCTCTCCAGTTCCATCCATGCCATTGCAAATGGTAAGAGTTCCTTCTTTTTTATAGCAGAATAGTATTCCATCATGTAGATGTACCGCAGTTTTCTAATCCATTCATCTACTGATGGGCACTTAGGCTGTTTCCAGATCTTAGCTATGGTGAATTGTGCTGCTATGAACATAGGGGTGCATAGATCCTTTCTGATTGGTGTTTCTGGTTTCTTGGGATATATTCCTAGAAGTGGGATCACAGGGTCAAATGGGAGTTCCATGTTTTGTTTTTTGAGGAAACTCCATACTGTCTTCCATAGTGGCTGCACCAGTCTGCATTCCCACCAGCAGTGCACAAGTGTTCCTTTTTCTCCACATCCTCTCCAGCACTTGTCATTTGTTGATTTGTTGATGATAGCCAGTCTGACAGGTGTGAGATGGTACCTCATTGTTGTTTTGATTTGCATCTCTCGGATGATTAGTGACTTTGAGCATGTTTTCATATGTCTCTTGGCTTTCTGAATGTCCTCTTTTGAAAGGTGTCTATTTAGATCCTTTGCCCATTTTTTGATTGGATTGTTTATCTTCCTTTTGTTAAGTTGTATGAGTTCCCTATAAATGTTGGAGATTAGGCCCTTATCAGATATAATGTTGGCAAATATGTTCTCCCATGTAGTGGGCTTTCTTGTTGTTTTGTTGATGGTTTCTTTTGCTGTGCAGAAACTTTTTATTTTGATGTAGTCCCATTTGTTCATTTTCTCTTTAGTTTCAACTGCCCTAGGAGCTGTATCAGTGAAGAAATTGCTTCGGCATATGTCTGAGATTTTGTTGCCTTTGAATTCTTCTAGAATTTTTATGGTTTCCTGTCGTACATTTAAGTCCTTTATCCATTTTGAGTTTATTTTTGTGTATGGTGTAAGTTGGTGGTCTAGTTTCATTTTCTTGCATATATCTGTCCAATTTTCCCAACACCACTTATTGAAGAGACTATCTTGGCTCCATTGTATGTTCTTGCCTCCTTTGTCAAATATTAATTGAGCATATTGGTTCGGGCCGATTTCTGGGTTCTCTATTCTATTCCATTGATCTATATGTCTGTTCTTGTGCCAGTACCAGGCAGTTTTGAGAACAGTGGCTTTGTAATACAGCTTGATATCTGGCATTGAGATCCCACCTACTTTGTTCTTTCTCAGGATTGCTGCAGCTATTCGGGGTCTTTTTTTATTCCAGATGAATTTTTGGAGAGTTCGTTCTAGATCTGTGAAGTATGCCGTTGGTATTTTAATGGGAAGTGCGTTGAATTTATAGATTGCTTTGGGTAGTATGGACATTTTAATGATGTTGATTCTACCAATCCAAGAACATGGTATGTTCTTCCATCTCTTTATGTCTTCCTCTATCTCTTTTTTCAACGTCCTGTAGTTTTCTGAGTAGAGGTCTTTTACCTCTTTAGTTAAGTTTATTCCTAGGTAGCTTAATTTTTTTGGTGAGATGGTAAATGGGATTGCTTTTTTAGTCTCTCTTTCTGCAAGTTCACTATTGGTGTATAGAAATGCCATAGATTTCTTGGCGTTAATTCTGTATCCTGCTACATTGCCGAATTCTTTTATTAAGTCTAATAGTTTTTTGATGGAGTCTTTAGGGTTTTTTAAGTATAATATCATGTCATCTGCAAATAAGGACAGTTTTACTTCCTCTTTTCCAATTTGGATGCCTTTTATTTCTTCTTCTTGTCTAATTGCAATGGCTAATACTTCCAGTACTATGTCGAACAGGAGTGGTGAGAGTGGGCATCCCTGTCTTGTTCCTGTTCTTAGGGGAAATGGTGTTAGTTTTTGTCCATTGAGTATGATGTTGGCTGTGGGCCTGTCATATATGGCTTTTATTATGTTGAGGTATGATCCTTCTACTCCCACCTTGCTGAGAGTTTTTATCAAAAATGGGTGTTGGATTTTGTCAAATGCTTTTTCTGCATCAATTGATATGACCATGTGGTTTTTTTCTTTCAATTTGTTTATGTGATGTATCACGTTTATTGATTTGCGGATATTGTACCATCCTTGCATCCCTGGGATAAATCCTACTTGGTCATGGTGTATGATCTTTCTGATGTACTGCTGGATCCGATTTGCTAAGATTTTGTTGAGGATTTTGGCATCTATGTTCATGAGGGATATTGGCCTGTAATTCTCTTTCATTGTGTTGTCTTTACCTGGTTTTGGTATTAGGGTGATGCTGGCTTCATAGAATGAGCTTGGAAGTGTTCCTTCCTCTTGGATTTTTTGTAGTAGTCTGAGGAGGATAGGTTTTAGTTCTTCCTTGAATGTTTGGTAAAACTCCCCTGTGAAGCCGTCTGGCCCTGGGCTTTTGTTTGCTGGAAGCTTTTTGATGACTGCTTCAATTTCTTCCATAGCTATTGGCCTTTTGAGATTTTTAGATTCTTCCTGATTGAGTTTTGGAATGTTGTATTTTTCTAGGAATTTGTCCATTTCCTCCAGGTTGTCTAGTTTGTTGGAGTAGAGCTATCCATAGTATTTTTAACAATCATTTGTATTTTTGTGGGGTCCATTGTTATTTCACCTCTATCGTTTTTGTTTATTTATTTTGTTTTATTTATAAAATAAAGAGAAAATAAAATGGCACTTTAAAAAATGGTAAAATGGTAGCAG
>NW_005365520.1:477677-496591 GCF_000412655.1 Myotis brandtii | reverse complement strand
TTACCCTGCTCTGTGTTGTTGCTGGGACTGAAAGTCCCTCTATAGGCCAGACCCTGTTAACTCCCAGGGACTAATCAGATTATTTTAATCCTTCATCTCGTTCAGGGTGGAATCTGGGTGTGGCTGTGCTCCTTGCCTGGGGGCTGGGTGGAGGAATCCCACCCTCCAGAGAGAATCGCTGCCCCAGTCCTGGGCCCAGAGGTGTCTCAGCACTCAATTCGCTGCCACCTCTCCTGGCCCCTCTCTCCTCAGCCTCTCCCCAGATTCCATTCGTCCGCACCTTCTCCCTCTCTTCAGCACAGGTGAGTGTCTGTATCCTAAATGTCCCATGAACAGGGTTCAGTGAAAACAAACAAACAAACGCCGGCTGTGGAAACAGGGAAGGCTGAGATTCTGTAAGCTCCTCTCTTATTGGCACTGCATGGTCTGGTCAGCTCTTCAGGCTGCCCCCTTTAGGCTCAGTCCTCCGTAATCACAGAACCCAAATCTCAAATCCCCCAGTGCCAGGAATCCCGCGGATCTCCTTTCCCTAGTCAGGGGCTGTGCCTGTCCCAAGAGACGTGGCTGTCTGCCAGGTGGTCTCCCTCTGACCCTCTGGGCTCAGAGGTCTGGCAAACTTTCCTGCCCAGATCCCTGTTTTTTTACCTTTCCAGGGGAGCTCTGCCCTTCCCAGCTGCAAACTGTCTCACCAGCTGAGTAATTTCGCCAATTCAGGGTGGGTTTTATTAGTTTCAGCTACTTACTCCATTTGCTCCGGGACAAGACCTGGGATGCATCTGCCTATATCACCGCTATATTCCTTAAAATCCTGCTCCAATCTTTATTATTTCCTTCCTTCTACTTCCTCTGAGATTCTGAGATTTTCTTGCTGTTCTCTTTCTAATTCATTTAGTTGTAGGGTTAGATAGTGTATTAGTCCTTTTTATTATTTATTGAGGTAGGCCTCAGTGCCCTGAACTTCATCCTCAGGACTGCTTTCTCCATGTCCCATAGCTGGCTGTGTGTTCATTTTTATTTGTTTTTAGGAAGTTTTTAATTTCTTGCTTGATCTCATTGGTAACCCATTCATTCTTTAATAACATGTGATGTAGCCTCCATATATTTGAATGTTGTTGAGTTTTTATTATTGTAGTTGTTTTCTAAATTTATGCCATTGTGATCTGAGAAGATGCTTGGTATTATGTCAATTTTCTTGAATTTGTATTGACTTGTTTCATGCCCTAACATGTAGTCTATCTTTGAGAATGTTCCATGTTCATTTGAGAAGAATGTATATTCTGTTGCTTTGGGGTGAATTGTTCTGTAAATATCACATATTTCCATCTGATCTAGTGTGTCATTTAAGTCCTCTGTTTTCTTGTTAATTTTTTGTTAGGAAGATCTATCCAGTGATGTCAGTGGTGTGTAAATTTTCCCTACTATAACTGTACCTGGGTGCTACTATGTTGGGTGTACGTATGTTTACAAGTGTTATATTTTCTTGTTGAATCATTCCTCTTAGTATTATGAAGTGGCCTTCTTTGCCTTTGTTTTGAAGTCTATTTTGTCTGATATGAGTATTGCTACTCTAGCTTTTTTTTCCCTTTCCATTTACATAGAATATATTTTTCCATCCCTTCACTCTCAGTCTATTTGTATCTTTTGTTCTGAGGTGGGTCTCTTGTAGACAGCATATATATGGGTCATGTTTTCTTATCCTTTCAGTCACCTTATATCTTTTGCCTGAAGAATTTAATCCATTTACATTTAAGGTTATTATCGATAGATGTTTATTTATTGCCATTTTTATTTATTTCATGCCTATGATCCTATTTCTCTCCTTTCCATCTTCTTAAAGCAATCCCTTTAATATTTCGTGCATTGCACTTTTTTAACCTTTCCTTTGGGGGGGGGTTGGGGTCTAGAAAGCTTTTTATTTCACCTTAAATGTAAAATGATAGCCTCACTGTATAGAGTAGTTTTCAAGTTAAGCCCCTGCTTTTCATTACTTTGAGTACTATATGCCACTCCCCTCTGGCCTGAAGTGTTTCTATTGAGAAGTCAGCTGATGTTAAAATGGTACCTCCTCTGTCTCTCTCTTGCTGCCTTTAAGATTCTCTCTTTGTCTTTAACATTTTCCATTTATATTATGATGTTTCTGGGTGTGGGTCTCTTTGTGTTCATCTTGATTGAGACTCTCTGTGCCTCCTGAACGTGTGTGACATTTTCCTTCACGAGGTCAAAAAGGGACTCAAGCTGCTGTTTCTGACTAATTAAATCATGCAAAGTCTCAAAGACTTGGTCATTATTTTTTTCTTTTCTTTGCATATATTAAAATCAGTTTCAAAATTGACTGTGTTTATTTTTTTTATTTTTTTAAGTGACTTTATTGATTAAGTTATTACATATGTGTCCTTAACCCCCCATGGCCCCTTACCCTTCCACTCATGCCCTCACCCCCTGTTGTCTGTGTCCATTGGTTAGGCTTATATATATGAATACAAGTCTTTTGCTTGATCTCTCCACCTTACCCCCACCATCCCCTACCTTCCCTCTAAGGTTTGACAGTCTGATCCATGTCTCTCTGTCTCTGGATCTGTTTTTATTCCTCAGTTTATGTTCATTATATTCTATAAATGAGTGAGATCATGTGATATTTATCTTACTCTGACTGGCTTATTTTACTTAGCAGGATGCTCTCCAGTTCCATCCATGCTGTTGCAAATGGTAAGAATACCTTCTTTTTTACTGCAGCATAGTATTCCATTGTGTAGATGTACCACAGTTTTCTAATCCACTCATCTGCTGATGGGTACTTAGGCTGTTTCAAAATCTTAGCTATGGTGAATTGTGCCACTATGAACATAGGGGTGCATATATCCTTTCTGATTGGTGTTTCTAGTTTCTTGGGATATATTCCTAGAAGTGGGATCACAGGGTCAAATGGGAGTTACATTTCCAGCTTTTTGAGGAAACTCCATACTGTCTTCCAGAGTGGCTGCACCAGTCTGCATTCCCACCAGCAGTGCACTAGTGTTCCTTTCTCTCCGCATAATCACCAGCACTTGTTGTTTGTTGATTTGTTGATGATAGTCATTCTGACAGGTGTGAGATGGTACTGCATTGTCGTTTTGATTTGCATCTCTTGGATAATTAGTGACTTTGAGCATGTTTTCATTTGACTCTTGGTCTTCCTTCTGTCTTCTTTCAAAAAGTATCTATTTAGGTCCATTGCCCATTTTTTGATTGAGTTGTTTATCTTCCTTTTGTTAAGTTGTATGAGTTTCTCTAAATGTTGGAGATTAAATCCTTATTGGTGATAACATTGTCAAATATGTTCTCCCTTGGAGTGGGCTTTCTTATTTTGTTGAAGGTTTCTGTTGCTGTGCAAAGGTTTTTTATTTTGATATAGTCCTATTTGTTTATTTTCTTTTTGGTTTCCATTGCTCCAGGAGCAGAATCAGTAAAGAAATTCCTTCAGCAATGTCTGAGATAGTTTCATTTTTTTCATGTATCTGTCCAGTTATCCCAACACCATTTATTGAAGAGACTGCCTTGATTAAAAACATCCTGGAAATTAATGACAATAAAAACACAACAATCCAAAATCTATGGGGCGCAATGAAAGCAGTCCTGAAAGGGAAGTTTATAGCTCTACATGCCTACATAAAAAAAAAATGGTAGTAAATCATCTAACTCTACAACTTAAAGAATTAGAAAGAGAGCAACAAAAAAAGCCCAGAGTGAGCAGAAGGAAGGAGATAATAAAGATCAGAGCAGAAAGTAATGACATAGAGACAAAAAAACAATACAAAAGATCAATGAAAACAAGAACTGGTTTTTTGAAAGGATAAACGAGATTGATGAACCTGTAGCCAGGCTCACCAAGAAGCAAAGAGAGAGGACCCAAATAAACAAAATCAGAAATGAAAGAGATGAAATAACAACAGACCCCTCAGAAATACAAAGGATTGTTAAAAAATTACTATGAACAGCTCTATTCTAACAATTAGACAACATGGGGGAAACGAACATATTACTAGAAAAATACAATCTTCCAAAACTCAATCAGGAAGAATCTAAAAATCTCAATAGGCAGAAAACAGTGGAAGAATTTGAAGCAGTCATCAAAAAGATGCCAGCAAACAAAAGCTTGAGGCCAGACAGCTTCACAAGGGAGTTTTACCAAACATTCAAGGAAGAACTAAAATTTTTCCTCCTCAGATTATTCCAAAAAATTCAAGAGAAAGGAACACTTCCAAGCTCATTCTATGAAGCCAACATCAACCTAATACCAAAACCAGATAAAGACGACACAATGAACAAGAATTACAGGCCAATATCCCTCATCAACACAGATGCCAAAATCCTCAACAAAATTCTAGCAAATCGGATCCAACAGTACATCAGAAAGATCATATACCATGACAAAGTTGGATTTATCTTGGGGATGCAAGGATGGTACAATATCTGCAAATCAATAAACGTGATACATCACATAGAAAAATTGAGAGTTAAAAAATCACATAGTCATATCAATTGATGCAGAAAAGCATTTGACAAAATCCAACACCCTTTCTTGTTAAAAGCTATCAGCAAGGTGGGAATAGAAGGATCATACCTCAACATAATAAAAGCCATATGACAGGCCCACAGCCAACATTATACTCAATGGACAAAAACTAAATCCATTTCCCCTAAGACCAGGAACAAGACTGGGATGCCCACTCTCACCATTCCTGTTCGACATAGTACTGGAAGTACTATCCATTGTGATTGGACAAGAAGAAAAAATAAAAGGCATCCAAATTGGAAAAGAAGAAGTAAAACTCTCCTTATTTGCAGATGACATGATACTGTACATAGAAAACCCTAAAGAATCCATCAAAAAATCATTAGACTTAATAAATAAATTTGGCAATGTAGCAGGATACAAAATTACCGCCAAGAAATCTATGGCATTTTTATATACCAATAGTGAACTTATAGAAAGAGAGACTAAAAAAGCAATCCCATTTATCATCACACCAAAACAATTAAGATACCTAGGAATAAACTTAACTAAGGAGGTAAAAGACCTATACACAGAAAACTGTAGGACACTGGAAAAATGATGGAGGAAGACATAAACAGATGGAATAACATACTGTGTTCATGGATTGGTAGAATCAACATTATTAAAATGTCCACACTACCCAAAGCAATCTTTAGATTCAATGCACTCCCCATTAAAATACCAACAGCATATTTCACAGACTTAGAACAAACTCTCCAAAAATTCATCTGGAATAAAAAAAGACTTCAAATAGCTACAGCGATCCTGAGAAAGAAGAAAAAATTAGGTGGGAACTCAATAACAGATATCAAGCTGTATTACAAAGCCACTGTTCTCAAAACTGCCTGGTACTGGCACGAGAACAGACATATAGATCAATGAAATAGAATAGACAACCCAGAAATCAACCCAAACCACTATGCTCAATTAATATTTGGCAAGGGAGTCATTATTTCTTTAAATAGGTTCTCTGTTCCTTGCTCACCCTCTTCGCCTTCTGGTATTACTATAATGTGGATGGTGTTGTTTCATGTTGTCCCATAGCTCCCTTAAGCTATCTTCCTGCTTTTTAATTCTTTTTTTTCTTTTTGCTGTTCTGGTTGAGTATTTATTTCTACCTTGTCTTCCAAATTGCTGATTCAATCTTCTGCTTCAACCAATCTACTTTTAATACCTTCCATTGTGTTCTTGATATCAGATATATTATCATTTATTTCTGTCTGGTTCTTGTTCATAGCCTCTATTAGCCTTTTCATGGTGTTGTAAGTTCCACTAAGTTCCTTAAACATCTTATAACCATTACTTTGAACTCTGTGTCTGATAAGTTGATTGCCTCTATCTCATTTAGTTCTTTTTCTGAATATTTATCTTTTCTCTCATTTGGAGGATATTTCTTTGTCTCACCATTTTAGCTGTTTCTTTGTATTTGCTCCTATGTATTAGATAGAACTACTATATCTCCCAGACTTTGTGGGATGGCCTATGTAGAAAGTAGCATGAGGGATTCAGTGGTGTAGTCTCTTTGTTCACCTGACATGGATGCTCTAGGAATGCCCCTTGTGTGCATTGTTTGAACTCTCCTGTTGTAATTTGGACTTGATTGTTAATGTCCTATTCTTGGAGAAATCTCCCCACCAAGTTGCACCAGTGAAGTTCAATGGCAATGTCTTTGGTCAGCTATTATACAAGTATTTTGTGTCTGCTAGTTTGGGTGCTGACTGGATTTGATTCTGATGTTGTTGAATCTGATCTCTTGTTGTGTCTATCCTGGGTCTCCTTGGAGATTCTCTAGTGCAGGTAAATGTGAGTCACTGTCCCTTTTTTGCCCTTGGCAACCAGATTGAGTTTGAATTCCCTAGTTGTTCAGTGGTTGGGAACTCCATAGCTCAGAGGCTGGGTCTGCCTTGAGACTCATGGATTAATTGTCCCTGTCCCTTCCCCCATGGAGTTGGTCCCACAGGTGTCAGCTGCAGATACTTGGGTCCCGCAGGCTTTTGCATTGCTAAGCAGTCCATGATGGTGTCTGTAGTGGGGACCCAAGCTTCTATTTCTGACTAATGAAATCATGCAAATACTCAAAGCCTCCAGTGACTGTCTCTGTCTGGAGTTTGATTGGATTCCTTCTGGAGTAGCCTGAAGCAATTGTCCACAGTTTTGGTGAGAGGTTTTCCAACATGTCTAGGCAATTGCTTCTGCCTGGAGGCTCTGTCTCTTAGTGGGCCTCAGAAACTCCACAGGGTGGGGCAAGGGGCTTTCCAATAAGTTAGATCAACTGTCTTCTCCCCATGCAAATACTGCCTGGATAGCAAAGGTCTGCCTGAGGTAGATGACTTCTGCAGAATGAGGAAATGACTCAGCACAGGAAAATGGGGTGTTGAGGTCTAACCCAAGAGCCAACACTGGCTTCTTCTCACACAGCTCCAGTCCACTCTGCCTTCCCTGTGCTGGAGCCCAAGGTGAATACTTGCACAGGGGATTTTGTGCATTGGCCCTTTAAGAGGTTGCCTGCATTTCCAGCCTTCTCTCCCTGGAAGACAGCAATCCTGCTGCTTTCTCACACAGGTGTTATATGGGCACCTTTCTTAGTTCTGGTGCTCTGGCTTAGAGAGCCCAGTTTTTGATTAGACCCCAGAGCAGTGATGGCGAACCTTTTGAGCTTGGCATGTCAGCATTTTGAAAAACCCTAACTTAACTCTGGTGCCGTGTCACATATAGAAATTTTTTGATATTTGCAACCATAGTAAAACAAAGACTTACATTTTTGATATTTATTTTATATATTTAAATGCCATTTAACAAAGAAAAATCAACCAAAAAAAATGAGTTCACGTGTCACCTCTGACACGCGTGTCATAGGTTCGCCATCACTGCCCTAGAGTTTGCAGTGGGAACCCTACACATCCAAGATATCCATCCGGATCTTCAGTTACTCTCTGTGGGAGCCAAGCCAGGCCTTTCACCCCTCTGCAATTCCTACCAGTACCTATGCAGTCTCTACTTTCCCTTATTGGTTATCAGGGTTCACTCTAGCTAGTTTTTCCTGTATTTTTGTTGTATTTCCAGTTTGGTCCAGGGAGTATGTCAGTGTAGTTTCTTCATATCTGTCACCATTTTTAATCTCTGTTATAAACTCTGTAGATCCACTGTGGAGAAGTGTCTAATTAAGATATTTGCCATTTTTTGTTGGACTGTTGGTATTCCTTTTTTAAAGTTGTATGAGTTCCTTATATATTTTGGAGATTAACCCCTTATAGGATGTATCATTGACAATTATTTTTTTCCCATACAGTGGGCTACCTTTTCTTTTAGTTGATGGTTTCTTTGGCTGTACAGAAGCTTTTTATTTTGATGTAGTCGCATTTGTTTATTTTCTCCTTAATTTCACTTGCCCTAGGAGATGTATTTGTAAGCATATTGCTATGAGAGATGTCTGAGATTTTGCTACGTGTGGTTTCTTCTAAGATTTTTATGGTTTCCCATCTTTCATTTAAGACTTTTATTAATTTTGAGAGGAACACATCTATTGGTTGCCTCCTGCAAAAGCCTTGACCTGGGCCCAGGCTGGGGAGGAGCCTGCAACCAAGGTCAGTGCTCTTGACCGGAATTGAACCTGGGACCCTGTGGTCTGCAGGCTGACCCTCTATCCACTGTACCAAACTAGCTATGGCTCTTTCTAATTCTTTAATTTGTATGTTAAATGTCTTATTAAAAGTTTTTCTTGTTTTTTGAGGTAGGCCTCTAATGCTATGAACTTCCCTCTCAGTAGTGATTTCAGTGCGTCCCATAGATTTGGGTTGTTGCATGTTCATTTTTATTTGTTTCCAGGGTGTTTTTTTATTTCTTCCTTGATCTCCTTGGTAAACCATTCATTGTTTAATAGCATGCTATTTAGCTTCCATGTGTTTGAATGTTTTTATTTTAGTTGATTTCTAATGTAATGCTATTGTGATTTCAGAAGATGCTTGATCTGATTTCAATCTTCTTGAACTTGCAGACTTAGTTTTTGTCCTAACGTGTGGTCTATCTTTGAAAATACCCCATGTGTACTTGAGGAGAAAGTATATTCTGTAGCTTTGTGGTGATATTTGCTGTAAATGTTAAAATTCTATCTTATTTATTGTGTCATTTAGAATAGCTATATCTTTGTTGATTTTTTTGTCTAGAAGATATATCTAGTGATGTCAGTGGGGTATTAAAATCCCTTGTGATTGTATTGCTGTTGATCTCTCCATTAAAATCCTCTAGAAGATTTTAGAGGATATAGAGCTAAAAATCGCAATTTTGGGTGCATATATGTTTACCAGAGTTATATTCTCTTGTTGTATGAATCCCTTTAGTATTAAGAATTTGTCTTTATTATCTCTTGTTATTTCCTTCACTTTAAATTCTATTTTGTCAGATATAAGTATTGCCAGGACATTTTTCCCCACACTTCACTTTCATTCTTTTTGAGTTCTTTGGTCTGAGGTGGGTCTCTTTTGTAGGCAGCATATATGTGGGTCATATTTTCTTATCAATTCAGCTACCTCATGTATTTTGATTGGAGTATGTAAGCCTTTTACATTTAAGGTTATTATTGATAGGTACTTATTTATTGCCATTCTTATTATTTATGCCTGTTCTTCTTTTTCTCTATTTCTTCTTCCTTTACCATATCTTGCAGTGCTGGTTTAGTGGCAATAAACTCTTTTAGTCTTTTTTTTTTTGTCTTTGAAGGTCTTTATTTCACCTTTGATTTTGAATAATAGCATTGCTGGATAGATTATTCTTGCCTTTGATGCCTTGGTTTTCATAACTTTGTATACTTCATGCCATTCCCTTTTGGCCTGAAGTGTTCCTATTGAGAAGTCAGCTGACAGTCTAATGGGAACTCCCTTGAGGTAACTTTTTGTCTCCCTCTTGCATGCTTTAATATTCTTTCTTTGTAATTTTTTTGAGGGAGAACCAAGATTGCAGCCTAGGTAAACACTGGTACTTGCTGCCTCCCACAACCACATCAAAATTACAACTAAAATATAATACAACCATCATTTAGAACTGCCTGTAATCTGGCTGAATGGAAGTCCTACAACTAGAGAAGTAGAGAATAAAGCAATTTGAGACTGATAGGAGAGATAGAGGCATGGAATGGGCTAGTCCGACACCCACATGTGGCATTTCTTTATTTGGGATGGATATCTACAGGGCCTCCTGTAAGAAGCAGGGGGTACCAGCTGCAAATCAGACCCCCACCCAGGGTTTCAGACATAGGAAGAGAAGTCCCCATAACTTTGGGCTGTAAAAACCATCAGGGATTGTGGTTGAGTGGCATGGAGGCTGCTGGAGTCCCAGATGTTCCTATTAAAGGGCCCGCACATGACTTTATATTGGTCCCACTTCTTGTGAGCTCCAGCTCTGAGTGATGGCTTTCGGGGAATCCAGGGACATACAGGGATGAACTGGACTAGGTGGCAGGGATGAACTGGACTAGCTTTAGACCATACAGATTACCCAACACATCTGCAAAAACTCAGGGATGGCTTTCTCCCAGACAGGAGTGCTCACAGGGGTCATTGTTCCTATGCTGGGACTTCCCTAGTTGCAGAGCTGACTGGCAGCCATATATAGGTTTCCATCAGCATGGCCCATACTGTTAGCATTCCACTGGTGATTCCCTGAGACCTGGCCCCATCTAATTTACAGCTCCACCGAAGCTGTTTGCAGCTCCTTTACCATGTGAATGGCCTCTCCTGGCTCAGGCTTCACATTTTTCTAAAACCTCTTAAACAAGCAGCAGCTGGAGTCAGCATGCCCCAAACCTATCAATAAAAGGCCCAAGATCTGGCACTAGCACCAAACTGCCTTCCTTCACAGTTGGGACTCATGGGCACTTCCTAGTCTAATACAAATAGCAGCCATATGCAGATCTCTCTGTAGCCCCTTCCAGGTGTGCCCAGGCAGTGGCTGACTTTGCACCTCCCAGGAGGCTCCAGAGGCAGTGCACTCAGTGGACAGCTTCAGACCATACCGAATTACACATCTACACATCCACAAGTGACATACTCAAGGGGCAGACTCAGTGAACTCGAAAGTCTGAAGTAAGTCCTGTTTTATAGGAGTTTCTTCTGCATAGCAGCTCTTCCATGGTAGATGCAGCTGGTCCTCACAGCGAATTGGCCTGGTGGCCAATTCCTCCCAGTGATGCCAACAGCAATAAGGCTCAACTTTCTGAAGACTCTATACACAGCCTACACAGTGGCACACCTAGAGTGCCCAGCTCAGTTGACTAGGGAGGCTTTGCCACTGGGTCTTACAGGATACCTGTTACACAAGAGCAATCTAAAATTCCAGGAAAAATAACAGCTCCACTTAATACATAGAAACAAACACAGGGAAGCAGCCAAAATGCAGAGAAAAAGAAACATGTTACAAATGAAAGAAATGGAAGCAAGCAAGCTACTTGATACAGAGTTCAAAACAATGGTTATAAAGTTACTCAAGGATCTTAATGAGAGCTTCAAGAACTCAAAGAGAGCTTCAAGGGACTTAGTGAGAATTTCAAGGATCTTAGTGACAATATCAAAGACATAAAATAAGACCAGTCAAAAATTAAGAATACACTAAATGAAATAAAGAATAATTTACAGGGACTCAACAGTAGAGTAGAGCATTCTGAGAGTCAAATCAACAATTTGGAATATGAGGAAGCAAAAACCACACAATCAGAAGAGCCAAAAGAAAAAAATGATGATAGTGTAAGGAGCCTCTGAGACAACTTCAAGCATACCAATAATCTCATTTGGGGGTGCAAGAAGGAGATAGGAGAGAGCAAGATATTGAAAATCTATTTGAAGAAATAGTGACAGAAACATCCCCTACCTGGTGAAAGAAATAGACTTACAAGTCCAGGAAGCACAGAAAATGCCAAACAAGAGGAACCCAAAGAGACCCACACTAAGACACATCATACTTAAAATGCCAAAGGATAAAGACAAAGAGAGAATTTAAAAGCAGCAAGGGAAAGCAGTTAGTTACCTACAAGGGAGTGCCTATATGACTGTCAGCTGATTTCTCAACAGAAACTTTGCAGTCAGAAGGGAGTGGCAAGAAATATTCAAAGTGATGACCTACAACTAAGATTACTCTACCCAGCAAAGCTATCATTTAGAATTGAAGGTTGGATAAAGAGTGCCACAGACAAGAAAAAGCTAAAGTAGTTCATCACCACCAAACCAGTATTACATTATACATTATTGAATGGTATTCTTGAAGGAAGAAGAAGAAGAAGAAGAAGAAGAAGAAGAAGAAGAAGAAGAAGAAGAAGAAGAAGAAGAAGAAGAAGAAGAAGAAGAAGAATGTGGAGGAGGAGTAGGAGGAGGACGAGGAGAAGGGAAGATACTACATTATTGAATGGTATTCTTGAAGAAAGAAGAAGAAGAAGAAGAAGAAGAAGAAGAAGAAGAAGAAGAAGAAGAAGAAGAAATATATGATCAATAAAATGGCAATAAATACATAAAATCTATCAGCAAGTGAATCTAAAAATCACAATAAAGGAACAAGAATTCTAATGAACAAAATAAACTACTGAAAAAATAGAATCAGAATGGAAACATGGAACAGACTGACAAACTTCAGAGGGAAGGGGGTGGGAGGGCGGGAAAAGATTAACCAAAGATCTTATATGCATATATGCATCACCTATGGACATAGTTAATAGGGTGGTCAAGGCCTGGATTGAAATGGGAACTAGGTGGAGGTGGCAATGAGGGAAAAAGGAAGACATCTGTAATAATTCTCAACAATAAAGATTTAAAAAATAAAATAATTAAATAAGGGGAACAACAAAAGATTCTTTATTTGTCTTTAATGTTTGCCATTTTAATTAGTATGTGCCTAGGTGTGGTTCTTTTGGGGTTCATCTTGATTGGGACTCTGTGTTTCCTGAACTTGAGTGACTTGTTCCTTTACCAGGTTAGGGAAATTTTCTGCCATTATTTCTTCAAACAGATTCTCTATTCCTTTTTCATATTCTTTTCCTTCTGGGACCCCTAAATGTGAATGTTGTTATGTTTCATGCTGTCCCAAAGCTTCCTTAGATTCTCCTCCTGCTTCTTCATTTTTTTTCCAATTGCTGCTCTGAATGGGTGTTTTTTTCTACCCTGTCTTCTAATTTGTTGATTCACTCCCCAGCTTCTTCTAGTCTACTGTTGAATCCTTCCAGTGTTCTGTATTTCACCTATGACACTCTTCATTTCTAATGATTCTTTTTTATTTTTTCAAGCTCTCTTTTCATGTTGGTGTATGTCTCATTAAGTTCCTTATGCTTTTTATTAAGTTGATCGACATTCTCACTGAATTGCTTGAGTACCCATATTACCATTACTCTGAATTCTTTATCTGACAAAATGCTTGCCTCTATTTCATTTAGTTCATTTTCTGGTGATTCTTCCTTTTCTTTCATTTGGTGGTTGCTTCTTTATCTGCCCATTTTTGTTGTTTCTTTTTTGTGTGTCTATGCATTAAATCAAACTGCATTGCCTCCCAGGCTTTGTGCGGTGGTCTTATGTAATAGGTGTTTAGTGGGCCTCAGTAGTACAATCTCTTAGATCTTCAAACTAAGGTCTATTCTATAAGTTTGGTGCTTTTATCAATTAGCCATAGCCATAAAATGCTGCCAAAAAAATCAGTTTCTTAAATCCAGAATCATTTGATCTCATGTATTTGTGGGTTAGATGAGAGTCAGCTGATTTAGGTGTGACTCTGCTCCATTAAGTTTGTTAGCAACTGGGACTAGAAGGCTGGTGTGGGCAAGCTCCATGTATGGTAACATGCAAAGCCTTTTGCTAAGCTCAGAACAGGCACAGAATCATTTTCACTTCATTCTATTGGCCAAATAAAATTCTTGGGCCATACTCAAAGTTAATGGTCAAGGAAGTATGCCCCACTCATGGAAGGCACTACAAAATTACATGCAAAGACATCTGTATAGGAAGGAATAAGAAATTGGAGACATGGATATATTCTACCACAGTGTTCTTCCTCATTGTATCATGCAGGTTTCTCATCAACATTTTAGCTCCCTATGTGTAATACAATGGGTGTCTTCTGTTCTCCAACTAGAGCCTGTTAAAAAGAGAACCATGGGTCCAAAATAGCACCACTCATGCTGAAAGCCCATGATATAAAACCTAGATTTAATACCTATTCTAATTGCTGTTTTGACCTCTCCCAGAAACATAATCTTTATTAACCAGTCTAGAATTTTCTGGTCAAGCACCAGTAAGGAAATCTGTCACATGGGCCTTCTCCATCCCCTGTAAATGTAGGAAGAGGCAATCTGCATGATAAAAACTCTTCCAGTTCTCTCTCTTCCCCCAAATGATTTCCAGGCCCCAAAAAATGATCCTTTATTTTCTTTTGTTACTAGCTCCCTTTCCCCACCCTTCTTCAATTTTGTACAGTCCATTGGGGCACTCTTCTACTTGCTAGATGGGATGCTGCCTGATTCACAAATCACTTAATTAAGCCAATTAGATCTTCAGATTTACTTGGTTGAATTTTTATTTTTAACATATACATATTTATATTTGCATAACTTATTTACATTTTAAAAATATTTTTAAGCCCTAACTGGTTTGGCTCAGTGGATAGAGCATCAGCCTGGGGACTCAAGGGTCCCAGGTTCAATTCCAGTCAGGGGCATGTGCCTTGGTTGCGGGCACATCCCCAGTAGGGAGTGTACAGGAGGCAGCTGATTGATGTTTCTCTCTCATCGATGTTTCTAACTCTCTATCCCTCTCCCCTCCTCTCTGTAAAAAATCAATAAAATATATTCTAAAAAAATAATTTTAACCCAAAATGTGACCCATTTTGTGATGTCTGGTCCTGATGGAATAAGGAACACTTTCTAAGCAGGAATTCTTTTCTGTAGTCTGTATATCACACCACATAATTTGCCAGTGATAGTAAGCATTTTTAAAAAAAGAAAAATATTTAACTTCCATGGCTGAAAAAAGAAGACTGTTCTTGGGGCATGGATAGTAGGAAAGACAATGTGTCCAATGTCCAGGGTTTTGCAAGTGTGTTTTATACATCAAGTTGGGGGAAGAAAGATATAAGCCGTTGTGAAAGGATTTACAATAGCTCTTGGCAAAGGGCATCGGCCAGTTCTGGGGTAGGGGAAGCAGAGTGCAAAGAAGTGTCCTTCCTTGTGGATCAGCTGTGGGCAGCAAATTGGGAAGCTTATGTGTAAATAAGAAACAGAGGCTCCTGGTTCTATAGTGCCTGGCTGTTCTATCTTGGATAATCATAGAAATAGCCACCAGAAAATTAATCCTAAATTCCAACAGATATACAGGAATTTGAGTAGTCTTTTGTCAGAGCTGGTCCACAGCTATTAAGATGCTAACCGTTCTATCTCTTTCTTTCACTCTCTGGTCACTGTAAGTTTAATTGAGAACATCTCAGAATTTTTTTTTCTTGTCATAAGTTCCTAGAATGAACCTCTCTACCCACAGTGGATGGATGCCTGGATGGTGAAGGCCGGTTTATCATCCCTGGAGGTGATTTTGTGGATACTTAGTACACTTTGATGAATCAATTCACAACTATCTTTACCTGCTAAGTGCTGGGTCCTGAAAGAATGTAGTTGTGAGATTACCCAGATTTGAGTCCACACTCTGGCCTCTGTTTCCTCATCTGTAAAAATGGAGATAATAAAGGATAATTATCCCTAGAGTTATTGTGAAGTTTAAATAAGATGGTCTATATGAGCACTTAGCACAGTGCTTGACATATTATAGACACAGAATGAATAATTACTTGTTATTTTTTTAAAATTTCTTTATAGTTGAAAATATTACAGATGTCCCCCTTTTTTCCCATTGACCTCCTCCACCCCACACCTTCACCCACACTGTTGTTTGTATCCATGGGTTATGCATATATGCATATGAATTCCCTGGTTAATCTCTCCCCACCTCTACAGCACCCCACCTTGCCTCAGATTCATCAGTCTATTCCATACTTCCATGTCTCTGGACCTATTTTGTGCATCAGTTTATTTTGTTCATTAGATTCCACATACGAGTAAGATCATGTGGTACTTGTCTTTCTCTGACTGACTTATTTCACTTAGCATAATACTATCCAGGTCCCTCCATGCTGTCTCAAAGGGTAAGAGAGCTTTCATTTTTACAGCTGGATAGTATTCCATGGTATAAATGTACCAAAGGTTTTTTATCCACTTATATACTGATGGGCACTTGGGCTATTTCCAGATCTCAGCTAATGTAAATTGTGCTGCTATGAGCATAGGGGTGCATACATTCTTTCTGATTGGTGTTTTGGGTTTCTTAGGATATATTCCTAGAAGTGGGATCACTGGGTCAAATGGCAGTTCTATTTTTAATTTTTTGAGGAAACTCCATATTGTTTACCATAGTGGTTGCACTAGTCAGCATTCCTACCAGCAGTGTATTAAGGTTCCCTTTTCTCTACATCCTTGCCAGCACTTGTCTTTTGTTGATTTGTTGATGATAGTCATTCTGACAGGTGTGAGGTGATACCTCATTGTCCTTTTAATTTGCATTTCTCAGATGATTAGGGCCTTTGAGCATTTTTTTTTCACATGTCTCTTGGCCTTCTGTATGTCCACTTTGGAGAAGTATCTATTTAGGTCCTTGGCCAATTTTTTTATTGGATTGTTTGTCTTCCTTTTTTTAAGTTGTATGAGTTCCTTATATATTTTGGAAATTAACCCCTTATCAGATGTATCATAACACTGAATGAATACTTAGCTTTTATTTTATACTATAAGCCCAGCTGGGTAGAGGAAAGATACAAAATAAAGTAAAGAAATTAGTCCTGTCTCCAAGAAACTAATAACGCATTTCAGAAGACAAAGCATATATTAAACAACAACAAAAAAAATCCCAAGATAATTATATTAGGTAAGTTTCCTTTTTTTGCAAGCAACAGAAATTACCTTTGCCTGAATTAACTATGTTAGAACAAATTCATTGTAATGATTCAGGGCTCTTCCACTGCCTTAAAAACAAGTTTAGCTCCTAAGCCTTACATGGATAAGAAGCAAGCCAGCTCCAGAGATTCAACAACTAGAGCTGGGTATGTGTGAGAAATGCTCACCTGTGCAAATTTAAATAATGGACTCAGAGGCATGAAGTATGGCAAAAATGAGAATTTTAATAAGGTCTTGCAAGAGCAGGTGTCTGGTTGAATAGGCACACATGGAGCAGCGATCATAGGCTATTTATTCCTTGGGTGTGAAAGTTCCTCCTCCAGTTCCTCATTGGATGAGTATTATGGAGTTAATAGTTTTCCTCATATGTAAGTGCATTGTTTCGCTGCTTCTTGCTTTCCATGTCCAAAGCTGGACCTGAAGACTCAGATGATTATGAGACAGGTTTTATTCACCAAGAACAGTGGTCGGCAAACTGCGGCTCGCGAGCCACATGCGGCTCTTTGGCCCCTTGAGTGTGGCTCTTCCACAAAACCACATATGGGCGCACACGTACAGTGCGATTGAAACTTCGTGGCCCATGCGCAGAAGTCGGTTTTTGGCCTGGGCGAGTCTATTTTGAAGAAGTACTGTTGATATTTGGCTATGTTGACTAATGAGTTTTCCGACCACTGGTCTAGGCAGATCTACCTAGAAAATGTGTTATTGGTCACATATATTGTTCTTTGTTCTTATACCCTCTCCTCTCGTCCCTATATTCTGTTTGCCCTGGCAAAATTCAGTAACTGTTTTTATCAAAAATTGATTATGCTGAAGATGTATCATAGAGAACTATTTCCTACAAATTCCCTCCTCTTCTTTTTATATTTATTGATCCTATCTTTATTAGTGGTTCTGTTGGCTTTTTTAGAGGAATGGAGAAAGACAGGAAGTCTATACAGGTTCCTCTATTGCCAGTTTCAGAGCAGTTGGAGTGGTGAGAAGCACGTCTCAGGGTCCCGTCCATTTTTCCTCCAGTTGGCCCATTGTCCTTTCTCTGTTTATGTCAATTAACTGCCTACCACATCCCCTTAAGAATTTTGGCTCTGAATTCTTTTATGGAAAAGGGGTATGACATCACTTCCGAAGCTATTTCATGCTGAGGAGGGGCAGACGTTTTCTTTCAGAGACAAGAAATCCTTGCTCTCTGTCAGAAGAACAATGAGGCCTAGGCACAGAAGGAGGCATCTAGAGGTGGTAATTCCTAAGTATGACCAGGGCTTGTAACCTGGTGGAGGCAAACTATGTTATAAAACTTCAAAAGTTGGAATATCAAGAATTATGACAAATGGTCTGGTGGAAGAAAAAAGAAACATTTTAGTTCCAATAATTCTCTATTGAAATATAATTTTTTATTTTTAAATTACTTTTATTTTTATTAAAGAGTCAAATTAAGACCAATTTACTTATTATATTAAGTCTAGTTTCAATTTGGCCTGATTGTTTGTATGAATACAATAAGAATAGCAATTGAGTGAGATCTAAGATGGCAGCCGATGGGATGACAGGCTGCAAGATAGCTTGAGTGAGAGAGTTAAAGGAGAGTGCGTGGACATGCAGGGAGTGTCTGTATTTGTGAGTGAGGGAGAGCTATACTCCACAGGACTGTTGGGGACTGATGGACCAGGCTCCCCTTGGTGGGCAACCTCTACTACTGCTGAAATCTCTCCCAGAGCGGCTGGCTCTGCCAGAGACCACACCATCTTGAAGGGGAGAGTGGCTGTCATCGGAAGCCCAGCCTTACCTTCAACTGGGGAGATCTCGGATACCTCCAGTGACCCTAAAACCACATCACCTACGGACCAGTTGCCTCAGCTGCGAATCCGCAAACACCAAGACTCCAGCCTCCCCAGCCACGGGCACCTAAAAAATTTGTCCAGGGGAAGACAAAGCAGCGCCAAATACATGGACAGGCCCTGCACCTTCTCACAGGGCACATAGAAGGAACAGCTGAATCGAATAACATCCACTCGGAATTGGTGAACTAAACACATCTGGTGAGGCAATCCATGGATGGCAAGGTCAGAGATCATCTAGAGCAGTGGTTCTCAACCTTCCTAATGCCATGACCCTTTAATACAGTTCCTCATGTTGTTGTGACCCCCAACCATAAAATTATTTTCGTTGCTACTTTATAACTGTAATTTTGCTACTGTTATGAATCGTAATGTAAATATCTGATATGCAGGATGTATTTTCATTGTTACAAATTGAACATAATTAAAACATAGTGATTAATTGCAAAAACAATATGTAATTATATATTGTGAAATATTTATTTCTAATAACAAATAAATGAAATTTTGTCTTGAAGCATGGTGTAGCATGGGTAACAGTCTTAATATAACAACAGTAAACTACATTGCTACATTTTGCGACAGT
>NW_005365520.1:466372-476061 GCF_000412655.1 Myotis brandtii | reverse complement strand
AAATAACACATTGCGGTTTCTCAATTCCTGCTGTAATTATTGAGGTAAAACCATACTGTAAAAAATCCTCATTATATTTTCTTTTCTTAACGTTCTTCTCTACACAATCCATTGTCATGGGATGGTTTGCTAATGAAAATAATATATAACAATAACTTTAATAATACAAAAGATAATATATGGCATAGTTCAGTCAATACAGTTCATTAAAGTTTCCTAGGATTTACCATTCTCTGTGTTGTTTTCTTTACATACCTGTTACTATCACAAGGGGGCAGTATTCACATCAACCACAGCTGAATATAAAAAGACCAATCAGCATCCAGATTGAGTTCCCATGGGACAGATAAATTTTTTTGCAGTAGTTGATGATTTTACAGTACATGATTTTACATTTACCCAGTAATTATAATTTATAAAGTGTCGTTTTACCTCCAATATTGCTGCTTTCAACACAGTAGCTGCTTTTAACAGAGTAGCTGCTTTCAACACAGCAACTGCTTTCTACACAGTAGCTGCTCTCAACACATGTGTGACTGGTCCACATAAGTACATTATGGCGCCAACCCTGTCACAAACACCTGTATTTGTACAGGGTGTATGTGATGGGGTTGGCGTGATGATGTCATCACGCCGGGTACTCGTATGTGGGCGTACCTGCATGTGGGTGGACCCACCTGAAGACAGATAGAGGCAGTGTCTCGGTTCCTAAGACCATCGAAAATATGTGTTTTCCGATGGTCTTAGGCAACCCCTGTGAAAGGGTCATTCGACCCCCAAAGGGGTCATGACCCACAGGTTGAGAACCTCTGGTCTAGAGAGAGGTGAGATCTGGGATCCAGTCTGGAGGAAGAAACACTCACAGTGGGGACTAGAGCCTCAGAGGGAGACTGTGCCCCACCAAATCCGTGGCCCTTGGGGTCAGTGGAGCCCTCAAATGTGGAAGGAGGTCCACAGGGCTGCTGGCAGAAGGGGACTCTAGATATAAGCTCACAGCCATGGAAAACTGTGCCCAGAAAGGCTTCGTGAAGTTCTATACTGGCCACACAGTGCCAGGGGAAAAAGACACAAGTCGGCGCAGTTCCTTTATCTTTTTTTTTAACCACCTTGCTTTTGCTTGCTAAGTCTAGTACATAGGATCTTCCAATTGACACTCACCAAGACTACAGGGGAAAGTTGTTTTTGTGGAAACGGGATCAGAATAGGGAAAGACGAACAGGAAACCATATCTGTGTCAGTCCGTCTCTCCAACCCAGTATTAAGTGCGGAAGCAAAAGAAGAATCTAAATACTGGGTAGAGGGGCCATTTAGTCCCAAAAATTAATACAGAAACACCGCCACCCACCCAAGGGTTGTGTCAGGAATGGACTCTTGAGTAAATACAACTGAAGGCAGGTAGAGGAACAAAGTGAGCAGAGAGATCCTGCCTGCTTGAAAACAAGGTTGTGGCTAATGACACAGAGGAGCAGTTAATCGAAGGGAACTTCAATACTGTGCTGACTACCTGATAGGAAACAGATGTGCCAGGCAGAGCAGTAGAGGAAGTGAACAACCTTCACTACTAAAATTTTTTTATTTTTCGTTTCTTGGGATATATTCCTAGAAGTGGGATCACTGGGTCAAATGGGAGTTCCATTTTTAACTTTTTGAGGTGCAATGTAAATTAAATAAACTAGACATGAAATATAAATTTAGGAGGCATGGGGGAGTCAGGGGAGGCTCCACTTTCTAGTGAAGTGGACTCTCTGACTGTCCAGACCCATGGCTTTTTATTTGCTGGGAAACACATTGGCCCTTTAAGAATGCAAACAGGTAAGGTTTGATAAATAGGAAAAGATTTTCATTAGTCAACAGAGCCAAATATCAACAGTACAACGATTGAAATTTCTTTTGAGAGCCAAGTTTTTTAAACTTAAACTATATAGGTAGGTACATTGTTATTAACTTAATTAGGGTACTCCTAAGGCTTAGGAAGAGCCACACTCAAGGGGCCAAAGAGCTGCATGTGGCTCGAGAGCTGCAGTTTGCAGACCACTGGTAGAGAAAGGTGAGCTCTGGGATCCAGGCTGGAGGGATCCAGAGTCTCAGAGGAAGACTGCCCCACGAAATTCGTGGCCATTGGGGTCAGTGTAGAAGGGGGTCCATAGGGCTGCTGGCAGAAAGGAACTCTAGAAATCAACCCACAGCTGGGCTGAGCCCAGAAAGGCAGCCTGAAGTTATACCAGTATACCAGCTGCACAGTGCCAGGGGAAAAAGACATGCGCAGATACGCATGCAGTGCCAGGAAAAAAATTGTGAGTCTGCGTGCTTACTCTGGCTTTTTTTCTTTTTAAATCATTGCTTTTGATTACTAAGCCCAGTACATAGGATCTTCCACTTAAAAACACTCACAGAGACGACAGGAGAAAGTTGTTTTTATGAAACCTGGGGATCAGAGTGGGGAAAGATGAACAGAAAACCAGCTCTTGGGTAGTTTGTCCCCCCAACCCAGTATTAAGTGCGGCAGGCAAAGCAATCTAAACACTGGGTAGAGGGGCCTTCTAGCCCCGGATATTAATACAGAAACACTGCCACCCAGGGGTTGTATCAGAAATTGACTCTTGTGTAAATACAACTGAAGGCAGGCTGAGAAACAAAGAGATCCTGCCTGCCTGAAAACAGGGTTGTGGCTTATGACACAGAGGAGCGGTGGATCACAGGGAACTTCAATACTGTGCTGTCTACCTGACAGGAAACAGACCTGCCAAGCAGAACAGTAGAGGATGTGAATGACCTTCATTACTTCACATTTTTATTTTTTATCTTTTACTTAAGAAACTAAATTTTTTCTCAGTTGATTTTACCTTATTTATTATATTATTTTTATTACTACTATTATTTTACCTTTTTAAAAGTTTTATTTTATTTTTCCTTTATTTTATTTTATTTTGGGACTAGTGTTCTACATTTTTATTTTTCCATTAGCATTATTTTACTCTATCTCAATTTTTCCTTTATATCAATATTCTCTTCCTCACTTTCCCCCTTTTTTGTCCTGTTTCTCTTACCCTGATCCTGCTTTAGTTTTTCTCTATTCTTTCTTTTTACTCCCTGTTAAAAATTGATCTTACTCATATATCTAATTTTTGCTCCCCTGCTCCAAGTCCATACACACTTCTCTCTTCTCTTTCTTCACTATCCAAATTTTCTTTTTCTTCCTTTTTTCTTTGCCTTTTTCTATCTTGCTGTCTGTTGTTGTTCAATTGTTGATTAGTTTGGTTTTTTTGCTTGTTTTTTTTTTTTTGTTTTCTTTTTTCTTTTTTTGCTTCTGTTCTTCCTCTCCTTGCTATTTTTCTTCTACTAATAGCTTAACTAATTCCAATCACCAACTCGGGCCTATCTACTCTCTCTCTTCTCCTTTTCCAATAGTAAATGAATACATAGATGGATTTTTCCTTTTTTTGTATTTTGTTTTTTACTTTTCTTCTTATACACTAAATCTCTTTCTACATCCCATTTCCCCATTCATTCAATTCCCTGACCTTACCTTTTGGAAATAAACTCTGCCTCCTCAGATTCAGCTGGGTGATTGTTGTTTGGGTGTTTTTTGTTTGGGTGTTTGTTGTTTTCATTTCGTGTATTAGCTATTTTTTTTTGAGTTTTCTTCCCATATACTTATATCCCCCCCTTCATTATTCTTCTCTTTCTTTTCTCTCTTACATTTTTTCTTTTCTCAATATCATTTTTGCACTCTTTCCTCTCCCCTAATTCTCTTTACTCTGGTGGTCACCTTTATTTGGGGTTATTGGTATCATGAATACATTTGTGTTTGGTCCCCTGTGCATTGTGTCCTCTTGTGTTGTATTTTATGCCTTTAAGTCCACGCAGGAGAGAGAAAGCTACATAACTGGACACCCTGAGAGGAGCTAACATGGGGAGACAAAACAACAGCCCCCATATGAAAGAAGAGGAGGAATCACCAGAAAAGGAAGTAAATTAAATGGAGGCAAGCAATATGTCAGAGAAAGAATTCTGCGCAATGGTCATAAGGATGCTGAAAAGGATGGAAGACAAATTCAACCATATGTTTAAGAACCAAGAGGAAATGAAGAACCAAGAATAAATTAAAAATGACATCACTACAATAAATAACACAATAGAAAGCATCACCAGTAGACTAGAAGAAGTGGAGGACCACATCAGTGAGCTAGAAGACAAAGTAGGAAAAAATACCCAAGCAGTGCAGCAACTGGAAAAAAAAACTTTAAAAAAAAAGGAAGAGAGCCTAAGAAAACTTTGGGACAACATGAAATGAAACAACACCCACATGGTAGGGGTCCCAGAAGGAGAGTAAACTGAGCAAGGAATAGAAAACCTGTTTGAAGAAATAATGACAGAAAACTTCTCTGATATTGGGAAGAAGAAAAAACTCACACCAGTCCAAGAAGCTCACAGAATCCCAAACAAGATGAACCCAAAAAGACTGAAAACAAGACACATTATAAATAAACTGGCAAACACCACCAACAAAGTAAGAATTTTAAAGGCTGCTGGAGAGAGACAGAAAGCTACCTATAAGGGATCTCCCATCACACTATTGACAGCTTTCTCAACAGAAACATATCAGGCCACAAAGGAATGGAATGAAATATACAAAGTCATGCAAAACAAGGGTCTGAGTCCAAGAATACTGTACCCAGCAAGGCTAAAATTCATAGTAGAGGGTGAAAGCAGGAGCTTCACAGACAAAAAAGGACTAAGGGAGTTTATTACCACCAAACCAGCGATGCAAAAAATGCTAAAGGGACTGCTGTAAAAAGCAGAAATAAGAAGGGAAGAAGGAACATAGGCATAAAGAATTAAAACGGTGACAAATAAGTACATATCAATAATAACTTTAAATGTAAATGGATTAAATGCCCTAATCAAAAGACATAGGGTAAGGGAGTAGATAAGAAAACATAATAGAATATAGCTGTTATCTACAGGAGACCCACCTCAGAACAAAGAACTCACACAGATTGATGGTGAAAGGATGGAAAAAGGTTTCTCAGGAGAATGGAAATGAAAAAAAAAAGCTGGGGTAGCAATATTTATATCTGACAAATTAGACCTCAAAGTGAAGGCCATAACAAGAGATAAGGAAGGCCACTTCATAATACTAATGGGAGAAATTCAACAAGATTTTACTCTGGAAAACATATATGCACCTAATACAGGAGCACCCAAATACATAAAAAAAAACTTCTGGAGGATATCAAGGGAGAGATTGACAGTAACACAGTCATAGTAGGGGACTTTCATAGCCCACTAACACCACTGGATAAATCCTCTAAACAAAAAATCAGCCACAAAACATAAATCCTAAATGACTCACTAGATCCGGTGGAATTAATTGACATCTTCAGAACAATTCACCCCAAAGCCACAGAATATATATATTCTTCTCAAGTGCATTGGGTCATTTTCAAAGATAGACCAAATATTGGGACACAGCCAAAGTCTCTTCAAATGCAAGAAGATACAAATTATATCAAGTATCTTCTAAGATCACAATGACATAAAATTAGAAATCAACTACAATAAAAACAATGAAAAAATCAAACTCCTGGAGGCTAAATAGCATGCTATTAAACAATGATTGGGTTACCAATGGGATCAAAGAAGAAATAAAAAGCATCATGGCAACAAACGACAATGAAAACACAATAATACAAAATTTATGGGACACAGTGAAAACAGTCTTGAGAGGGAAGTTTATAGCTCTACAGGCTTACCTAAAAAAACAGGAAAAGATGGCAATAAATTATCTAACCCTGCAAATCAAATAGTTAGAAAGAGAGCAACAAGAAAAGGCCTGCGTAAGCAGAATGAAAGAAGTAATAAAGATCAGAGCGGTAATAAATGACACAGAGACAAAAAAAATACAAAAGATCAATAAAACCAAGAGCTGGTTCTTTGAAAGGATAAACAAAATTGATGAACCTTTAGCCAGGCTCACCAAGAAGCAAAGAGAGAGGACCCAAATAAACAAAGTCAGAAATGAAAGAGGTGAAGTAACAACCAATCCCACAGAAATACAAATTATTATGAAAAAATACTATGAACAACTCTATTCCAACAAAATGGACAACCTAGAAGAAATGGACATATTCTTCAAAGCTCCCAAAACAAAATCAGGAAGAACTAAAAAAAAAAAAAACACCTGAATAGGCCGATAACTACTGACGAAATTGAAGCAGTGATAAAAAATTTTCCAGGGATGGCTTTACAGGGGAGTTGTACCAAGCATTCAAAGAAGAACTAAAATGTATCCTCCTCAGACTATTCCAAAATATTCAAGAGGAAGGCACACTTCCAAGCTCTTTCTATGAAGCCAGCATTACTCTAATTCCAAAACCAGATAAAGACACCACAAAAAAGAGAACTACAGTCCAATATCCTTGATGAACATAGATGCTAAAATCCTCAACAAAATTCTAGCAAGTGGGGTTCAGCATTACATTAAAAAGATCATATACCATGACCAAGTGGGATTTATTCCAGGAATGCAAGGATGGTAGAATATCCACAAATCAAGACATGTGATACAACATAAACAAATTGAGAGACAAAAATCACATAATCATATCAATCGATGCAGAAAAAGCATTTGACAAAATCCAACATCCTTTCTTGATAAACAGTCTTAGCAAAGTGGGAAATGATGGGTCATACCTCAACATAATAAAAGCCTTAAATGACAAACCTATAGCCAACATCATACTCAATGGGCAAAATAATAAACTCATTTTCACTAAGAATGGGAACAAGACAGGGATGCACACGTTCACCACTTCTGTTCGACATAGTACTGGAAGTGCTAGCCAAAGCGATCAGACAAGAAGAAGAAATAAAAGGCATCCAAATTGGAAAAGAAGTAAAACTGTCCTTATTCACAGATGACATGATGCTATACATAGAAAACCCCAAATACTGCATCAAAAAACTACTAAACCTAATAAGTGAATTTGGCAATGTAGCAGGATACAAAATTAACACCCAGAAATCTATGGCCTTTCTATACACCAATAATGAACTCACAGAAAGAGAAGCAAAAAAAAATCTCATTTACCAATGCACCAAAAAAATTAAGATACCTAGGAATAAACTTACCTAAGGATGTAAAAGACCTGTACTCAGAAAACTACAGGACATTGAAAAAAGAGATAGAAGAATACATAAACAAATGGAAGAATATACCATGTTCATGGATTGGTAGAATCAACATCATTAAAATGTCCAACTACCCAAAGCAATCTACAGATTCAATGCAATTCCCATTAAAATACCAATGGCATACTTCAAATATCTAGAACAAACTCTCCAAAACTTCATCTGGAATAAAAAAATAAATACAGGAGTAGCCACAGCAATCCTGAGAAAGAAGAACAAAGTTGGAGGGATCACAATACCAGATATTAAGCTACTAGGTGTACTGGTTATTTATGAAGATTTTTTTCAATAGATGGAGTTACACATATGTTGATATATTTGTGATTTGCTATGTATGCTGTTTTGTTGTATTGACAGCAAACTTCATATGTCAAATTTTGTGAAGGTCTTAACATCATAGATATTTTTAAGCTTAAAAATATCAAATTTCTTGCCAAAAAAAGAGCATTTGAGGGAAGTTTTAATTCATTACTTTATTTTGAAGAAAAGTGCTGCTGAAAGTTATCGTTTACTTTGGGAAGCTTATGGGGAACATGCTCCGTCTCAAGATACTTGTGAACACTGGTTTAAACGCTTTAAAAGGGATGGTCAATGTGAAAGACAAAGAAAGTCCAGGTCAATGGAAAAAGTTTGAAGACCAATAATTACAAGCATTATTAGATGAAGATGCATGTCAAACCCAAAAACAATTTGCAGGAAGTTTAAACATTGCTCAGCAATTTCTGATCATTTACAAGCAACAGGAAAGATTTTAAAGGAAGGAAAATGGTGCTGCATCAACTGAAGGAAAGACAAATGGATAACAGAAAAGTCATCAGTGAAATATTGCTTCAACGGCACGAAAGAAAGTGTGTTTTTTGTTTGTTTGTTTGTTTTTCATCGAATTGTGACTGGTGATGAAGGAAGGAAGGAAGGAAGGAAGGAAGAAAGGAAGGAGTAGCAATTGATTGGATGGGTTTTTAAAACATTTGTTTTGCTGGAATTTCATGATTGAGACTTAATGAGCGCCCCCCCCCCCCAGGGCAGGTAAGCTGAGCTACCTAGTTGCCATTAGGCTTGCCTGCAATACTCCAGACTTGGGTGAATTACTCAAGTTTTTGAGGTCCCCAAAATGTCTTGAGGTTTCTTTATTGCTATCTCTCAAGAAAGTAACCATTGCCCTAACCGGTTTGACTCAGTGGATAGAGTGTAGGCCTGCGGACTGAAGGGTCCCAGGTTCGATTCCGGTCAAGGGCACGTACCCAGTAGGGGGTGTGCAGGAGGCAGCTGATCAATGTTTCTCATTGATGTTTCTAACTCTCTATTCCTCTCCCTTCCTCTCTGTGAAAAATCAATAAAATATTTTTTAAAAAAACAAAGTAACCATTGTTTCTTACCTGGAAAGAACTTTGTTATGAACCATGTTACCAAGGAAGGTACCAGGTTTTTTCCAAGGCTTCAAGTCTTCCGGTAACATCCAGAGTCCAGACATGCTCTCTTAGACATGACACTCCAGCCAAAGTCTTGGTTAATAAAATCATCATTAGAAACTGGTCTTATTAAATACATGCAAAGAAATGTATTGCCATGACTCATTCATTAAGAATGGCCAAATACTGGAGGGATTAGATAGGGAGAAAACATATAATTTATCAAATTACTTTAAGAAACAAAGTTTTCGGAGAAACCAAGATGGCGGCATAGGTAAACACTGGAGATTGCTGCCTAACACAACCACTTCAAAAATACAACTAAAAGACATAAAGGACATCATCCAGAACCACAGGAAGGCTGGCTGAGTGGAATTTCTACAACTAGAAGGAAAGAGAAAAGCATACCGAGACTCAGAGGAGGTGCGGTGTGGAAGTAAAATACAAAGGTGAGGAGGTGCATACGGAGAGGGCGGGCGGCTGAGGACACGATTGTCTTTTTCAATCGGGAGGGAGTCTCAAGCTCCCAACAGCTTTGAACTCCAGTTCTGGGCGAGTCTCTGGGGACCCAGACTCATACGGGAGAAACGGGACTGTCTGGCATCGGTCAGAACTCGAGGGCAGCTTTCTCTCGGAGGCACTCACAGCGATTGCCAGGACCTCTGAAGGCAGGACTGAGAGCAGCCATATTGCTAGCTCCGCCTGCCCTGTTGATCCCCTGGGACCCGCCCCACCCAAGCCTTGCAGGGAGGCTTTTGCATATGAAAGGCCCGGCCCTTTGTAATCTGAAAATAACTTAACAAACTGCAGTTTCCCCAAGGCCCCAAGGCAACTTGCATTGCTTTACAGCTGGCTTCTGCTGGGTAGCTGCAGGCAGAGGCTAGATTAGCACCTCCTTAGATTCAAGAGCCAGTGTACCCAGTGGTCAGAGTGGAACTATCCAATTACAACTCCTCAGATCTATAAGGGACACACTCAGGGGGCAGACTCAGTGAGCACCAAAGCCCCACTGAAGCAAGTCTTGCCCCATAAGGGTGTCTTCAGCACAGAAGTTCTCCCACCATAGACACAGCTGATTCTCACAGC
>NW_005365520.1:464347-465237 GCF_000412655.1 Myotis brandtii | reverse complement strand
GGGGTGTGGGAAGAGATTGGACAATAATCGTGCACCTATGGATGAGGACAGTGGGTGGGGAGTGAGGGCGGAGGGTAGGGTGGGAACTGGGTGGAGGGGAGTTATGGGGGGAAAAAAGAGGAACCCGTGTAATAATCTGAACAATAAAGATTTAATTTTAAAAAAAAGAAACAAAATTTTCTTATGTCTGAAAATTAAAAAGATTAAGAATTAGTAATACTTTCAACAAATGTTATAAAAACTATTAATTATTTTTAGTTTACTTAGTTCCATAATTAATTTTTGCTTCTCCTGGTTTTCCCTTACAGTACTTTTATAAATCTAGACACTTTAAGAGTTCTAGCAATTTTTATTAAGTTTGAAAGGGGATGATTTGAAAATGTCAGAGTCCTTTCCATGGATTTCTTAGAAGAGGTAATATTTTTTTAAATGCATTATAACAAAACAGTGACTGTCTTTAAAATGACATGGTTACAGATTTGATTATAATGCAAATGAAATGCAATTTTGTCTTTTCTGGAAAACACAGTATTCCAAAATAATTAGAGTGATAAATGAAAGTATAATATTGTTATTTCTTTAGTTGACAAAGCTTCCTGTGTCTCTTAAGCAGAAAATTTTCCTGAGGTTTTAGTCTCTAGTTTTATTTGTCCATGGGTGTGGTCAATAAATAACACTAATTGGATTTCTGTTTTCTCTTTCCTTGAGTGGGTTGATATAAGTTATTTATCCTCTGGCAAAATTCAAATCATTTATTTTTAAGTGTACTTGGTTTATTAGGCAAGATAGGATTTACTAGATGGCACCAAATTGTTGTTTAATTATTCCCATTTCTCTATTCATGGCTTATTGACCTAGTGTCATTTATATAACTTTCTTTTAATATTTTT
>NW_005365520.1:461462-464322 GCF_000412655.1 Myotis brandtii | reverse complement strand
AATTTTATAACATTTATATATTTATAAAAGTTATTTTATGCCTTATGTTTTCTAATATATTAAAACCATAATTTATTTCCAATTAGAATTTTTAATTTTTAGAAGCCTTAATTTTAGGTGACATGCAAGTAATTAGCATTCCCCAGATTAGTAATACATTCATATTTTTAAGAGATATTTCAAATAAAATATAAAACTTATCTATTAATAAATTTAAATCCCTCCTCTAGATTTTTTATATGAGGCAAACACAGATAAAGATTTTAGTATTTTATTATTTCAAAATACCTAGGTATTTAATAATTTTTGCTATTTAATCCAACAAACTCCAAAATTTTTGGTTACAAAAGACTTTTGGAAAACTATGTTTAGGCATATATAACTATCACTGAAAAAGTTTTATTATATACCTTTATTTTAGTTATATTTATGTTGCTTCAATGCCAAAGTATTGCTATTATTTTTTTTTTTATAAAATTGAAGTGGCCCCCACTACTATTTCTGCAACCTGCTAGAAGGCATTTCTGCAGATATGGTCCTCCTAGGAAAAATACTTAGAAGATTTTATTTCCATTTTTCTTTCTGAGTAGACTAACCATATGAAATCTTGCATATAAGAAGAGATCTCAAAAACAGAAACAAGGGAGGAGACAAAATGGTGGTGGTAAAGACGGACGTGTCCTGGAGCAGATAGGGTGAGCAGCTGAAACGAATAACATCCAGCCCAAATTGGCAAAGGAGACTCAGCTGGGAGATGGTTTGCAGCCAGGAAGGGCAGAGGATCCCTGGAGAAAGCCACCCCTGCCAGGATCCTGCTACCTTGGCTGTGGTCCCACGGTCAACGAGTATCCAGCCACCCTGGGCACAGGCTCCTGTGAGTTCTGAAGCATGCTCCCCTCTGAGTGGCACAACGCCTTAGCCCAGGGCACTGCAACCACGCAAGCAGCAGACATGTGAGCAGCCCACTCATGTCCAAGAAGCAGCAGCCCTGCGAGCAGCCTGCACCAGGCCTAAGAGCAGAAGCCTCATGTGGCCTGCCCCTCTCCAAGGAGCAGCAGCTGTGTGAGTGGCCCGCTCCCCTGCCTGAGGAGCAGCAACCATGCGAGCAGTCTGCCCCATCTGAGGAGCAGCAGCCACATGAGCAGCCTGCCCATGATTGAGGAGTGGCACCGCCATGCAGCCCGCCCCCATCCGAGGAGCAGCAGCTGCGCAGCCCACACCGTGCACCTGTCTGAGTGGCAGCAGCTGTGTGAGCAACCTGCCCCCGTCTGAGGAGCAGCAGCCACACAAGCAGCCTGCCCTCATCCAAGAAACAGCAGCTGTGTGAGCAGCCCACACCCGTACGAGTAACAGCAGTGCCGTGAGCAGCCTGCACCCATTCGAGGAGCAGTAGCCACCAGAGAAGCCCGACCCAGTCCAAGGAGCAGCAGCCACACGTGCAGCTCACTCCCACCCGAGGAGCAGCAGCCACCCGAGCAGCTAGCCCCTGTCTAAGGAGCAGCAGTCACACAATCAGACCGCCCACATCCAAGGAGGGACAGCCCTGCACAGCCCACACTGGTCTGAGGAGCAGCAGCCACACGCAGCCTGAACCTGTCCAGCGAGCAGCAGCTGGGTGAGTAGCCTGCCCCAATCTGAGGAGCAGCAGCCACACATGCAGCTCACTCTCGCCTGAGGAGCAGCAGCCACGCAAGCAGCCCATCCCCCATCCGAGGAGCAGCACCTGCGTGAGCAGCCCACACTCATACAAGGAGCAGTAGCCCTGTAAACAACCTGCCCCTGTCCAAAAAGCGGCAGCCTCATGTGCAGCTTCCCCATCTGAAGAACAGCAGCAGCATGAGCCAGCCCCGATCCAAGGAGCAGCAGCCACACTCAGCCTGCTCCCATCTGAGGAGCAGCAGACTCATGATCAGCCCACCCATGTCCAAGGAACAGCAGCTGTATGAGCAGCCTCCCCCCCCAGCCAGAGGAGACACCACTGGGCAAACAGCACCAACCAGGGGAGATGAGACCATCTGGGGAGCAGCTACTTCTGAGACCACCTGAGAAGCAATGGCAGCCTGAGGAGCCACTGCCACCCAAGGAGCAGCCCCTGCATGACTCGACATTTAGATCAGTTTGTGAGACCCAAAATGGGTAGACAAAGAAACCCCCAAGGGAAAGAAAAGAAAGAATCGCTAGAAAAGCAGCTAAGTGAAACAGAGGCAAGTAATATGTCAGAAAAAGAATTCAGAAAAAGGGTCCTACAATTCATACAAGGATGGAGGAAAAAATCAACAACTTATGTAAGAATCAAGAAGAAATGAAGAGTGACATAGCTGAAATAAAAAACACCATGGAAAGTTTCAACAGTAGACTAGGAGAAGCAGAGGACCGAATTAGCAAATTAGAAGACAGGGAAGCAAAACACACCCAAACTGAACTACAAGTGGAAAAAAAATTAAAAGACAAGAGAGCCTAAGGGAGCTATGGGACAACAAGAAACAAAGCAATATAATAATAATAGGGGTGCCAGAAAAACAAGAAGAGGATCAAGGGTTAGAATACCCATTTGAAGTAATAATGTCAGAAAACTTCCCTGAGGTGGGGGAAAAAAAAGTCACACAAGCACAGAGAGTCCTAAACAAGATGAACCCGAAAAGAACCACACCAAGACACATCATAATTATGATGGCAAATGTTCAGGACAAAAAGAATCTTAAAGGCTGTAAGAGAGACAGAAGGTTACATACAAGGGATCGCCCATTAGATTATCAAATGATTACTCAAAAGAAACACATCAGGTCACTCCAGAAAAAAATGGAAGGAAATTTACAAAGTGATGCAAAGCAAAGGACTGAATCCAAGAATACTCTATCCA
>NW_005365520.1:459819-461398 GCF_000412655.1 Myotis brandtii | reverse complement strand
ATCACCACCAAGCCAGCAATGCAAGAAATGCTAAAGGGACTGGTGTAAAAAGAAGAAATAAAAAGCTCAGAAAAAAACAGCCACACAAAAAAAGAAATGGCTAAAAACAAGTACCTTTCAATAATAACTTTAAACGTAAATGAACTAAATGCTCCAATCAAAAGACATTGAGTGGCTGAATGGATAAGAAAACATGACCCATATATATGCTGTCTACAAGAGAACCACCTCAGCATAAGGGACTCACACAGACTGAAAATGAAAAGATGAAAAAATATCTTTCAGGCAAATGGAAATAAAAAAAAAAAGCTGGAGTAGCAATACTTATATCTGACAAAATAGACCTCAAAGTGAAGGCCATAACAAGAGATAAGGAAGGCCACTTCATAATATTAAAGGGATCGATACAACAAGAGGATATAACCCTTATAAACATATATGCACCCAATGCAGGAGCACCTAAATACATAAAAAATCTCCTGGAAAATAACAAGGGAGAGATAAACAAAAACACAATCATAGTAGGGGACTTTAATACACCACTGACATCACTGAATAAATCCTCTAAACAAAAAATCAGCAAAGAAACAGCAATCCTAAATGACTCACTAGATCAAATGGACTTAATTGACATCTTCAGAACATTTCACCCCAAAACCACGGAATATACGTTCTTCTCAAGTGCACATGGGACATTTTCAAAAACAGAATACATATTGGGTCACAAGAAAAATATTCCGAAATTCAAGAATCTTGAAATCATATAAAGCATTTTCTCAGACCACAATGGCATAATATTAGAAATCAATTACAATAAAAACAATCCAAAAAATTCAAAAACTTGGAATCTGAAAAGCATGCTATAAAACAATGATTGGGTTACCAAAGAGATCAAAGACAAAATTAAAAACATCCTGGAAACTAATGACAAAGAAACAAAACAATCCAAAATCTATGGGACCCAATGAAAGCAGTCCTGAGAGGGAAGTTTATAGCTATACAGGCCTACCTCAAAAAAAAAAAAAATACAAGAAAAATGGTAGTAAAATCATCTAAATCTACAGCTCAAAGAATTAGAAAGAGAGCAACAAGAAAACCCCAGAGTGAGCAGAAGGAAGGAGATAATAAAGATTAGAGCAGAAATAAATGACATAGAGACCAAAAAAACAATACAGAAAATCAATGAAACCAAGAGCTGGTTCTTTGAAAGGATAAACAAGATCGACAAACCTCTAGCCAGGCTCACCAAAAAGCAAAGAGAGAGGACCCAAATAAACAAAATCAGAAACGATAGAGGCGAAATAACAACAGACCCCACAGAAATACAAATGATTGTTAAAAAATACTATGGACAGCTCTACTCCAACAAACTAGACAACCTGGAGGAAATGGACAAATTCCTAGAAAAATACAACATTCCAAAACTCAATCAGGAAGAATCTAAAAACCTCAATAGGCCAATAACTATGGAAGAAATTGAAGCAGTCATCAAAAAGCTCCCAGCAAACAAAAGCCCAGGACCAGACGGCTTCACAGGGGAGTTTTACCAAACATTCAAGGAAGAACTAAAACCTACACT
>NW_005365520.1:458269-459736 GCF_000412655.1 Myotis brandtii | reverse complement strand
AATACCAAAACCAGATAAAGACAACACAATGAACAAGAATTACAGGCCAATATCCCTCATGAACACAGATGCCAAAATCCTCAACAAAATTCTAGCAAATCAGATCAAGCAGTACATCAGAAACATCATACACCATGACCAAGTAGGATTTATCCTGGGGATGCAAGGATGGTAAAATATACGCAAATGAAAAAAACGTCATACATCACATAAATAAATTGCGAGATAAAAATCACATAGTCTTATCAATTGACGCAGAAAAAGCATTTGACAAAATCCAACACCCTTTCTTGATAAAAACGCTCAGGAAGGTGGGAATAGAGGGACCATGCCTCATAATAAAAGCCATATATGGCAAACCCCCAGCCAACATCATACTCAATGGACAAAACTAAAACCATTTCCCCTAGGAACAGGAACAAGACAGGGATCCCCACTCTCACCACTGCTGTTCGAAATAGTAATGGAAGTACTAGCCATTGTAATCAGGCAAGAAGAAGAAATAAAAGGCATCCAAATTGGAAAAGAAGTAAAACTCTCCTTCTTTGCAGATGACATGATACTGTACATAGAAAACCCTAAAGATTCCATCAAAAAATTATTAGACTTAATAAATGAATTTGGCAATATAGCAGGATTCCAAATTAACCCCAGGAAATCTATGGCATTTCTATACACCAAGAGTGAACTTATAGAAAGAGAGACTAAAAAAGCAATCCCATTTACCATCACACCAAAACAATTAAGATACCTAGGAATAAACTTGACTAAGCAGGTAAAAGACCTATACACAGAAAACTACAGGACACTGAAAAAAGAGATAGAGGAAGACATAAACAGATGGAAGAACATACCGTGTTCATGGATTGGTAGAATAAACATCATCAAGATGTACGTGCTACCCAAAGCAATCTATAGATTCAAAGCACTACCCATTAAAATACCAACGGCATATTTCACAGACCTAGAACAAACTTTCCAAAAATTCATCTGGAATAAAAAAAAGAGCCCAAATAGCTACAGCAATCCTGAGAAAGAACAAAGTAGGTGGGATCTCAATACCAGATATCAAGCTGTATTACAAAGCCACTGTTCTCAAAACAGCCTGGTACTGGCACAAGAACAGACATATAGATCAATAGAATAGAATAGAGAACCCAGAAATCGACCTAAACCACTATGCTCAATTAATATTCAACAAAGGAGGCATGAATATACAATGGAGTCAAAACAGTCTCTTCAATAAATGCTGTTGGGAAAATTGGACAGATACATGCAAAAAAAATGAGACTAAACCACCAACTTTTACCATAGACAACAATAAACTCAAAATGGATAAAGGACTTAAACATAAGACGGGAAACCATAAAAATACTAGAGGAATCCACACGCAGCAAAATCTCAGACATATGCCTAAGCAATTTCTTCACTGATACTGCTCCTAGGGCAATGGAAACTAAAGAGAAA
>NW_005365520.1:450725-457157 GCF_000412655.1 Myotis brandtii | reverse complement strand
ATAAATTTATCATAATTAAGAAAGGGTGGTACTTTCAAAATATAAATGAATAACAAATATGTAAAAATTAATACATAAATATTAAGATGTATTTTAAGTTAACACAGGATAGATGAACAATTTAATAAATGGAGTGAGCAATGTGGAAAGAAAAAAGAACAAAAACAGAAAAATATCCCTACAGAAAAATAAATGAGTATTCTCAAAATGTTGAACTGGGATGTTAGTCTTAAAATCATATCTCACACTAACCCAGCACAGCAAATGGATTATGAGTGGCACCAAACCCAAACAGCAAACAGAGGATTCCCTGTGTTCATAAAATAGTGAAAAGTAAACTAAGACCCCCAAAGATAAAAAATCAAGCAAAGAATATCAGTTACCAAGTTACATTACAGGCAGACATGAACTTCAACTAGCTAAGAGTTTCCAGCCACTGATGCCTTGAGAGGGAGAGCAAGAAGGGTTCCCAAGATTGAGAATTCTTGGCAGCTGCTAGGAAGTTCCTGCTATCCCTGCCATGGGCTCAGACTGCCACAAGCAGCTGGGCCCCTCAAAATGAGATGTGCCCCATCTTTATATATAAAACATTAACAGAGACACTGCTGTATATAATATTTATAGGCATGCACAACCTACAGACAAAAGCTTCATACCATGCTCCTTGTCTGTCCAGCCACAGACACCACAGAATGCCCTGCATAAAAACCACCGAAGCAGAGCAATGTCTCTTGTCCCAGATCAGATCAGACTAAGCAGTGGTTCTCAACCTTCTGGCCCTTTAAATACAGTTCCTCATGTTGTGACCCAACCATAAAATTATTTTTGTTGCTACTTCATAACTGTAATGTTGCTACTGTTATGAATCATAATGTAAATATGATATGCAGGATGGTCTTAGGCGATCCCTGTGAAAGGGTCGTTCGACCGCCAAAGGGGTCGCGACCCACAGGTTGAGAACCGCTGGACTAAGGGCTTAGAGACCAGGCCAAGAGTTTATCAGACTCCAGAGTTTGCCATTCAGAGTTTATCAGTCTCACCTAGTCTTCATCTGAATCAGCTTGGGCCAAAAGATAGGTCTACTAATTGGGTCTTTAGGCGATATAAAATAACAATATTTGATTATTTTGGGGGTTTTTTTCTCCGGTTTGGGGACTGTTCCCCCACAACATCAGCATTCTCCCCTATTGATAATCTGGGGGAATGTTTAAGGGAGCCTCCTTGGCTCTGCTTTCCTTGGTTTCCCTAGGCCTAGAATTCTTGTTTCCCATCCCCAGCAAGTCCCTGTGATTATTCTATGTGCTCAAATCCCCTTACTGGAGATTTCTTGCACTGTGCTCAACCCCCCTTCCTGGAAGTTTTTTGCACACCCCAAGATTCGCTTTGTCCATCTCTAGCTGTTTCCCTCACTGGAGGACAGAACCACAGATTAGGACTCAGCATTTGTTTCATGTCCAGGACATGTCTCAGTCACACACACTTGACCTCTGAGGATACCCAACCACCAAGGCAGTAATTATAGTCCAATTTTTCTACATTGACCCATGCACGAGATTTCATGGTTGCTGTGGGTGCCTGTCTTTTGTCGTCTGTGCTGGTTTCGCCGTTTTCTGAAAAATAGTCTCGGGCTTATCTATGGCCTCTGTGAAGTCTGGGTCTCAGGCAGAGTAGGTGGGACATGTCTCCCCCTCAACTGAGGCCCAACTCTGCACAGGCACAGAAATCCCAGATGAGCTCCCAAATTGTGAGAAATGCTCACCTGTCTGAATTTAAATAATGGACTAGGAGACATGAAGTATGGCAAAAATGAGACTTTTACTGGTAATAAGGTCTTGTAAGAGCTGGTGTCCAGTAGAATAGGCACACACAGAGAAGTGATCACAGGCTATTTATCCCTAGGATGGGAGAGACCCTCCTCCAGTTCCTCATTGGCTGGGTATTATGGAGTTAATAGTTTTCCTCATATGTCGCCTAGGTCTTATTGTCTCCTATTGGGTTATTTTTTAAAAATGGGCTGAAGCCTTTTCTAGTTGTCTCCACCTCCCTTTGTCTAGGTGGATCTTCCTGGAAAATGTGCTACTGGACACATATACAGGTCTTTGTTCTTATACCCTCTCCCCTCTTCCCTATATTCTGTTTGCCCTGGGAAAATTCAGTAACTATTTTCATTAAAAGTTGACTATGCTGAAAATTGATCACAGAGGCCTATTTCCTACAGTATGTATCCTGGGTCTCTTGAGTTCAATGAGTAAGGTAACTTCAACTCCAGTACCTCCCAATCTCTGGGTCTCTGTGTTCCAAGTTTCAAATTTTCAGGAAGAACTTGATTGGCCCAGATCGAGTCAGTTTTCTATCTCTGGATTGATTCATTAGCATGGGCTCATTTCAAATATGGGAAGCCATCGGGTTGCTACCTCCTATATATTGGAAGTATGGTCCCAGATGTTAATAGTGAACTCCTGGAATATTTGGCCTCCTGATATCTCTTAGCCCTTATCTCCTACAATGCTCCAGACACTCTGACCTCCTGACTTTTCATTAATAAAGTGAGACACACCATACTTCCAGAACTTTCTGCTTTGTATTTCCTTTGCTAGGCCTATTCTTTTTCCAACCACATGAATCACTCACTTCCTTATCTCATTCAAATCTTTAATTAAATGGTATCTGCTCAAGGAAGCCTGCACTGACAAAGTTACTTAAAATTGCTACCCCCTCCCACATACACATACATATACACATACACATACACATACACATACACATACACAACATCTTTCTACTAGTGCCCCGGTGCATGGATTTATGCATATTTAAAGGCAATTAATTAGAAGGTGGCCGGCAGGGTGGAACTGGGCAACATGGGCCAGACATGCCCTGGAACCAACTTCCCACGGTCCCTCCCAGGGGGGGTGAACCTGGGGTGGCACCATGGATCAAAGGGCATCTGCAGAATGAGTGGGGACCCTCCAGCAGGTGGAGTCCCTTGGCGTGGCCTGTGGGGATCAGGCTGAAACTGGCTCTCCAGCATCCCCCGAGGGGTCCCTGATTGCAAGAGGATGTTTCTCGGGTGACTCACCCCCAAATCGGGCTCCCTCCTCTCTGGTTCCAGGGTGCTTTACCCAGAACTGCCACTGTCAAGTCACTGCAGCTCAGCAGCTCCTGCGTTGAGTGTCTCCCCCCTGGTGGTCAGTGCATTTCATAGGTACCACAAGGTCAGACAGTCAGATGGTCGCTTAGCCTTTTATATATACATAGATATCTCCTTCTCTGCTGTATTTATCTCTGAAGTAGTTATAACCTTCAGTACCAGTTAACTACTTCTATATTACAAAACACCTAAATTTAGTGGCTTAAAACAACCACCATTTTATTTAGCTCATGGTATTGTGGATTGGCTGGTCAGTTCTGACCTGAACTGACTCAGCTGATCTCTTCCAGGTCTGCTCATGCATCTGTGGTGGCTGGCAGGTCAGCTAATGACTAAATGATACAGAATAGCCTTGTGCACATTTCTAGTGGTTGGCAGGCTGAGGGAACTCTGATCTCTTCCATGTAGCTTTCTCATCTCTCAGCAATCTTTCTTGAATTTGTTCACATTGTGATCTCAAAGTTCCAAGAGCAGTAAGGAAGGAAACCCCAATGAACTACACTTTTCAAATCTTGCTTGTGTTTTGTCTTATTTGCTAATGTCCTATTGGCCAAAGTAAGTCACGTCACATGACCAGCCTAGACTTAAAGGGTTGAGAAACAGACTCCAATTCTTGGTAAGAATTGCTATAAAGCCATACTGTAAAATAACATGGTGAAAGGGTATACAAACAGGGATGGGAAGAATTTGTGGCCATACTTGCAATCTACCACACTTTCTAACATGTCATGCTACTTATTTTGCTTATTGTAAAAATGACTCTCAATACATTTGTAAATACCTGCCAAAGGATAATAGTGGGTGGGGATATTTGTGTGGAGCAATTAGTTTCAGTTTCTTTGCCCACACTGAAGAAAGGTTGTGTATTTCTGTGGAAAGCTTTCCTTCCATTTGGCCCATCAATTGCCACATTTGTGTGTACCACTTCTGTGCAGTCTTTTAACCATTTTAATAGTGCAATGTATTAACAACCATAGTAATTGCAGACAAAATCAATGTTCCATGTGAATATTTAAATGATTGCAAATCAACCTAATGGCCTCCCCTAGAGAGAGCATTATGCAATGAACGTTTGCTTTTATATTATGCATGCAAATAAGATTTTAATTTTGAAATACTTTCACATGAACATGTTTTCAGTTCAGTGTAAATCTACTTATCATTAAGACTGAAGTCAATGGGAGGAAAAGGAAACATATATAATACTTTTAACAATAAATATTTTTTAAAATAATAAAATAAAATGGAAGTAGTAAAAAGAAATAAAAAGACTGAATCAGTCTTTTTCTAGTATGTGTATGTCTGTACTTAATACTGGTATAGACAATGAGGATTACTATTCAGAATATCAGGTGATTTATTCTGCTAACCACTCTCACACCCCCAATGCCAGCATTGTTATAGAGAACTTTATTTTAAGGATGGGGACATGATGTCTTGCCCTCCTACATTTGTTATTATTTTCTCTTCTCCAACCATCCTCCACTCTCCCACTTTCTCCTTAGACTTTTTGGTTTGTTAAGATAATTATAAGGACACAGTACTGTCATTCATTACTTTTTATCAACCCACTTGACCTAAGGAAGGAAGAGAGGAATGGTAGGAAGCCAGAATTTATTAAACACTTGCTCTGTGCCAGGTGTTAAAGCCCTAGACTAGTCCTGTAGGGCAGATATTATCTTCATCTTACAGCTAAGGAAACAAAGGCATGAATAGTTTAAGTAATTTACCAAAGCTCATAAAATTTACTAAATTGAATATCTGGCATTGGACCTAGGTCTGTGGGTACAAAAATTTTCTCAAACCTTAGCAAAGGTTGGCTGAAGCAGATCTTTTTGAGGATATTACTAATAACATCTCCTGGAAAGTATTTACATTTCTGATTTTTGAGCACTTTTTTGATAAATGTTGATGAGATTTAGAAAATTTATGCTCACAATGCATTATTGACAGCCAACCATCTTTCCTGTCTGTATCCTAGAAGAAGAACTTCTTTCTATTACCTAATTTAACATCAGTATCTAACCACTATCACCCTATTAAAAAATTCTCTTCTGCTGGCACTCTCATACAGTGCTGGGAGAAGTATAAATATGTACAAGTTCTTTGAAAAATTGTTTGACAGTATCTCTGAAAACTATGCTTATGCAAACCCTATGACCCCACAATTCCACTCCTAGGTATGTACTGAAGAGAAATTAGTGCACATTCCACCAAAAGGCTTGTACAAGAAGAGTCACAACTGCATTATTTCTAATAGCCAAATACTAGAAGCAACTGTAATGTCCAATAACAGGTAAACATACAAGTAAATTATAGTATCCTATCTAATAATAGACAAACATGGTAATTGACCATACCTTTGCTATGCCTCTCATTGGCTAAACAGCATGATATGCAAATTAACAACCAACAAAGATGGTGGTTAATTTGCATACTGCAGGCAGGGCGGTGGCCTGCCCTGTGCAGGGCTGGGCGGGCGGGGTGGGCGGGGTGGGCAGCAGCACAATCTGACTGGCCGCCCAACCCAGTGCGGGATCAGGGCCTGCCATCTGTGACCAGGGGTGACGGGGCAGACACCACGGGATTAGGCGTGCCATCTGCCACCAGGGGAGAGGGCTTAAGCCAGCAGGTGGTTATCTCCCAAGGGGTCCCAGACTGTGAGAGGGCACAGGTTGGGCTGAGGGACCTCCCCCCCACACCAGTGCACAAATTATTGTGCACCGGACTTCTAGTCTATTATTATAAAAGGCCTGTGGCTGTAACACTGTAACAGCCAAATGACAGGTCACCAGAAGGTGTGTGGAGCACCTCTCCGTCCCTACCCCTGGCCTGTGAGCCACTCACGGAGGCGGGGAGGGGCGGGGCCTGCAGCTCCCACAGTGGCTCACCGCAGTGGGTTACTCTAGCACAATTGGGCCTCTAGTATTCATATAATACAGCAATAAAAGGGATAAACTAGTGCTGCACACAAAAACATGGAGGCATTTTTTGTAGAGAAAAGAAGGTCTGGCACAAAAGAGGACATATGGTATGATTTTATTTATATGAAGTTCAGAACAGGCAAACCTCATCAGTGATTACCTAGGTAAGATAAAATAGTATTGATTAGGAAGAGGCATTAGGGAGCTTTCTCAATGGTAGGGATGTTCTGTACCATGATCTGGATTGTGGTTACATAAGTGTAAAAATTCATCCAGCTTAAGGTTGATGTATTTAACTATATGTATGATATACTTCAAAAATGTTTTTTTTTTAATTTAAAATTTTTAAAAAAAATA
>NW_005365520.1:449094-450602 GCF_000412655.1 Myotis brandtii | reverse complement strand
CTGCAACCAAGGTACATGCCCTTGACCGGAATTGAACCCGGGACTCTTCAGCCCCCAGTGAGCCAAACCAGCCAGGGCAATTTAAAAATTTTTATTTAATTTATTGGGGTGACATTGGTTAATAAAATTATATAGATTTCAAGTGTACAATTCTTTAATACATCATCTGTATATTGCATTGTGTGTTCATCATCGAAAGTCAATTCTCCTTCCATTACCACTTATCCCCTCCTTTATCCTTTTCTATCTCCCCCCCACACCCTCAATTTCATTTATATGTGGAATCTAATGAAAAATATAAACAAACAAAATAGAAACAGTTTCATAGACTTAAAGAACAGTTTGACAGCTGTCAGAAGGGAGGGGGGCTCTAGGGGATGAGTGAAAAAAGGTGAAGTGATTAAGAAAAAAAACACTAATAGACATAGACAATAGTATGGTGATTACCAAAATTTTTTTTAAAGAATCCTATTCCAGAAAAGTTCTTTGCCTTCACTAGCTACAAGTTTGAATAAAACCTTTGACAAATACTGGCAATAAATTTGTCTGAGAAATTGCTTTAATATGTGATGTACTTTACATTAAGTTATTATTTATCTAACCAGAAAACAACCTTATTTTCTCTTCAAATGTCATGTACTTTACATTAAGTTATTATTTATCTAACCAGAAAACAACCTATTCTTTACTGTTCTACTTAAACTCCCCTTTCATCCCTGGTAGGTCTATGGCTTGTATTACATTTAGCTCTTAGATTAGTAGTTGACTTCTATTCATTCATACATTATTAACCAATTAGACAGAAATTTCTGTCTGATGTGTCTTTATTTCCCTATAGTTCCTGCCTCAGTGTAATGCTGATTAAGGGGCTAAAGCAGCCGTGGGCAAACTACGGCCCGCGGGCCGGATCCGGCCCATTTGAAATGAATAAAACTAAAAAAAAAAAAAAGACCGTACCCTTTTATGTAATGATGTTTACTTTGAATTTATATTAGTTCACACAAACACTCCATCCATGCTTTTGTTCCGGCCCTCCGGTCCAGTTTAAGAACCCATTGTGGCCCTCGAGTTAAAAAGTTTGCCCACCCCTGGGCTAAAGTATTGTGCTGAATTGAACCACAACGTAAGTTTCTTTAAATATTTTATCTACATCTTATTTATCCAAAGACATGAATAATTTGGGACAAGTTTAGCATGCTTACTTTTCTCCCCAAGCATTCTTTGGTCCAAGATTTAATTTCCCCTACATCTATCAGATGCTGAGAAAAAGAAAGGTAATTCTAAAAGACAGTTAGTTGCAAAGTATTGCCAAGAAGCCTGTGAAAGAGAAAGTGAACTATGCCTTTATTTATTATAGGTAAATATGAGATATTTGATTAATTCTAAAAGACAGTTAGTTGCAAAGTATTGCCAAGAAGCCTGTGAAAGAGAAAGTGAACTATGCCTTTATTTATTATAGGTAAATATGAGATATTTGTATTAAAACATATCTACTTATTGTCCTTTGG
>NW_005365520.1:437112-446787 GCF_000412655.1 Myotis brandtii | reverse complement strand
GAAGAGGAAGAAGAAGAAAAAGGTAAAGATAAAAATTATGAACAACAAAGTGACAACAAATACATATCTATCAACAAATGAATCAAAAAATCAAGTGAATAAAAATATGATGAACAGAATAAACTGGTGAATATAATAGAATCAGGGGCATAGAATGGGAGTGGACTGACAATTCTCAGTCAACTGGGGAGAAAAAAGAGGAACAACTGTAATAATCTGAACAATAAAGACTTATTTTAAAAAATAATAAAAAAATAAAATTCAAAAAAAATATATATATATCAGCTATAATTTACATACCATGAAATGAATCCATTTAAAGTGTGCATTCAATAGTATTTAGTATATTCATGAACTTGTGCAACCATCACCACAATCAATTTTAGAACATTTTCATCACGCCAAAAAGGAAACCCCATAACCATTAGAAGTCATTCCTTGTATCCCCCCAGTCCTTTAATAATCTACTTTCAGTATTTTTAAAATGCTCTTTTGATGTCTCATATGAAAGCACACAATGTGTAGTGTTTTGTGATCACCTTCTGTTACTTAGCATAAAGTTTTCAAGGTTCATACATGTGTCAGTACTTCATTTATTTTATTTTGTAATAGTCCATTGTATGAACATATTATATTTTATTTATTCATTTATTGCTTGATACACATTTTTGGTTGTTTCTATTTTTAGCTATTACAAATAATATTATTATGAATATTTGTATACATGTTTTTGTGTGGACATTGTTATGGGTTGGCTCAACGAGATAGACCACCAACTCAGAATTTAAATTTAATAGCCTTTATTAAGCTGGCCAGCTGACCACAGCCCGTACCTTCCCCCTCTGGGAAGCCTCGCCTCGCGGCGTAGAGACCAAGGGTGCAGTATGATCCTTTATAGCAAGACAGTGTTAAGAAAAATTAACTACAAAGCATTCCATTAAGGTTAAACAGAGTCACACCTGGCTGGAGCATATCATAACACATTGTTTTTCTAAGACAATCTAACAATCCTTCTTCCACTGACCCTGACGCACTTCTTACTCATACATCCCCCCTCTCCCTCCAAGCACATTCAATTTCTCATGTCTCATTTCCCCCCCTCAACACATTCCGTAACCCTTTACTCTGTAACATTGTAACACTCTGTAACTTTTTCATGACTCAGTCCCCTACCCCATAACAACATATGTTTTTTTTAATTAAATCTTTCTTGTTCAGATTATTACAGTTGTTCTTTTTATCCCCATAGCTCCCCTCCACCCGGTTCCCACCTCACCCCACTCTCTGCCCTTACCCTCCCCACTGTCATCATCCATAGGTGTATGATTTTTGTCCAGTCTTTAAAAGTTCACCATATAAAGTTGCAACTGCCTGTTAGAAGACACTATTACAGCAAAGCCTTCAGGAAATGGAAGATACAACAGCAATTTCTTATATTTCCGTCATACCCTGCAAGGAGGTTTCACACTCTCAACTCAAATGATTCTGAGAGATAAGCAAAGCAAATACTGCCACACCTATTTTATTTTATTATTTTTAAAATATGTTTTCATTGATTTTTTTATTGTTGTTAATCCTCACCTGGTGATGTATTTTTTCCATTAATTTTTAGAGCCAGTGGAAGGGATGGTGGAGAGACAGAGAGAGAAACATCGATGTGAGAGAGACACATCAATTGGTTGCCTCCCACATGCACCCCCGACGGGGTCCAGGGATTGAGCCTGCAACCCAGGTACTTGTCTTTGACTAGAATTGAGCCTGAGACTTTTCAGTCCGTGGGCCAAGTTTCTAACTGCTGAGCCAAACAGGCTAGGGCCTGTCACACCCATTTTACATATGAGGAAACTAAGGCTCAGAAAGATGAAGTGAGTTGTCCCATGCCTAGCAAATGGAACGAAGAACTCCAATTCCAAACACTTGGTTCCTGGTTGGCAGCACTTTTCACTACCCTAAATCTAGAACTGGGAGAGTGAAAGATAAGTAAAAAACGAAGGGAAAAGGAGAGAGAAATATTAAGGACTGCACTCCTTTGCCTAGAGTAAAATGGCATTGTATTTCCCATTTGACAGAATTTATTCAATTAACATGACCATTCTTACCCCTTGTTTAAGGCCCATATTGTAGTGGAATGATATCCAAAACAAACAACCTAAATCTAGAACTGGGAGAGTGAAAGATAAGTAAAAAACGAAGGGAAAAGGAGAGAGAAATATTAAGGACTGCACTCCTTTGCCTAGAGTAAAATGGCATTGTATTTCCCATTTGACAGAATTTATTCAATTAACATGACCATTCTTACCCCTTGTTTAAGGCCCATATTGTAGTGGAATGATATCCAAAACAAACAACCCCCCCCCCCCCCCCCCCCACCAAACTCACACACAAAATAACCCACAAATCTGACTCTAAAAAGCCTTGTAAAGCCATGTAAGTCTTTTCTAATATTTCTTCACGAAGCAGTAAAGTAGAACTATACCTCACCATGCAGCAAGAATCTCCAAAGTCCTCTCTTAGGCATCACTCTGCTCATTCATTTATGGTAGCTTCTCCTAGTCTCTCTCCTCTCTCATAAATCTCCCCTGTGCCTCTTTCATAGCTCTTCAGCCTTTCCAGAGTATTCTCATCTTCTGGGGGTAGGGCATTTTCTCTTTCTCTAATTCTCTCCACTAAATACTCTAGCATCAGCACTCCAACAACCCAGGATTCTCAAGAGGTAAAAGAAGAAAAAAAGGCTGAGAATACATATGCATTATTAGAATTATTTCCTGTCATAGCTAAAAGCAAGGTTTCAAAGGGTTTGTGAAAAATTATCTTCTCAGCCCTAGCTGATTTGGCTCAGTGGGTAGAGGGTCAGCCTGCGGACTGAAGGGTCCCAGGTTCAATTCAGGTCAAGGGCATATGCCAGGGTTGTAGGCTTGGTTCCTAGTGTGGGTCATGCAGGAGGCAGCCAATCAATGATTCTCTCTCATCATTGATGTTTTTATCTCTCTTTCCCTCTCCCTTCCTCTCTGAAATCAAGAAAAATTTATTTTAAAAAATTATCATCTCTCCATGCAGGCTCTTTTGGGAGAAAGTGGGCTTATTAAAAAACAAAACATCCCTAACCAGTTTGGCTCAGTGGATAGAGCATCGACCTGCAGACTGAAAGGTCCCAGGTTTGATTCCGATCAAGGGCATGTACCTTGGTTGCAGGTACATCCCCAGTAGGAGGTGTGCAGGAGGCAGCTGATTGGTGTTTCTCTCTCATCGATGTTTCTAAATCTCTATCCCTCTCCCTTCTTTGTAAAAAATCAATAAAATGTATTTTTTTTAAAAAAACAACAAAAACAAAAACAAACAACAACATTAACAAAAACAATATATCTCTCCCTCTGAACTAAGGGATTCAGGCTATGCTCTTTGAATACTCGAGAAATTGAGGAATTACATACAGATTTCCTGCCCAGTATTAGAAATCTCTTAACTTAAGCATTCCCAACTTATTGAGAAAGTCACCACTGGTTTTAAAGATGGAACAATGACATGTATGGTAAGACTTCAAGCAGCTAAATTGGGCTTTGTGATTGTAATTCCAAAGTGAAACCAATCATAGAGGTCCTGGGCTCTAGCCATATTCAGCTTTTGGAATCATGTGCAGGAGAGTAGAATTAACTGGAGGTTGGAATTTTCCCTGGTGATTTTAACTGAGGAAGAGAGGATCATGGTATTTGAAGGTATTTTCAGGGAAGGGATTGTGCAGATGGATTATGGGTCCTAAATGAGGTAAGTAGTGATGAACAGTGAAAAAGCAATAGGGTTATTGCAATTGAGGTCTAAATGGGGTCAGAGAATTACTGTGGTGAGGGATTTAGAAGTGAGATAGGAAAAAAGACAGTCAGAAAGTCAGATTGAAACTAAAATATTTTTGAGGATAAGATCTAAGGAGCAAGGAGGATCATCTTCTACGTGATCTAAGAGCAAGGAGGATCATCTTCTACGTGGTGCCTCCTTTATAACCTAATGTGGACATTGAAGCAAGAGCAAGAGTGGATTACTAGTATTACAGCAAGCTTTGCATTGGTGTCACAGCTAAAGGACAGTGTACTTTTTAATCAGATTCTATGATTCTGACTTATGTATGTCCCTGGATTTTTGATATATAGGGTGGTTTGAGAGTATAAGTGAAAACAGCACATTGACTATGGAGAAGTAAGCAGGCACCAAAAGAGTAAAAGACTTCTATATACATTGATCCCTTTCCTCCAGACTCATAGATTCTATGTGACACATCTATCTTATGTCCTTTTCTCTTTTTCCTATACTCGTTAATGTAACTAAGAGTGAAATTACATTTATGTCCCTGGTATGGTCTGCTTGTTCACATAATTGCACAACAACAAGAATATATTTACCTAAGGTTTGAAGGATTCACTTATTTTATGTGTTTTGGTCTCTCCTGTTCTTGTGATTTGTGGCAAAGTTTGTAGTTGTTGAACTATTTGTGTAACTACAGATTCTACTCATGTTATGAGCAATCCCTGTTCCATCTCATCTACAAATTACAAACTTAAAACAAATCTCAAGACTTAGAATATAAGCACATACAATTTTATTGATCTTTGCTTTATTGCACTTCATAGATTATTTATTTTTTACAAATTGAAGGCAAGACCCTCCATGAGCAAAAAAGTCTGGAACTTGAGCCTACAATATCTCTCAGGTATGTCTTCATTTCCTTCCATCACAAGGGGAAAAATTGTTTCTAATTTAGTGTCTGTCTTTTAGTGGAAAGAAATCCTGACCATTTAATTCAGGGCCTATAATCTGACTCTGTTGTCTAGTATAGTGCTTTATTACTCTAAAGGGAACTATACACTGTTTACATAATAAATGTATGTATCAGATTTGTACTGATTTTAGGAAAGAATGGGTATAAGGAGACCGATTAAGTCTTACCCACCCCTTAATTTCTACGATTCTTCTAAACCTTGTCTCATGGAGGATATTCCATGATGATTTTGAAGGACTGTAGTAAGGTATTTACAAGCATAAAATGCTTCATTAAGTTTAGCCATTCCACTCATCAAAAATCTGCAGCCTTATCAGAGGAAATCATTCACTGTCCAAGTTTATATGCTAATGACTCTCTTCATAGTCAAAACACGTTATAAGTATTAATTCACAGGCCATATGAGACCTTTAAAGTGCTTAATTTTCAAACAAAGCAACTGTTTTACAGGCAGAAAATAACACTCAATATGAACAAAAATGAACATTTGTGCCCTGTCCACCCCCCCCCCCCCCCCCCCCCCCGCCGGCCTGGTCGCTCCACAGAGCCTGCTTGTTCAGTTGTTTGGTCATCCCTCACTAACCACCCCCCCACCCCGCACCGCGCCAGCCTGGTCATAGGCAGCCATCTTATGAGGGTGTGAGGATCAATTTGCATATTACCTCTTTATTATGTAGGATATGTTTGTTGATATGACATACTATGTTATAACACTAGCCTGGACTTTGAAGGATAAGGGAGAAAAGGAAAGTGATGCTTTAGCTGAGCTGATTCTCAAATAAGGGTAGAAATTAGCTGGGCTAAGGAAGGTGAAACTGCCAGGAAGAAATAGCAGCATGCTCAAAAGCATGGAGGCATGAAGAAAAATTATAAATGCTTCAACTTGACTAGAGAAAGGGTATCTGTGGAGATATAAACTTGGGAGCTCTTATATAGAGAGGATAGTAAGATCACCATAAGCGTGGGGTATGGTGTATGCAGAGTGAGGGGGGAAAAGAGCACAAACATTGAAATATTAGGAAACACTCATGTCCAAGGGCTGGGCAGCAGAGGAGTCCCAAAAAATACAGATAAAGACCAATTATAGAAATAAAAACCAAGTAATAGCATAGGTAAATTGCATTAATGACTTTAATTTTCCACCCTTCTCTGTGACTACTCCTATTACTATGTACATTTTCAGTGCCTTCCTACTCTGACTCTAGGCTGGATCACATGGTATGCTTTAGTCAATGGAGTGTTAGCAGATATGACACAGAGATTTGAAAAGCAGCTTGTACAATTGGGCCTATATTATTGCATCTCTGCCATGACAAGGATTAACAACACTCATCTGAGCCCAGCCTAACTTAACCAATCTCCACATGACTCAAAGACCTGTGTTAAAATAATCAATGATTGTTTTAAGTCACTGAGTTTTCGGTTGGTTTGTTATGCAGTAATAGCTGACTACTACATAGAACTTCAAGGTGAGTGATCAGTGGTGTGAAATTCCAGAGAAAGAAAATAAGAATTGAAAGTAGTGCATTGAATTATAGAATTAGAAGGTTTCTGTTTACCTTAATCAGAGTGATTTCAATGAAGTGGTGGGTTCAGAACACAACTGCAGAGGATTTGAAGAATGTAAAGATAGTGCCATCTACCAATTTATGGAAATACACTATGAATGTGGTGTGGAGAAATAGAGGATAATAGCTTGAAAGATATAAAGTGAATTATCTGAAGATGGTAGAGATATGAGTACCTTTATATACTTAGAATAAAGAAACAGCAAAAACAAGTGGTTAAAAATACAGAAGAAAGGGGAATGACTTATGCAGAATGAACCCAGAGGAAGTGGAAGGAGATGACCACTAGGGCAAAAGAAGAGGAAAATGCCTTGACTAGATGAAAGAGTACTACTCCACTGAACTGGGAAGATAAAAATAAGCGTTGGAATAGATAAAGATAAGTTCCCAGAAAAGAAGGTAGAGGAGAAATAAAAGTGAAATAGGGAATTCCTATATTATGGCCTCTGTATAAAATACAAAAGGATATTCATCAGGTGACTTAAAAAGTCACATTGCAAAGAGTGAGAAGAATGATAAAAATAATTGCTGCCATTAGATGAATAGAGGGAAGACTTACTCCAGTATTGAGCAAAGCTCAGGTTATTTTAACAGCTAAAGCTGAATATAAGTTTATAGTGGTAAGAATACATGATTGTTTGATTTCTCTAAATAGGTTTCATAATTAAGGTCTAGGAAAAGGTGGGAAGTTGGAAGGAGTCTACTTGGAATGTCACAATTTAGTGTGATAGAAGGCAAGATATATCAAATACATAAGTACCAATTAGGGGCAGAAGTTATGCCAGTACACTGTTCAATGCAGCCATGAGCAATGGAAAACACATATGTAACAAGTTAAATATGTAAGAGGTTATTTTTTTTTTCATACAGCAAAAATCCTGAAGAAGGAATCTAGGTTCATGTTGTAACTCCACAATATCATAATTTAAAATCAATATATCATTCTTTTCCTTCATTCTTGCCACATGGCTTTGATCTTTTTGTAATATAACTGTTGAACAAGTGCATTATCACATCTGAGTTCCAGTCACAAAAGAGGAGGAAGGAGTCAAGGGCTTTCTCTTAATGAGGTTCTCTTTGGGAAGGAAAGCCTTCCATAATATTGTTGAACATAACTCTGTCCCATTGTAACCCTTATTGCAAAAAATACCAAAATTTCCAGATCTTAATTTTCTAACCTCTATTATACAGGGAGGCTCAGGAAGAGGGTTTTGATATTAGAAATCAAGTAGGCAAATGCCACAGAAGTGAGATTAAGAGTGAGCTGACCCACTGCAAGGAAATAGAGGAACCAAAGATAGAAACTTTCAATAAGCTTGAAAATCAGATGTGGTGAGAAATGAGAGGAGGTTAGGGGATGTTAAACGTTAAAATTTTTGGAAGCAATTAATCAATGAAAGATGGTTGTTGAAGAGCATGAGGGTGACGGTGCTTAGAATTTAGAAGGTTTAAAAAATCAGACTGGAAAGAATCTTTCATATTGGTATAGACATTTCTCAGGATAACTGGGAAAAATGTGTTTTAAATAAAGAAAAAATATCATTTTCTGTATATTACATCAATAATTAAAATAAGCCCTGTTGCAGAAGACCTGAGAAAAACCAAGCCACGCTTAGAGAAAGGGAGTTACATTTTATTATTAAATTCTGTGGACGCCCAGAGAAAAATGTGTCTTTCAAATTCTGGGCCCCCCAACATGGAGGAAACTTTCCCTATTTATACTTTTTCTAGTCCTTTGTCTTCCAAATTTGGAATGAGACTTCCAGGCCTTCTGAGAAAGAAGGCCTGTGTGCTGGGAAGGGGCCATGAGACCATATCTCAAGGCCTGGCCTGGTGTCAGCACTGACAACTCTGTCTGGGGCATAGTTTACAGCCTCTTTGGAATGGGAGAAGTCTTATTTTCCTTATTATTTAAGACAGAAGCCAGAATAGCAGGGTTAAAATTTCAAACAGCAGTTCTTATATAAGATGGATGCTTCATTCCCCACTGATTTTATGTACATGAGTCAAATCATTGACTCTTTTGGGTCATTGTTGGGGAGGGAGTTATATTGACCCCTGAGGATTATAAGCTTGATAGAGTTAATTCTTTGCTGAATAAAGTCAGTGGGCCTGTTATAAGATAAGGGCCTGGAATGAGGGCCAGGAGTAATCTTTAGAGGGTCCGAAGAGTCCTGGACTCTCTATTTTGCCGGGGCTGTCTTAAGCCGGGTGTGATGAAGACACGTCAGGATCCTGTCGACCTTGACTGCCGTGGGGGTGATCCTTTCCAGGTAGGAGTCAGTCCTTGGGTGGCAAATTTTTTTACCCAAACAGAGTCACCAGGTTGGAAGGGATGAACTGGATACGGGCAGATCATCTCGGACGTGCTTCTGGTCTGCTTTCTGGGTAGACTGTAAAGCCTGAAAGAACTTGAGTAAAGATTAGTTATGGATTTCAGCTTTTCTAGATTGGGTTTCCATGTAAGCTGGTGAGATGGGTAGGTCAGGGTCTAGAAGAGTCACGAGAATCTGAAAAGGCCCCACTGGTTTTAGGGCAGCCTCACGGGCTGCTTCGTCTGCAGCCTAGTTCCCTCTTGATTCTGGGGAGTCCCCTTGTCTCACATATGTAGAGGTGGAAAGACTTAGTTACATCTGGTAGTGCCAGTTGGCCCATCGTCCTTGCTCTGTTCATATCTGTCTAACTGCCTACTATATTACCTCAAGGATCCTGGCTCTGAATTCTTTAAGGGAAAGGGGATGCTGGGTGTCTTCTGTAGCTGATTCATGCTGGGGCAGGTCAGAAGTTTCTCTCAGAGCCAAGAGATCCTTGCTGTCTGTCAGAGGGACGATGAGGCCTGGGCATAGAAAGAGGTGGGCTTGTGACCTGGCGGAGACAAACTGTAACAAATGGTCTGGTGGGAGGGAAAGAAAACATTTCAGTTTTAATAACCTCTATTGAAATAGTTTTTCTCCTTAAAATTACCCCTCTGTTTATTAAAAGAACCAAATCAACACCAATTTATCTATTGTATTTAATTTGGCCTGATTGTTTGCATAAACACAACAAGAATGGTAATTGACTACCTTTGCTGGAATTTCATGATTGAATCTTAATGTGCCCCATAGGGCCAGGAAGCCAAGCCATCCAGCTGCCATCAGGCCTGCCTTCAGTATCTGCTGCCCATTGTCCTTGCTTCAAAACCCATCTCAGTAGCCCTCCTTCTCATCACGGCCCAGAGTGCGTGGGGGTTCTGTGCTCCCCTCTACTCTGACCAACCGCCAGTGATGGTAGGGCATGGGCCTGACGCTCCAGTGCCAGCTATTTTTAGGGCTACCAAGCAAGATACCAGGCTTTCTC
>NW_005365520.1:436556-436793 GCF_000412655.1 Myotis brandtii | reverse complement strand
AGTATTGCCAAATTTTGGAGGAATTACATAAGGAGAAAAAGCTACTGACCTGCCTTAAGATCTTCTGATTTTCCTTGCCAGTCCTTTTTATGGACTCTCTAGAGTTATAACAAAAAAGTAACTGTTTGGATTTCTTTTATCAGCCCCCCCCCTCCTAAGTACTTTGGCATAACTAATTACCTTCTGTTTAGGGAGGCAGAATGTAAATTATTTACTCTTCCTGGCTTACTGGCCTGG
>NW_005365520.1:429637-436229 GCF_000412655.1 Myotis brandtii | reverse complement strand
TGTTGTGCTTAGTAGCAGCTTGCGGCCTTGAGTCAGCATAGTTCAGATAAGTAAAAATCAACAAAAACTATCTCTCCCTGCTCTCCCTGCAGACGCCCCCTCCTTTTCTGCATTAACCATTTACTCTGTCCTTAGCTTCTCTTCCTCCTAGATTTTTCCTTCTTTAAGCCCCAGAGACTCAAATCCTTCTCCTCCTTTACCACGTTTGATCTCTCTGACCTTCCCCTATCCCCCAGCCTAGGGGTCCTCCATCTCAGCAGGCTGAAAGCCTACTACCCTAGCAAATCTAGTGAATCCTACTGCCACCACCTCATCTCACACCTGCTCCAGAACAGTTTTCGGCTCTCTTCCTCCCCTAGTCAGAGCAGATGCTGTCCCCAACAGAGACCCACTGTAAATCTATCAGGAAGGGCAGGCAGGTCGCAGGTCTCGGAACCACATGATAAAAATCCAACAGTCCCTCTCCCTCACCCTATACAGGCCATGAGAAAATGTACTAATCTTAACCTAACAAGCCTTTGTTTAAAACTCTCTGGGTTGCAACCTTCGCAAATTTTATACCTTTAAATTAACCCTATAATTCCAAAATTTTAACCTAACACAGCAAAATTACACATCATGGAAAAGCAATTAAAAGTTCTCTACTGTCTTCCCCCTAAAGCGGGGTTTGCCCTATCTTTAAACAAATTAAACAACAGAGATAACAAATACTCTCATGTGTATAGCCAAACAGCACAAAGTAGCTTTCGCTTCACACAGACTCTCACACTTACATTCATACACCATACAGTCTGAGTTTTTTACTTCTACCAGATATTTACCCAGAGTTTAAACAGTCCACCTGATTCCTGATTAATTTGCCTGAGGAAGTCTCTGACTTCCGGGGAGGTGATCAAGCTCCCCTTCCACTCACTTGGAGTGGGCCTGACTGATAGGGGCCCCTATCTTACCAATTCTGTCAACAAGTCCAGAAGTGTCTATCCACTCTCTCCAGATGCCAGCCGGGTCTTGGGCTGAGGTCCAGGAGTGCCCAGAGTCCCCCAGTTCAATTCTACTAAATCAGCAGAGCAGTGCCTCCCATAGGCCTGTCCGGCTCCCCCGGAGCTCCAAACCCGGGGTCCACTCACGGGAGGCCAAAAGGCCAGCATGTTTGGCCTTCTTCCCGGTCAGGGAACCATTAACGTTGCAGAAGACTGGAGAAAAACCAAGCCATGCTTAGAGAAAGGGAGTTACATTGTATTATAAAATTTTGTGAAGCCCAGAGAAAAATGTGTCTTTCAAATTCTGGGCCCCCCAACATGGAGGAAACTCCTCTATTTATACTTTTTCCCCTCCTTTGTCTTCCAAATTTGGAATGAGACTTCCAGGCCTTCTGAGAAAGAAGGCCTGTGTGCTGGGAAGGGGCCATGAGACCATATCTCAAGGCCTGGCCTGGTGTCAGCACTGACAACTTTGTCTGGGGCATAGTTGACGGCCTCTTTGGAATGGGAGTAGTCTCATTTTCCTTATTATTTAAGACAGAAGCCAGAATAGCAGGGTTAAAATTTTAAACAGCAGTTCTTATATAAGATGGATTCTTCACCCTATTGCACATGTTTAAAACCTGAAAGAAATCAGGATGACTCCAAAGAAAATCAGACAGCAGGTCCAACAGAAATTAGTCATGGACTGTGTCAGTTAGCTATTGCTAAATATAATACCTTAAAACAATAAACATCTATAATTTTTGGAAGTCTATTAATTGGCTGAGTAATCTGGGGTTTGATTATTTGAGCTGGGCTCAGTATATTTCAGCTTGGCTCATTCATACATTTTTGTTCAGCTGGCAAATCAGCTGACTGCTGACAGTCTAGCATGGTCTCAGCTGGGATGATTAGGCTCTGTTCCTCATGGTCTTTCATCTTCCATCAGGTTAGTCTGAACTCATTATTACACAGAGGAAAGAGTCCATGAGAAAAAGCAGAAGTGTGCAAGGTTTCTTGCTATCTAGTCTTGGAATTAGAGCAATATCACTTCTTTCTCATTGCATTAGCCAAAGCAAGTCACAAGGTTGGTCAGCATTTAAAAGGTGGGGGAAGAGACTCCACCTCTTGGTGGGAAGAGCTGAAATATCACAAGGCAATGGTCATAGATATAGGAAGGAAATAATTTGAACCATTTTTGCTATCAATCTACCACATTGTTTATTTTCTTGAGTCATTTATTGAAATCCATGACCATGATAAGTCTGACTATATATATTTTTCGTCATGAACATAAGCATAAATGCTTACACCTTCACTAAATGGCTTCTCTTAAATTACTTAGATGGTATGATTTGAAATGTCTGTAGATGGTAGTCATAAATATGAGTGGACATAAGCCACTTAGAAGTTTGAATAGCTTTTTTTTTCAGATTGACTTGCTAACCCTAGTAGTTACTATGCATATTGAGCTCCTGTGCCACCTCACTAATAATAACTTTACTCTCATCTTGCACCATGTAACAATGTACAGACTCATCATTAATTGCTTCTCTATCATGTGCCTGATTTATTAAGCACCTTGTTAGAATATTGCCAAGGCTTAGGCAGACAGTGATAGCTTTCTATTATTTTCCTGACAGTGATGAGAGAGAAAAGAGAACTTTTTGTAAACCCAGTGATACTTCACACATCTGAAACAAACAACATCAATTGATGCCTGGTGTCCCCAAATCTGTGACTACCAAATGTTCTCCTGACTGCCCCCACCCAGCGCATATACACATCCATCTGTGTCAGTGTGGCTCATTCTCTCTTCCTCTCTCCTCTTTCCCCCTCTCCAAGTTAGCTCTCTGTGAATATAGGTTTGGAAAGAGTAAAAACAAAACACTGAGCCTGCTTTCTCTGGATGAGTGAGTTTCTCTAATAATGACTCTCCCAAATGCCACAAAGAAGCTGTTGTCAGGTGTGGGACATAAGGGGGAACTCAACTCCCTTATGAGTTGTTCTTTGATGTGTCACTTCAGGAGCCATGAAGCAGAGGAGATTTAAGAGCAATCATAGCTTTTTACACAGTTCAATGAAACAATTTTCCCTTTCAAATTCCAGTGGTACCTTTTATGCCAGTGTGTTAAAATGTGCCAGTGAATCAAGCTTTTTATTAACTTGTCAGTGTATCCAAAGTGTTCCACAGAACCTCCATGGGGAATTTTCTTGTCTTTTAAAGCTACACATTGCTACATAGGATTTCCACCCTAATTAGCACTGACAAGTTCTCTTTAGTAGAAAATTCTCACTCTAAGAGTACAAGAAGCAGGTTAGTGGAAATAGATTTGGATCGTTTGCTAGACATGGAAAGAGAAACCAACAGTGCTAAGGGCATATGGCTGTGAAGGGAATATTGAATGAATGAGTCCAGGATAGTGAAATCACACAAGTCAACAGTGGATTGTGGTAATAGCACAGACTCCTTATTCCAAGGAAACAGAAACATCTTGGATGCTTTGGGGACTAAGATTTTCCCCAACTCTAGGTCACATGGCTAAGTCCACAATCTTAGCCCAAATTGCAGGATCTAAGATCATTCTGGTAACTATGACATTACCCTGTTGCCACCATTACTCACTCCATGGAAGTCTTGGCTAGTCAATTTCTTGGTGTCTGGGTAGTTTCCAGAATATACCTTTCTTGACTCCACTGATTTTTATGGCCCTAAATTCTGAATGCCCATTTTTTTTGTCCTTTTCTCCATCCCTATATACTCAAATTTCTAAGGGACTATGAGTCCACCCTGATATCACTGAAAATTCATTCACTTAGCAAATAAATTCAAATTTATTTGATATACTCAGAAATAGGCTAGGAATGTGTTGAGTAGTTGTAATAGAGTCAGCCCTACTCTTTGACCTAAAGGGTTCCCATCTATGTAGCATGATTTTCAGATGGTAGACCCTGCATAGCACCCAGGTATTTATATGAACAGCTTGCCAGAAGATCCCAAGGTTACTAGTATTGGAGTAAAGAATCATTTTAGCCTGATCTGGGTTTGAAATAAAAAAGAACTCATTTGCAATTACCATTCAAATTCTATATGGCACCTGTCAGAGCACAGCCAGAGCCCTGCACGAGCCTTGTTACTCTGAGTTGTTCTGAGTCCATGTATTCTAAATTCTTTACAGCTATGCCAGGGCTGGTTGCTTCTTGAACCCTGCCCACTGTACTAACAGTTGGGAACTTAGTCCAAGTCCTCGTCTATCTTATGCTCACAGAGACACAGGTCAATTCTTGGTGGCAGGGCAGACGGAAAAGTCATGAGAGGTTGTGGGTGTATAAGCATGAGTCTTTATTGCAGAAGCCAGTGGCCACATAACCATCAGACAAGACAATCCTTTTTAAAAATATTTTTTATTGATTTCAGAGAGGAAGGGAGAGGGAGAGTTAGAAACATCACTGATGAAAGAGAATCATTGATTGGCTGCCTCCTGCAAGACCCCTACTGGGGATGGAGCCTGCAACCCAGGCTTGTGCCCTTGACCTTAATTGAACCCGGGACCCTTCAGTCCACAGGCTGACACTCTATCTACTGAGCCAAACCAGCTAGGGCTAGACAAGACAATTCTTTACAGCAAAGTCCACATAAGCAAGCAGCCAGATACCGTCTGGTGAATACATATCTTTCTCATGTAGTAACATTAATCTCTGTACCACAGTTAGTATCTGAACACCCTGTACACCCGCATGCTGCCTCTAAACTCACCTCTAAACTCTCCTGTCTCTCCTACCCAGCTGCTCTCTCTCTCTAGCAAACTTCTTTATACACTCCAGCTGACTAGCTGGTCAGTAACCTACTTTTACACTATTTAGACAAAGAAGGCTTCATGCCAATAGTTACATAAATCATATTGGCTACTGAAGGGCACAGTGTACCATGAGAGTGCTGTGGCCTTGCAGCTGCTCATGGTATCTTGGCCAGATTAGGATTCTCAGGCTCAGAGTCCTTGAACAACCCGTTTAGGCACATGCCCAGAGCGGCCTTTGGCTATTCTGGTGTATGATAACAAGTCCTCTGTGCTCCTATTGGCCTTGACTATCAGGGACCTGGCATGGTTCCCACAGCACCCAAATATAATATTAAAAGTTAAGATAGTGTACTGTCAGATTTACACTTTCAGCTTAAACATGTATGGAGCTTGGAAGTTGTCACTCTCAACCTAATGACAAAAAAAAAGCTAAACTGAAAATGAGTGAACTTTTCTTGGACCCATTAGAAAATTTAGGCTGCAGGAGAAACCACCATCCCCAAAATCTGGAGAAATAGGTGACTCCTGAGAGTCACAGCCAAGATTTGTTTACCTGTACCAAAAGCAGAGAGAGCCATAAATTGGTAAAAACACTCAAATGGTTATTTTGAGGAATTTCTATAGGCCAAGTGTGGACTAAGATGAGAGGGAGAAATTCCTGAGTGATGCAGCTTGTGGGGGGCTTATATTTTTTTGAGATTTACCTCCAAGAACCTTATCAGGTTCTCATGGAGAAGAACTGAAAAAGATCCCCTGATAGCTCTGACAATGAGAGGGGAAGGGTAACCATTGTGAAATGTGCCCATAGAATTCTTTATGACAAAACCTACTCTCCAGGGGTGAATGACTTTACCAGAGTCATATCCCACTTTGAGGAAGGGTATTTCTCCTACTCCATTCCCCTCTAGCCTTCCTTTTGCACCTCAATAGGAGAAAATAAAGCTGAGGAATACTTGTGTAAGTCACAGTCTGGGAACACAAGCCCATTAAAAGACTTAGATTTCATCATAAGATTATAGAATGCTTCCCTCCCAAACCCCTTACTATCCTACTAACAGGGCTGGAATAAAATAAAATCAGATTTTGGCTGAAAGAGCACCAAGGTGCAGACTCTCTCTGAGACAGAGTACTTAGAGAAGCCCAAAGGCAACTGAGGAGGTAAAAACTGTATACTAAAGGAATTTGAAGCCTTTGGCACCTGTAGCTACAACAAACATTAAACAGAGTCCAACTCCTAGCCATCTATCTACACTAATAAAAGACAAGCATGCAAATTGACCATACCTTCGCTATGCTTTAAGCCACGCCCACCAACCAATCAGAGCGACTATATGCAAATTAACCCAACCAAGATGGCGGCCGGCAGCCATGGAGCTGGAGCAAGCAGGAGGCTTGATTGCCCCAGTAATGGAGGAAGCCAAGCTTCCCGCCTGCCGCGGCCAGCTCTGAGCTCCACTCAAGGCAACAAAGTTTCAATTATAGAAGATAAATAAACCCCAGATACTTGCTTTAAGCCGGCCGTGGCCACGGAGCTGGAGTGAGCAGGAGGCTTGGGTTGCCCCTAGCAATGGAGGAAGCCAAGCTTCCCGCCTGCCCTGGCCGGCTCTGAGCTCCACTCAAGGCTACAAAGTTTCAATTTTAGAAGGTAAATAAATCCCAGAATAAAAAAAAAAAAAGAAGAAGAAAAGGAGAGGCTGGGAGCTTCCATCACCGGAGGGCTTGGCCAGCCTGAAAATGGCCCTGAGCCCCTCATCCAAACTGGCCAGGCACCCGAGTGGGGACCCCCCACCCTAAAGGGGGTGTGGCCAGCCTGAAAACAGCCATCAGCCC
>NW_005365520.1:427032-429151 GCF_000412655.1 Myotis brandtii | reverse complement strand
CCTCCTCAGCAGCACTAAGGATGTCCAACTGCAGCTTAGGTCTGCTCCCTGCTGGTAAGTGGACATCCCCCGAGGGCTGCCTGGCTGCCAGAGGGATGTCTGACTGCCAGCTTGGGCCTGATCCCCCAGGAAGTGGGCCTAAGCAAGCAGGTGGACATCCTCTGAGGGGTCCCAGACTGAAAGAAGGCATAGGCTGGGCTGAGGGACCCCCCCGAGTGCACAAATTTTTGTGCACCAGGCCTCTAGTATATATATAAAAGGCTAATATGCTAGGTGTCCCTCCAACTGCCCGACCAGTCACTATGATGCACACTAACCACTAGGGGGCAGACACTCAACACAGGAGCTGCTGTGACGCACACTGACCATTTACAAAGAAATGGCACCACAGACCTAGCACTGACAAACCGACACTCAGCTTCCCCCAAGTGGGACACAGGCCCTGCCACCACCCCGGAGCGACACCCCACCAAGTCGCAGCCCCCCATGGTGCAAAATGCGGCCCACAGGCCAGCCCAGAAACAGTCACTGTAGGTGCCGTGTAATGACGTCATGTAGCAATGCCCGGCTTCCTCTCCCTAGAGACTAGTCTCCTTGGAGCTTCTTCAGCCCAGGAACACAACTTGCTTTATAGCCAGGTGCAAAAATTTTACACTTTAATCAAATGTTTGTGAGGTGTTTTCCTGTGCCTCATCTCATTTGATCCTCAGAAAAGTCCTGGAGTAGGTAGATAGGAGACTTGGTAGAATCCTACTTTCTTTTCATTAGCCAGAAAATGGAGATTTAGAAAGTTTAGAAACTTAACCCGACTGAAAAGAAGTAAGAAATGGTGAAACTTGAAAATGACTTCAGGTTTTCTCACTGCACAGAATAAAGTCAAACACTGCTACAGCTAAATATTTTACCCTTTGTTCTTCCTGTGTGATCTACAATTACAATCTACTTTGTGTTGATATTTACTGCTGTGTTGCTGACAATTACTTGAAAGAAAAGGAGGGGCGCTTCACTGGGCTGGAAAAAGTTTAGCTAAATCAGAAAGCAGGTCTAATTAAGCAAGTTTATTCTATATATATAAAAGCCTTAGTTGACTCATGCATGCATGATACATGGCGCCAATCGCACGTGTGTGTTTTGATCTGTCATTGTCGATCGTGAATTTGGTTTTGACACTTCTATTGTAGAGAAAGGGCAAATAGCGATATTAAAATATTTCTTCTAATTAATTTCCTTTCAATGTGCATGAATCCATGCACCGGGCCACTAGTATTAACGTAAACCATCTTACTAAAGGCTTATTTTCCACAGTTTCTAGTATCTGATATATCATGTCTGGCTTTAACAAAAATTCAAGTTATGTTAAAAGACAATAAAAATCATAACCTGAGGAGACAAAACAAAGATCAGAACCAGATTTTTGAAAGTCCAGGCATTTGGTTTAAAATAACTATGATTAATATGTTAAGGAATGGATAAAGTAGACAACATGCAACAGCAAATGTGTAATTTCAGTAGAGAGGTGGAAAGTCTAAGAAAGAGTTTTTTAAAAGCTAGAAAAAAAATAAACACCGTAACAGAAATGAACAAAAAAAAGACCTCAATTCATTTCCACCAGCCTGTAGGTGAGCAGCTCCAGCTCCTATCATCGCCGTCCCTCTGCTGCTGCCACCCCCACAAGGCTTCGCTATCGCCAAAGCCTCCACCAGCGACTCATCGCACCCGATTCTCTCCTCTTCGTTCCCCACTAACCACAATCATTGTCGCCATGTCGGGCTATTTGAGTGACCAAGACTGCGGCCGGGATTGAGGGTTTGGTGCACCTCGAGTTGGAGGAAGTAAGGCAGGGCCTCTATCAGGAAAGAAGTTTAGAAACCCTGGGGAGAAACTAGTTAAAAAGAAGTGGAATCTTGATGAGCTGCCCAAATTTGAGAAGAATTTTTACCAAGAACACCCTGATTTGGCCAGGTGCACAGTGCAAGAGGTAGAGACATACAGAATAAGCAAGGAAATTACAGTTAGAGGACGCAACTGCCCAAAGCCAGTTCTGAATTTTTATGAAGCAAATTTCCCTGCAAACATCATGGATGTGATTGCAAGACAGAACTTTACTGAACCCACTGCT
>NW_005365520.1:425818-426470 GCF_000412655.1 Myotis brandtii | reverse complement strand
GAAAGACTATCTACACTAATAAAAGAGAAAAATGCAAATTGGTGTCACTCCACTATGCCCACCAGCCAATCAGGATGACTATGCAAATTAACCCAACAAAGATGGCCTTTAATTTGCATACACAGGCGCAGAGCGAAAACTGAAGGCTCCAGCCAGAGTGAAGAGTGAAGACTGAAGAGGCTTGGTTTCTCCCCTGTGGCCGCAGTGGAGAAGTTAAGCCTCACCGCGGCCACAGCAGAAAATCTTAGCCTCGAAGCCTCACTGCAGCCGGAGGCAAAAAGCCTAGCCTCGAGGCTTGGCTTCTCTGCTGTGGCTGGACCAAAGGCCTGGGTCCCAGGTGCTGGAGGAAAACCGGTACCGGCAGCCAGGGGAAGGAAGGCCTACTGCGCAAATCTTCATGCAATGGGCTTCTAGTATTCATATAAACATTGGTGTACTGGAACTGAGTGCAAACCACAACATTCTTCAGATTGTGGATGTGTGTCATGATGTAGAAAAGGGTGAAAAACTTATTCGTCTGATGGAAGAGATCATGAGTGAGAAGAAGAATAAAACCATTGTCTTTGTTGAAACCAAAAGAAGATGTGATGAACTTACTAGAAAAATGAGGAGAGACGGGTGGCCTGCCATGGGTATTCATGGTGACAAGAGT
>NW_005365520.1:423108-423580 GCF_000412655.1 Myotis brandtii | reverse complement strand
CTCTTCTGGGATACCTGCCCACAGACACTGCAATCCAGTGGCTTCAGTGCCAGGGCCCTTCAGAGTGTGTCAGTACACCCTGCTAGCAAAAGCATCACAGGTGCCCCTGTGAACTGCTGCTGGGATCATGTGTATCCAACCACAGAGGCAGCAGCAAAAGCTGAGTCTGCCCACCCCACAACTACAGAACTCTGGACACCACAGTCACACCTTTCCAGATGCAGGGCTCTGGAGTCCCACCACCCCAACAGACGGTTCCTGGGTGCCACTGTGAGTCCCTGCTGGGCACGCGTGATTAAAACCAAGGGCACAAGACACAAAAATTGGGACACCCCCTACATGGCTGCTGACTTCTAGACACCTAAGTGGCACCTTTCCAGCTCCCAGGCCTACATCAAGAGAACCCAAATAGCTCAAGTAGGGAGCTACACTAGACTACCAAACCCAGGAGACCTGAGAGGTCACACCAGTA
>NW_005365520.1:411195-419808 GCF_000412655.1 Myotis brandtii | reverse complement strand
ATAGCAGCACAATTTACAATAGCTAAGATTTGGAATCAGCCTAAGTGCCCATCAGCAGATGAATGGATTAAAAAACTTTGGCACATCTACACAATGGAATACTATGCTGCTGTAAAAAGGAAGGAACTCCTATCATTTGCAACAGCATGAGAGCATTATACAAAGTGAAATAAGTCAGAGAAAGATAAATATCACATGCTCTCACTCTTTTGTGGATTATAATGAACAACATAAACTGATGAACAAAAACATATGTAGAGACAGAGAAGCATTGATCAGATGCTCAAAACTCAGAGGGAAGATAGGGGAGGGTGGGGGTGAGGGGGAGAGATCAACCAAAGGACTTGTATGCATGCATATAGAAGGGATGGATGTGAACAACAGGGGGTGAGGGTGATGGCAGGATTGGGGGGATAAGAGTAATTGGGAGGATAAGGACACATTTGTAATATCTTAATCAATAAAGGGGAAAAAATAAAAAAAACGTTAAAAAAAAAGAAAGAAAATGCAGGCAGTGTTTTCACAAAGTAAATGTACAGTGATTTGAAATACAATGAATAAAGGCAATGCATGGCCTTCCAATAAAAAATATTTGAAGACTAAAAAAAAAAGAAAAGAAAGAAAAAGAAATGAAATAAAAGGCCTTTAATAGGCTTTTCAGTAGCCTGGATACAGCCAAGAAAGAATCAGTGAGTGAAAGATAAGTCAATAGAAACTTTCTAAACTGAAATGCAAAGATATCATACTCTCTGAAAACCTTCAGCAACATATAAAATAGTAATTTTTACTATAACTATATTTACCAAACAATCTATAAATCTATATATATAAAAGCTTAAGTGACCATTATGACTGAACAACTGGAACGACCAGAACAACCACTTGACCAGTTGCTATGACCTGCACTGACCACCAGGAGGCAGATGCTCAATGCAGGAGCTGCCCCCTTGTGGTCAGTGTGCTCCCACAGCCAACTCCCACGGCTCCCTATTCTTGGCCAGCCGGCCGGCAGGCCCCGATCGGCCCCGATCAGGACTGGGAGAGGGACCCCACCTGTGTATGAATTCATGTACCTGGCCTCTAGTTAATAAATAATAATACAAAAAATAAATAGATAATACAAGAATAAACTCTGTTTCGCATACTCACAACTGTAAACCTAATTTTGCCCCACACTGTATATTAATACAAAGATAGCATAAATAAGTCATTTTGGAGAAACAGTAAAGGACTGAAGCTTTGCGGACTCCTGCCCCAGCCTGGCTGGATGTCAGAATGCTGCCCAGATACTCCACCCACGGCGTCAAAACCCAAACCCAGGGTTAGCAAAGCAAAAATGCCCCCCTAAAGCCCCAATCAGGGGGCTGACTGTCCAACGTCCTGTGGTCCCTCCCCCTAGCCAGCAGGCCTCAATCACCGGCCAGGCCGAAGGACCCACCTGTGCACAAATTCGTGCACTGGGCCTCTAGTTAAGACATTTTTTGAGAAGAATATGAGATTGCATAGGGACAAGACCTTTTAATAGAAAAACTATATTGGTCGACAAAATGTCTCAGTAACATGAATACTTATAATCATTAAAACTGAAATTTTAAGGAAGGTAATGTTAATGCAAAAAGATTCAAACCTCTAAAGAATTTTTATGAGTTTATTTGAGCCAAAGTGAAGACAATTGCTGGGAAGCAGAATCTCAACAGATTAGGATAATGCTCTGGAGAATGGCAGTTTTTCACCTATTTTTAGACATTATAATCAAAGGAGGAGACATAGGTGGGTTACATGAAATCCATTGGTGATAGATTAGAGAGGCAGGAGAAAGCAAAGTGGGGAAACCTCTGAGACTGGATAAAGAGTAAAATGATAGACACATACTTCTTTTACTTAAGTGGATACAGGATAGTTAACAGTCAACAATTAACATGATAACAATAACAATGAAGGAATGTGTGATATCTGTACTGACACCCAGGGCATTTGGTTGTGCCCTGAGGAGTCCAGAAAAAGGGAAGTTACAAGTTACCCTGACATTTCAAGGATATGTTATCATAGATGCAAAAGGACAATAGGCTCCCTTAAGGTAAAGATTGACCTTGTCAGGAAGATACCAGCCTAGGAGGTGACTACCCACCATAATTGCTTTTAGTTAAAGTTCTAATTTCAAACCATCTTTGTGGTTACTTTAGGTCTTATAGTTTGCAAGACTGCCATGCAGGCCTTCACTGAGCTTGTCAGGTTAGCATGTGGCCTCTTTCATCCTCACAACTTACATATATTGATTCAGCTATTTTAATAGAGAATAAATAATTATGGCTTTAACAAGAAGGAAGGTTTATTTCTCTTCCATATGAAAACCCAAACTGATAGAACAGAAGGATAAAGAAATCCCAATCAACAAAATTATCAATAGACTCATATTCCTTTCCTCCTGTTGCTCTGCTGCTGGAAACTATCCATTGTCTACACTATCATGAAAGTGCAAACAGAGAACCCAGAAGTCCGATGAACCTTGAGCTTTGGCAAGGGCTAAAGCTATGCACCGATTGTTCTGTTAAGACAATGGTGGCTCAAGCAATTTCCTGACCTTCAGATAAATCTTTACTAATATTTACTGACCTTTAAGATAGTTTGTCTGCTACCAGATTACCTGCCTGACTAAGGGCAAGATGCGTATCTAAAATTGAGTAAAAAGCTAACGGGGCCTGGGTACCAGTGAAGCCTTTCCACTAGAGAATGGCTCTCTGCCTGCCCCCCCCCCCATGATATCCAAATTCATATTTCTTGTCTAGGCTCTTCATTTGTGCACTGCCCTTCTCCAGGTCCTGAACCCTAGCTGTGCAGATTGCGGCTTTCATACTCTGCCAACCCTTCGATCCTTCCTATTCTCAGAGTGAAAGAAAGCTCATCATCATCACATATGCTTATATCCATCAGGGGAACAATAGAAAATGAATTTGAGGCCAGGCATCTTTTTTTAAGGATAGGACCCAAGAGTTGCACATCAGAGCATGATAACCAAATTTAGCTGCCAGGGATTCTGGGAAATGCAGTCTTTAGCTGTTGGCTACCCAGTTTAACAGTGGAGGTTGTTAGTAATGGGGGAAGAAGAAGGAGAAGAAGAAGAAGAAGAAGAAGAAGAAGAAGAAGAAGAAGAAGAAGAAGAAGAAGAAGAAGAAGAAGAAGAAGAAGAAGAAGAAGAAGAAGAAGAAGAAGAAGAAGAAGAAGAAGAAGAAGAAGAAGAAGAAGAAGAAGAAGAAGAAGAAGAAGAAGAAGAAGAAGAAGAAGAAGAGGAGGAGGAAGGGAGGAAAAAGAAATATTGAGGACATTTTGCAGTCCAGTTCACTGTGTCCAAGTCACCAATGTATTCATGAATACCACGTTCCCTAGGGAAACAACCCAAACTGCCATGCAGTTACTTTATCTAACTCAAAACCTACCATCTCTGGATGAAGCATGTTTCTATCAGGTTTGAATGTGACTTCTCAAGGTCTGGCAATCTATAAATTTAAATACAAATGATCAACCTCTCCATAATCTAATATACCATGGTGAAGAGGGATATAATAACCACACTTAAAGCTCCCATTCTGGAAAAGGGAAGAATGGGAAAAACATGACACTCATTGCCAATTGCAGTTATCAAATTCTGCTGCCCAGCAATTGTGAAAAGTTCCTGCCCTGGCAGTGGAGTGCCACTGGTTCTACTCTGGGAGTAACTCCCTTATCTCTTATTCTGGAGGTCCCTATTTGAAATAGGTTGCACAGTTTTTTATAGCCCAATTTCTGCCAGTATGCATTTGAGGGACTAGAGGTTAGATTTTAAACAGACTTGGGCATTATAAATCCATCAACAAATTAGAATACTACTAGTTTAGTTGTTTTCAATCAGTTCCATGTAAAAGTAACCAGGAACAGTAGTTCTTAAATTTTCCAACCTTTTCATTTATTTACTAACCTCTGTGCTCAACTGTTGTTCTGTTCCTCAATTATTATTTTTTATTCCTCAGTATAATGGTGGCTTAACTTGAAGGTACCCAAAACTGTGAGCTTAGGAGAGATGATAAAGCCCTTAATCTAAACTTTTCTGCTGGTCTGATTCCTATTTCCTGGCCAAGAACAATTATATGAGATGTTCTTGAGAAAGGCTTGGAGCAACAAACTTACCTCTGTGGTGTTGGGAGCACGGAAGCAGTTGATTTTTCCAAAATTGCAAAAACCTTAAATTTTCAAATTCTCAATCAATTTAGACTATAGGCTACAAGTTGAAAGCATCCCTTATTATCTTCCCTTTCATCTTATTTTTTCAAACTGGTTAACTCTTCCTTGCCTGTGTTTAGTTCTTGACTGCAGTACTTTGCTAAATGAAGTTATGATATACCAACAAAGTGACTTTTGTAGCTTCTCCTTGAGCTTCCAGCTCAGTAGGCAAATAGGCCTTCTTCAAATGCACTGAAAAAAAGGTTTATCAAATGTTCACTATGACATAATAAGGTTCACCATCTACCCAGCCTGCATTATGTGTTTCCTCACTGCCTGCTGACCAAAGTGTTAAGCAAATAGCACATATTTTAGATTCTGCTATGTCAGATCTGCTTCTGGTAGCAAACTCAGTATTAGTATGTTTGAATGCTTTAACAGAAATCAGAATACAATGATTTTTTTAAAGGTAGACAATTCATATGTCTCTCACAGAAAAGTCTGAATGGGAGGTAGACTGAAGAAATCATTAAGATACCCAGCTTTGTTCTCTTTTTACTTTACTATCCCCAAGGATATTGTCTTCATGTTTGGTTAAAAGTGGCTCACCACCACTTATCCAGGTTCTGGACTACAAAAACAGATAAAGGGGAAGTGGTAAGCAAGAAGCTCCCTTTTAAGAATGTGACAGAGATTTCAGATTTTCAAAAATTTTGTGAGCCAATTGTTAAACACAGCCATCATTAAAGATTGTATTATAGTCCTAGCTAGTTTGAATCAGTGGATAAAGTGTCGGCCTGCAAACTGAAGAGTCCCAGGTTTGATTCCAGTCAAGGGCATGTACCTCAGTTGCAGGTTCCTCCCCAGCCTGGGCCCTGTTCAGAAGATCATGCAGGAGGCAACCAATCTATGTGTTTCTCTCACATTGATATTTCTCTCTGTCTTTCCCTCCCTTTTCCACTCTCTCTAAAAATCAATGGAAAAATATCCTCAGGTGAGGATTAAAAAAAACAAAACAACTTAGTGGCTTAAAACAAAACAAATTTAGGCCTGGCCAGTGTTGTTCAATAGCTAGACTGTCAGCCTGCCCACCAAAGTGTCGTGGGTTTGATTCCTGGTCAAGGCACATGCCTGGGTTGTGGGTTCAATCCCTGGCCCTCTTGGGGGCACCTGTGATGTGTCTCTCTCACATTGGTGTTTCTCTCTCTCTCTCCCTACCCTCCATCTATTCTCTCAAAAATCAATGGAAAAATATCTTCCAGTGAGGATTAATTTAAAAAAAGATTGTAATATAAATTTACCATTAAACAAATTGTACCAAAAATGTAAATAGTTAAAGCTTGTCTTTTCTTAGTTATTTTACTCTATTTCTATATTTACTACATTATCTATGCTATTGATGTTATTTGCATCTATGTTATTAGCAGCGTGGGAATCTATCCTATATAGTAAAGAGGTAATATGCAAATTGACCATCATGCCAACACACAAGATGGCCACACCCAAGTGGACACAAGATGGCCACCACAAGATGGCCAGCAGGGGAGGGCAGTTGGGGGCAACCAGGCCTGCAGGGGAGGGCAGTTGGGAGGTACTAGGCCTGAAATAAAGGGCAGTTGGGGTGATCAGGCCAGCAAAGGAGGGCAGTTAGGGGGGGGGTCAGCCTTGCAGAGAAGGGCAGTTGAGGGGAAACAGGCTTGCAGAGGAGGGCAGTTGGGAGGGACCAGGCCAGCAGGGGAGGCCAGTTAAGGGTGACCAGGCCTGCAGGGGAGGACAGGGGCAACCAGGCCTGCAGGGGAGGGCAGTTAGGGGCAACTGGGCTGGCAGGCAGAAGTGGTTAGAGGCAATCAGGCAGGCAGGCAGACGAGCGGTTGGGAGTTAGCAGTCCTGGATTGTGAGAGGGATGTCCGCCTGCCCATTTAGGTCCGATCCCACCAGAGTCCCAGATTGGAGAGGGTGCAGTCTGGGCTGAGGGACACCCCCGCCCCCATGCACGAATTTCATGCACCAGGCTTCTAGTACATATATAAAGAGCCAGGGTCCATAACATCCAAAATGACTAAAGGCTCGACCGAACACCAGGCTGCTGGAGCAGCAGGCTCAGGTGGGAGGGGACTGGTGAGCAGGCTGACCTGCTTACCTCTTGGATAGAGAGAGAGGAGGGGCTGATCAGTAGCTGCCCCAGGCTGCTGGCAAGGCCCGGAGAGAGAGAGAGTCAAGCACCAATCAGCCCTTGCTCCTCTCTTTCTCTCAGGGCCTTGCCAGCAGCCGAGCCTCTCTCTCTCTCCAAGAGGTCAGCAATTCAGCCTGGGGCAGCTATTGATCAGCCTTGCCTCTCTGATCAGGACCAGAGATAGGCCCAGAGATGCTGAAAATGACCGGTTTGGCAGTATAGTGCATATGGCTGGCTATCAGTCAAGATATAGGGATTATGTATTTTTGTCTGCCAAGAGCATATACTCCTGCTGAAAAAGGCTCCCCCCCCCATTTAAGCAATCTTATTCTATATAATCTTTCTATACTAATAAAAGGGTAATATGCTAATTAGACCAGGTCGACCGGCCATCTTCCGGATGTCCGACTTCCTTCTGGACAAAGCCATGGTGTTAGGGGCAGTTGGGGTGATCAGGCCAACAAGGGAGGGCAGTTGGGGGTAAGATCAGGCTGGCAGGGGGTTAGGGACAATCAGGCCGGCAGGAGAGGGCAGTTGGGGGTGAGATCAGACAGGCAGGGGAGGGCAGTTGGGGCAATCAGGCAGTCAGAGGCAGTTAGGGGTGACATCGGGCCAGCAAGGGAGGGCAGTTAGGGTGATCAAGAAGGCAGGCAGAGGCAGTTAGGGGCAATCAGGCAGGCAGGCAGGTGAGCAGTTAGGTGCCAGTGGTCCCAGATTGCGAGAGGGATGTCCAACCATCAAGCCACTAGTTTAAATATATAAAAGCCTAATATGCTAATTGTTTCTCTAACCACTCGACCATTCAACCAGTCACTATGATGTGCACTGACCACCAGGGGTAGATGCTCTAACTGGTAGGTTAGCTTGTTGTTGGGATCTGGCCAATTGGGACTGGGTAAGATGGGCCAGACATGCCCTGGAGCCCTCCCGTGGTCCCTCCCTGGCCCCAATCATGAACCAGTGTGGTCCCTCGGCCTGGCCTGCTCCCTCATGCAATCTGGGACCCTTTGGGGGATGTTGGAGAGACAGTTTCGGCCCAATCCCCACAGGCCAGGCTGAGAGACCCCACTGGTGCACAAATTCGTGCACTGGGCTTCTAGTACTATACTAGAGGCCCGGTGCATGAAATTCTTGCACTGGGGATGGGTGGGGGGACGTCCCTTAGCCCGGCCTGTGCCCTCTCTCAGTCTGGGACCCCTCCCTCCTTACCGCCCACCTGCTTGCTGCTTCCTACTGCTCGGCTTGCTGCTCCTTAGTGCTGCCGCGAAGGCTCCTGCCACCGCCGCTGCACTTGCCAGCTGTGAACCCCGCTTCTGTCTGAGTGGCACTCCCCCTGTGGGAACACACTGACCAACAGGGGGCATCTCCTGTGTTGAGCGTCTGCCCCTTGGTGGTCAGTTCATAGCCACTAGTCATTCCACCATTCAGTCAATTTGCATATGAGGGTTTTATTATATAAGATAGGATATTGAATGTGAACTGTAAATGAAAAACAAAATTTTAAAAAGAACCAAATAAAATTTTAGATCTGAAAATTTTTTAATATATATATTTTTTTAATTCTCACCTGAGAATGTTTTTAAAATTGATTTTTAGAGAGAAAAACATCCATGTGACAGAGAAATACTAGTAGGCTGCCTCTGCACCTGCTGACCCAGTGGGATCTAACCTAAACCTAAGTATGTGCCCTAACTTAGAATCCAACAGGAAATCCTTTGGTGTACAAGTTGTGACTCCAACCAATTGAGCCACCTGGCAAGGACAGATCTGAAAAAAAATTTTTTAATGTACCTCCAGGCCCTGGTTGGTGTGGCTCAGTGGTTAGAGTGTCCTCCCATGCACCAAAGGGGCATGGGTTCGATTCCAGGTAAGGGCACATATACATGTTCTGGGTTCCATCCCTGTTGGATTGCTTGGACAACTGATCAATGTTTCTCTTTCTCTTTCTCTTTCCCTCTCCCTTCCTCTCTCTCTAGAATCAATGGAAAGAACATATCCTTAGAGGAGGACTTAAAAAGAAAAAAAAATGCTGGTCTGGATCAATGGATAGTGCTTCTGCAGGCAGACTGAAGGGTACCGGGTTGGATTCTGATCAAGGGCAAGTACCTGGGTTGCAGGCTTAATCCGGGGCCCTGGTTGGGGATTCAGCAGGAGGCAACCAATTGATATGTCTCACATTAGTTTCTGTCTTTTTCCCTCCCTTCTACTCTCTGTAAAAAAAAAAAAAAAAAAAAAAAAAATGCAAA
>NW_005365520.1:406138-409101 GCF_000412655.1 Myotis brandtii | reverse complement strand
CAGCCCCAACACCGAGGTGGCGGGGCTTGGGGCTGCTGGGGCCTGACGGGAGACATAAACACACAGGGGCTTCCGTCAGGCTTCGCTGCTCCGCCCCGGAGCCGTCAAGCTTCACTCTGCCGCTTGGAGCCTACGTATACAGATTAACCACCATCTCTGCTGGGTTAATTTGCATACTCTCCTGATTGGCTGGTTAGTGTAGCAAAGGTACGGTCAATTTACATGTTTGTCTATTATTAGGTAAGATAATGGTGTTACTGCACCATTTGCTACTTGAAAATATTTTTATTCAGTGACATTGTATCTTGAAATCAGACATGGTGGGAGTATTTACACCATACAAATCAACAAATGCTATAAATTAGGGCTTCCTCAACCCCTCCTCTGGAGATCTGACAGTTAAACATTTATGACACATAATTGCTTCCACTATATCTCTTTAGCCAGAATTTACTGACATGGGCACATCTAGCTACAAGGGATGCTAGGACATGTAGTCTCTACCTTGGTAGATATATGTCTACCTATAACTTAGAGATTTTATTACAGTGAAGAAGGACACAATGCATATAGGGAAACAATACGCACTCTTATATGGAAGAGTAAGCTCTGGACAGTTTCTAGAACTGAGATCCACTTTGCCAGTAGTTCATAGCAAAGATTACAATAAACTCAAAATAGAGACTTTAGTACTTCTTTAGTCCACCATCACAGGGTTAGTGAAAATTATCAATTTCAATTTATGACAGTAGACTGAGAACATAAAACAAGCTCCTTGTCCTGTTCCTAGTTCATAGAAAATGAAAAAAATATATAAAAATGTAAATAAAATCTATAAATGTGCTGGAAGACAAAAATAGTGAGCCCTTTGTACCTCCAGAAATGATGAGGAATTACTGAGAGGAAGAAAAATGATATAGGCTTTAAGAATGTACCTAAAACCTAAAATATGCCAAGGTGACTGAGAGCTTTGAAAAGTGGAAGCCACCTACAGAGAACTCTATATCTGGCTCCACTTTCAGGGACATCTAAATTAAAACACCAATTATACTCAGGTATAAAAGAAAATCTGAACTTTTGATTTGCTAAGGAATTGGAATGTGGAGGTATCTAGCTCCTCCTTCTTCAATGCTATTCTTATAAAGGGCAAATCTTGTTTTTAAAGTTTTAAGTCTGTCAATATTTTTTCAACTGATATACCAAGCTTTACAATTTAGTTCTCAATAGAAACTCCTAAAGCAAGAAAATATATTACTGGATATAATGCTTATCTTGGGGTTCTGCTTGCAGAGTAAATATCCATGCAACTCATTTGTTCTTCCTACATTAAAGTTTAATAAAAATGCTTACTATCTAATATGGTCAGAGACTTGTCTTATGCATATATGATTTATATTAAACTAGAGCAGTGGTGGCGAACCTTTTGAGCTCGGCGTGTCAGCATTTTGAAAAACCCTAACTTAACTCTGGTGCCATGTCACATATAGAAATTTTTTGATATCTGCAACCATATTAAAAGATGTATATTTTTTGATATCTATTTTATATATTTAAATGCCATTTAACAAAGAAAAATCAACCAAAAAAATGAGTTCGCGTGTCACCTCTGACACGCATGTCATAGGTTCGCCATCACTGAACTAGAGGAACAGTGCACAAAATTCATGCATGGGTAGGGTCCCTGGGCCTGGCCAGTGATCAGGGCCAGTCAGGTTCCCCGCTTCCCCAGCCTCCCCATCTCCTTCCCTCACCACCCACGCGCTGCCACTGCGTGGTTCTCTCTGCCTCCCCACCTCCCCGCCTCCTCCTTTCCTTTATCCTTCAGCACCCTGCTGCCACCACTGGTAGCCCGCCATGTTCTCATGTTCTGTGCCACCATCTGGTGGTCAGCGCACATCATAGTGAGCAATCGAACTCCCGGTCTCATGGTAAAACTCCCAAGGGGACACTTTGCATATATATATATAAATAGATTGCTCCTCACACAAAAATAAAAATGATAAGTATCTGTTTTTGTACCATTTCTACAGACCATAAAAGCCATTACAAGGTAATGGATCAATTCTTAGTGTTTTATAATGAGAATGCTAATGCAAGCATGTCAAACTTGTGGCCCGCAGGCTGCATGCGGCCCACAATGAATATTTTTGCAGCCCAGCCAATATAACGGTATATAAGAAACATTTTAATAAAAAAATCATAACTTAATTTTTACAATATCCTGTTATACATAATTATTAATAATGAACTACAATGTTAGCTAATGACATTACTATAATCGTGTTGCATTCATATCCCTTATGCACCTTACTTACAGGTGCACCATTTCTCTCCACTAATACAAGCAGAGAATATTTTAGCAGCCAATTGCCATATCATTAGTCTTGTACTGACTTGTTTGGCGTGCTCAACAGGAAATACTTCACTTTCAGAGAACAAGAAAAATAGATTTATTTGTGTTACACTTATTAATTTGTGCAGTTATTCAGTGTCTGGTAAGTTAATGTTCAAGAAAAAATACAAATTTTTATTAACATTTTTCTATTATTTTATGTTAATGATTATTCATTTATTTCAGCCCTTTGTATTCAGCATGTGTCTATCGGAATACACCTACGTTTCTATGAAATTTGAAGCTTTTGTTTTTTTGCAGCCCACAGAAAACTTAAACCTTGTTTATTTGGCCTGTGTTAGCCTTTGAGTTTGTCATGCTTGGGCTAACGCATTGATGGGGTTAACAGAACTGGGGAAGGCTATACAGATAATTAATACTTTAAGATGTTGGAAATTTGGATTCTGGAAGGAATATAAAATTACAGAATAATTTGAAATGATTTTTCTATATCTCATTTTTTATCATTGAATATATTCTTGTAATAATATTAATTGAGCACCTATTATGCACAAAGTGCCACTAAGCCCTAAAATAAACACAAAGAAGCCCTCAAGAAGGTTTCACTCTG
>NW_005365520.1:397433-405125 GCF_000412655.1 Myotis brandtii | reverse complement strand
TATATGGAAAATAATACAACAATTAATAAATAATAATACAAGAATAAAGTCTGTGTTTTGCATACTTACAACTGTAAACCTAATCTTGCCTGACCCTATATACATATACATATACATATACATATACATATATGTGTATATATACAAATATATAGTATTTGCATATTGGCTGCTTTCCCCCACTAGACTGTAAACTCAATGGAAACGGAAATTTTCTTGTTCACCCTCATCTAACACAATATTGACATTTTTTGAGCAAAATTATTTTTGTGGGGGCTGTGTTTAGCTGCATCTGTGGTCTGTACTCATTTTATGCACCCACCCTTAGTTATGGCAATAAAAAATGTTTTATCAGTTACTTCTATGAAGAATACACAATAGAAACAAACTATTAATATTTGGAGGAAAAAGTATTATTAAAAACTCTCGAATGAGAATTGTTTATAGCTATTTTAAGCATAAGTGCAGATATGAAATGTTATGTTCATAAAAGCAACATTGAGGGCCTCATTAAAGCATTTGGAAGATTTTACAAATCCATTTTTAAAATATTTTCTATTTTACTTTTTCTTTTAATTACATAATTTGGAGAAGATATTTTTTAACTAGAGATGCATGCAATATACCATGTAAATATTATTGCCTTCTACATGTGGACCACAGCATCAAAAATTTGGGAAGGACTATCCTACCAACAATTATTTCCCTTCTCTTTTTCCTTTCTAGCAGGACTCATTTTCACCATAGAAGATGAAGATGCCAAACATGTTTTTCCATAGGTTTTGCCAAAGGAGAAATCGGATAGTCCAATCTTGGCCAATGGAACCTGTAAAGATTCCTGGTGACTTAAAGAGTTGCCTTCCTAAGAAAAACTGATCAACCCAACTCAATGTCCATTTCTTCATTGGATGTAATACCTTAATTCCTTGTGAATACAGAACTGCTGCAGCCATGTGTGAGCATGAGACTAAATATTGCCAAAGAATGTAGGCAGCTTCTAGAAGCTGAAAAAAAGCAAGGGAATTGATTCTCTTCTATAGTCTCCAGAGGGAACACAGTCCTACAGACCCATTTTAGGCTTCTGACCTCTAACACTGTAAAATAATAAGTTTGTGCTGCTTTAAGCCACTAATTTTATGGTAATTTGTTATAACAGCAATAGGAAACTAATACAGTGGTTAAGAACTTGGGTGCTACTATCAGACTATTGAGTTTAAATCCTTCACCTACTATTTACTACATATAGAACTTTGGGGAAATTACTTAAATTTTCATTTTGAAAAATGGGATGATCCATTTTGAATTGATTTTTGTACATGAGGACAAACTGTAATCTAGTTTCATTCTTTTGCATGTGGCTTTCCAATTTTCCCAGCACCATTTATTGAAGAGGCTTTCTTTACTCCATGGTGTCTTTTTGGCTTCTCTGTCAAAAATTATTTGCTCATATACATGTGTTTTTATTTTTGTTACATTAGTCTGTGTGTCTGTCAATATCATGCTGTTTTGATTATCATAGCTCTGTAGTTAACTAGGTGTCAGGTAGTGTAATACCTTTGATTTCATTAGTTTTTCTCAGGATTGATTCGGCTATATGAGCCCAGATATAACCCACATGTATATGAGCAAATAATTTTTGACAAAGGAACCAAAAGCACACCATTGAGAAAAGAAAGCCTCTTCAATAAATGGTGCCTGGAAAATTGAAAAGCCACATGCAAAAGAATGAAACTAGATTACAGTTTGTCCCCATATATAAAAATTAATTCAAAATGGATTAAACACCCAAATATAAGATCTAAAACAATAAATCACATAGAAGAAAACATAGGCACAAAACTTATGGACCTTAGTCATAGAGAACATTTTATGAAGTTGGCCCCAAAGGCAAGGGAAGTAAAGGCAAAAATAAATGAATGGGACTATATCAAACTGAAAAGATTCTGCATAGCAAAAGAAACTGCCAACAAAACAAAATGACAATCTACCGGAATGGGAGATGTTATTTGAAAACAACATCTCTGACAAGAGGTTAATATCCAAAATATATAAAGAACTCATACAACTAAATTTCAAACAAACAAGCAATCCAATTAAAAAATAGTCAGAGGCCAGAACCGGTTTGGCTCAGTGGATAGAGTGTCGGCCTGTGGACTCAAAGGTCCCGGGTTCGATTCCAGTCAAGGGCATGTACCTTGGTTGTGGGCACATCCCCAGTGGGGGGCGTGCAGGAGGCAGCTGATACATGTTTCCCTCTCATCGATGTTTCTGGCTCTCTATCCCTCTCCCTTCCTCTCTGTAAAAGATCAATAAAATATATAAAAAAATAAAATAAAAAATGGGCAGAGGACCTGAAGAGATACTTCTCCCAAGAAGACATACAAATAGCTGACAGATATATGAAAAGATGCTCAACTGCACTAGCTATTAGGGAAATGCAAATCAAAAGTACAATGAGATACCACCTCACACCTGTTAGAATGTCTATTATCAACAAGACAAATAATAATAATAGAGAAAAGGGAACCCTCATTCGCTGCTGGTGAATGTAGAATGGTACACCCACTATGGAAAATAATCTGGCGGTTCCTCAAAAAATTAAAAAAAGAGTTACCATATGACCCAGCAATTCCTCTTCTGGATATCTACCCGAGAAACTAAAAAAAAAATTAATCTCAAAGAATGCATGCACCCCTATGCTTATTGCAGCATTATTTATGGTGGGCAAGACATGGAGACAACCAAAGTGCCCTTCAATAGAGGACTGGATAAAGAAGAAAGATGTGGTACATATATACAATGGAATACTACTCAGCTATAAGAAATAATGAAATACTGCCATTTGTGACAGCATGGATGGACCTTGAGAATACTGTGCTAAGCAAAATAAGCTAGTCAGAGAAAGCTAAGAACATATGATTGCACTCATATGTGGGATATAAAACTGAAACTCATAGGCACAGACAATAGTATGGTGGTTACCAGATGGAAGGGAAAGGGGTGGTTGGAGGGGAGTTAAGGGGGCCAAATATTTGGTGACAGAAGATGATTTGCCTTTGGGTGGTGGATACATAAGGCAACATACAGATCATGTATCATAGAAATGTACACTTGTATCATGAAACCTATATGTTCCTATTAACTGGTCACCCCCATAAATTTAATGGAAAAAAAAAAGAAAAAGAAAAGAAAAATGGGATGGTGGTAAGTGAACCAAACCTGCTGGGTTGTTATGAGTTTCAATGTGAAAATCTTTAGGAACATCTGACTCTTAGGAATTTTTAAATAAACATAATAATTGTTCTGCTAAAAGTTATCAATTAATGGAGATATTTGTACTTTCTCTCCTATGAATCAAATGTTTCTTTTTACATAGTCATTGAGGAGGAGTATAGGAGTGTACACTTTAGGAGTTATGTATACAGCATCTCATTTGATCTTTACAACCAATCGTGAAATGGGTATAATTTAAGTTTTCATACAAGAAAACTGAGGCTGTGGGGAGGTTAATTTTTTCAGGTAACATAGCTAGTAATTGGACAAATCAAAGCGGTTTGTTCACCACTGCATTAACTACACTTATTTGCTGGATGATGAACAAATATGTGCAAATAACCACACCAGTGGGCACTCAAATAATGCGGGATTTAGAGTAACTGACACCAGGACACGTCAGGTGATCCACACTGGCACAATTCCCAGCTCTTTACCACCCATCCCTTGTTTCCAGAAAGGTCAAAGGAAGCGGGAGAGACCTCTGATCGATTAGAACTCTGACGGTATCCCAGGAAGTAGCGCCGCTGAGTCACAAAGGCGGCAACGTAGGCCCGGGACAAAAACAAGGGCGGTGTCTCCCCGGAGGCCAGTGCGCAGCCGCAGAGCTGGACCCGCCCATCGCTCCGCCCCCGGGAGAGTCGGAAACACGATGGAGGAGTACCATCGCCACTGCGAGGAGGTATCGACACTCTGCCGCCTTAGAGCGACCCCAGCCCCCTCCCGCCTCAGCGCGTGGCTCTCTGCCGTGTGCTCTCCCGGCCCCCGGAGGCCCCGAGAATTGGGTCTCCTCCGCCAGGCCGGGGGTTCACCTCTCCCGTCTCCCTTCCCCCACACCGAGGCCTGGAGGGTGGGCTGAGAGGCCTGGGTGGCCAGGGCGGTCAGTAGCAATTGGGGTTGGCAGTGGGGGCAGGGTCGAGGGGTGGAAAGCCTGACTCGGGATGTGTGAGGTGGGGGTGGGTTGCAGGGCACCGCTGTCTGCAGGGACAGACTTTTCAAACCCTCTGTCCCTTGGCGTCCCCAAAGTAGGTGCCGCCGCCCTGCAAGAGAGGCCCTAGTTGCAGAGCCGCTCCAGCTCCCTGTCGCTCTGTCCTGGGTGCCTGAAAGAAGGTGCTTCATGGATTAAGAACCCTTATTTACTGACTCAGACTTCATGAAACCTCACCAGAACCCCATGGTGTCCGTTATTTTCCTGTTACTGGTGGCAGCTCTGACTTTCATGGTGGCTTGCCCAAAGTTAAAACTGCAAGGAATGCCAGATGCTCCAATTTGAACCCAGGCCTCGACCTCCCAACAACTCTTGCTTCACTTTAACCAAGACAGGCCTGCAAGTGCAGAAGAGACAAAGACATTTTCTGTCTCACAGAAAATACAGCCACAGTTGAATGGTGCGGTGAAAAAAAAAGTAGGCGCATAGTGGAGGGGCAGCATAAAATAATATATTATAACCCCCCCACCCCCCGCCGGAAGGGACTTCTGGTTTATCCATCGTTAGGATGTGGGCTTCTATAAAAGCTAAAACTACATTTAAATTAATTAGTTATGTGATGCAGGTAGCAAACATACTTACAGATTAGTGCTAAATTATTATTTTAGAAATTGAACCACAAACAATTTCACTCTCAGGCATATACCCCAGCAAGTGCTACTCTGACTCTTAAGAGGCTTCTGTATGGCAGTACATCCTAAATACTTATATTTAAAAAGAAATGAAATTACATGTTACCATGACCACACCATACATCCGATTATGTATTTGTGATCTTCCAAATCAAAGTGGAATGGCCACCCTTTAATTTGTAGACCACTTTCAAAAATAGATGAGGACCTTATTTTAAGGTGAAATGAACATTTTAATAGGGTAAAAATGTGTGGGCTGTTTTCATAATATTCCTAATAACTTAGGGTATTTTTATTCCTTTATTGGTGAAGTCTGTGGTATAACTGAGTTGAAAATACTTTACATCTATATTCAAGATGATACTTATTTTCAGAATTTACCTGTTTTTTAAACCATTTTTGAATTGTATAGTGGGATTTGCAAAAATGCTGATGTCAGAAAGCTTCTCCATGGATTAACCTGAAGTATTTTGGTGTAGATTTCAATCTTATCACATAGCCTAGTTCTCAACTATGGGAGACAGACACTTGGATGTCATTAATAGTTGCTTTTAACTCAGGAGTCAGTCAAGTCACTTTAAAGGAAAGACTAAGTTGCCAGACCTATTATATAATATTAAAGGGTCATTAATTGACAATGGTCAAGTATTTTCATAATCCTTAATTCAGGAAAGCCATATTTTTGCCTACCATAAGTTAAAAACAAAATTAATCTATTAAGCACTCTGTTCTCATGGACCACCTCGTTCTCCCTTCACTGCAGCCATCTCCTGTATACTGATGACACATCTTTATATCCACCTCCTGCTGTTTCCTGCAATCTCCAATGCAATGATTCTCAATCTAGGGTGTTCATCAGAATCACCAGTAAAGCACTTTTAAAAAATGTAGTTGCCCAGGTTCTGACCCAGACCAAATGAATCAAAATCTCCAGGGAGGTAGGTGGGAAAAGCAATCTATAATATTAAGTGTTTGAGGTAGGATTAGTAGCCTCAGTAGACTGGATTCCCCTTATATTCACTAACACTTGTCTAAGCCAGCCTAGGAGATTCTGTTTACCACAAATAAGATGAAGTCTGTGTTACAAGCAGCTTTGTCTTTTATTTTCCCCATTTAGGTTGGTTTCAATGTGGATGAAGCCCACAACCTTGTTAAAGAGGTAAGTTATACATCTTGTTCATTTTGAGGGCTGCTGCATTGATTGCAATTTTAAAAAGCTGTGTTTTGACTTTCAGTACAAAGTTAGAAACCTTAGTATTAAAACAAGATTTTTTTTTTACTTTTCTTTATTTTTTTTAATATATTTTATTGATTTTTTACAGAGAGGAAGGGAGAGGGATAGAGAGCTAGAAACATCGATCAGCTGCCTCCTGCACACCCACTACTGGGTATATGCCGCAACCAAGGTACATGCCCTTGACCGGAATCAAACCTGGGACCCTTGAGTCTGCAGGCCGACGCTCTATCCACTGAGCCAAACCGGTTAGGGCCTAAAACAAGATTTTTAATATTTGTTCACTAACTCTTTACAGGAGTGCTCCTATGTTTGTTTGTTTTTTAATCCACCTACTCTCCCTAGACTGCTTTTCCTTAATGGGAAACTAAGAGCACTCATTTTTCTTTCAAGTTATCTAAACAACAGAAAAACATCACAGGGCTCTGGATCCCCCTGTAAATAGCTATTAATTAAGATTTAGACTTCTTAATTAGCATTAACCAGGAGGCCCACTAGATAATGAGGTCCTTAACCTGTCTATTCTCAGGGCCAAACTGAGAAAGTGGACACATAGCAGGCACTTGTAACTCACTTTTTCTTTGAGAATTTATGTGGGGGAAATTCTATTACTGACAACAGATAAAATGTATGCATATCACTGATAAGTGAGTGGTTCTAAGACTTCAGAGGGAATTAGCATAGGGGCTCAGAGTAAGAAGTCTAAGGACAGAAAATAAAGGAGATAAGGAGATTAGAAAGAAATAAGGAAAACATAAATACCTGCTGAAACTATCGAGAAAGTACTGAAATGTTTTAAAATAGTGCTCTCTCACTCTCTCAAGTCTTTCCAATGCCAGAGCAGGGAAGAGGATAGACATGGAGCTGAAAGTCACCTGGAGCAAACCTGAGATTTGTTTGAAGTCTCTTATTTCATATAAAAACTTCAAGTGAAGCCTGCTTTTGACTCCATAATATATCAGAGTTTGTTTTTTATTTAAAACTAGTAGCCCATCGCGCGATATTGCGCGCAGTAGGCCACCCGCCGCTTCCGTGGGAGCAGGCAGGAACCTCAGCGCACCGCAGGGAGCCGCGCTACTTCCACAGGAGCCCGGCTTCCGCCGCAGGAGGTGGAAGCGAGCCGCCGGCGCCCACGGGAGCCAGGAGGGAGCCACGCTGATTCCGCAGGAGGCAGGAGGGAGCTGCGCTCTCTGGGCCTCCACTCAGCTGTGGAGGCTGCGGGCCGGCACCCCTGTCCATGTGTGTGTCCACTCCGGCTCCGGGGGGCCCGCCTGAGCCAGGGTGCGGCAGCTCGCAGGCCCTGTCTCTGTCTCCATCTCCACTCCGGGCCTCACCTGCGCCCGAAACCTCCTTCTGTCTGGTCATGACCCCTTAAGGTGTCCTGGCCTAATTTGCATATTCCCTCCCCCCTCTCTCTCTATATATTTTTTTCGTTTAAATTATTTGTATTACTTAACTCCTTCTTGCAAGTACTTAAGTAAAACCAGTGCTCTAAAATGCACCTACCTAGCCACCACCAAGTATGTGTATGCCAGTTTAAGAAGCATGGTTTTTTTAATTTAATA
>NW_005365520.1:393051-397414 GCF_000412655.1 Myotis brandtii | reverse complement strand
GCTCATCATTTTAAAAATCCAACAGAACAGAAAAGCTTACAATGAAAAGCAAGAATCCGCTCTCCACCCTTTCCCATACCCAGTTCCATTCCCTAGAGGAAATCCCATCAGTGCACAACTGTTTTTATTTTCTAAGAGAGATGACTTATATATCTCCAAATAATGTTTATACCATCATTTCTTGATTTATGAATTATAGACAACATTCCTAGAGCTCCTGCTATGAGAGATGAAAATTTAGTTCCCTCAGATCACCTGCTTCTTCCCTCAATAGTGAGTTCAGTATTTTTACTTCAATATATTTACACTGTTAGGAGCATGTTTCTTTTCTACTCCTGGCATTTCCTTCCATACACAGGATTTTTCCTTAAAATTTCTGGCCTCTTGTCCCACCTGTCATTATTTCTCCCCATGGAGGTACAGTAAATTGCCTGTTTGATGAGTGACAACCATTGATCCACCATTCTCATTTGGAAAAACAAATCTCCCAAATGCCTTGGACTTAAGTATTTGTTTTCTCCTTTCCTCTCCACCCAGACCAACAAAAGGCACCAGCCTGGCTAAGTGTTTCTCTCTGTTGACTCAGCCTTTCCCTTGGATGCCTCTTCCGAGGTCTGAACTGAACACGTAGAGAGATAGCAAGGTCCAAACTCCAACCTATTCTTTACCAATAATAAAGATAATATTTTATCCTCTTTCTAGTGACTCTTGTCTTTTCATTTGGCTCAGAATGTTAGTAAAGAATAAGGTCTATTTAAAAGGCTCCTCAAATAACCCAGCATCATTTTCTTCATGTTCCATCAACCACGAACACTTTGAAAAAATGAGGTTGTTATCACTCCTGCCCTTCCCATGCCCTCTATGCCAACTTCCACCTCCCAGCTGACCGCATTTTGCTTTTGTACTATCAAGGCATTGAAAATATTTGCATTGTTTTAAAAATTAAATATTCCTGGGTTACATAGTTCTAATACATATTTCTGAACTATTAAAATATGGCAGGATTTTCAGGTGCTTATCTAGGACTCAAGCTGACCCTAGCTGTACTAGGCCAGACCTGATTGAGTTTTGGGTGAACTTGTGCACCAGAACATTCAGGCAAGTAAGGCACTGTCTCAGGACAGGCTGATAAGGTGTTCAATGCCTACCAGGGGTCCTCAAACTACGGCCCGTGGGCCACATGCGGCCCGCCGAAAACATTTATCCGGCCCGCCGGGTGTTTTTGCCACTGCTGCCTGTTGCTGAATTTGTTCATAGTTTTTTTTTAAACTATAGTCAGGCCCTCCAACGGTCTGAGGGACAGTGAACTGGCCCCCTGTTTAAAAAGTTTGAGGACCCCCCTAGACTAAAGGCAGGTAAGGTCGGCTAAAACACAGACCCCAAGAGCCATACCCACAAAACAAGCCTGCTTCCTAGGCCAGCTCATTTTTTTTCTAGGATTTGGCACAGTTAAAAATAACTCAGGGCTATTAAAAGTGTTTATAAATACCTTACCCACAATGCAGATGCCTCTAGACTAATTCCTCTGCCAGAATTGATTCCCAAAGAGAGCTACTTGTCTATTTGCCTAACAGGAGAGCCAAATTGATATTTCAAATATTGTTCTTAAGATTTTGATTTATCATCACATAGTGTCTAAAAGATGTTAAGTGATTATTTTTCCAATAATATAATTTCCAATATAGGACTAAAAAAACACATAATGACCAAAGGCAGGTATTTCTACGGTCTGTTATTTCTTTGGTATATATGACATATATTCTATAATAATAAAAGCATAATATGCAAATTGACCAAACGACCAAACAGTAGAACCACTGGACGACCACACTATGACACCCACTGGTGCCAGGCCAGCCAAAGTGGGTGCCATGCGACTGGTTGGGGGGCCCCACCATCGCCCCATGATCACCTTGCAGAGGGAGGCCCAGGCCACCCTCTGCAGAGTGATTGATCTGGGGACTCTGCGGAACCCGAGAACCAGGGGTGTGTGACAACAGACGCGGGCAGCGCCAGGCCAAGGCAGGTGAGGGCGGGGGGGCGGGGCCGGGGCTGTGAGAGCAATAGCTGGGGGAAGGAAGGCATACCCTTGCACGAATTTCATGCATTGGGCCTCCAGTAAATATATAAATTTACATATATAAAAGTATGTGTGTATATATGTCTATATATATTAACATTTAAAGTAATATTTGGCCTGCTGAGATATGTTATTTTGTTCAAAAGACATCAATTTTAGAAAACAGTAAATCAGTTTTCTAGATTCATACTTAAACATCACTTTCAGAGTAAGCTCCAGGATGCCTGGCAGTATACAACAAAACAGAGAAGCACTGGCCGGGTGGGTCAGTTGGTTGGAGAGTCATCCCATGTACCAAAAGGTTGCAGGCTTGATCGGTCAGGTGCATACTGGAGGCAACCGATCGCTGTTTCTCTCTTTCCCTTCCTCTCTCTAAAAATCAACAAAAGCAAAATGCGGTCAGCTGGGAGGTGGAAGTTGGCATAGAGGGCATGGGAAGGGCAGGAGTGATAACAACCTCATTTTTTCAAAGTGTTTGTGGTTGATTGAGAGAGTGAGAGAGCACTATATTAAAACATTTCAGTACTTTCTCGATAGTTTCAGCAGGTATTTATGTTTTCCTTATTTCTTTCTAATCTCCTTATCTCCTTTATTTTCTGTCCTTAGACTTCTTACTCTGAGCCCCTATGCTAATTCCCTCTGAAGTCTTAGAACCACTCACTTATCAGTGATATGCATACATTTTATCTGTTGTCAGTAATAGAATTTCCCCCACATAAATTCTCAAAGAAAAAGTGAGTTACAAGTGCCTGCTATGTGTCCACTTTCTCAGTTTGGCCCTGAGAATAGACAGGTTAAGGACCTCATTATCTAGTGGGCCTCCTGGTTAATGCTAATTAAGAAGTCTAAATCTTAATTAATAGCTATTTACAGGGGGATCCAGAGCCCTGTGATGTTTTTCTGTTGTTTAGATAACTTGAAAGAAAAATGAGTGCTCTTAGTTTCCCATTAAGGAAAAGCAGTCTAGGGAGAGTAAGAGGTTTGCTTAAAGTCATCAACTTGGGGATGGTAAAGACAGAATTAAAACACTGTTGCCCTGACCCCTGGTCCATTGGCCCTCCTAACTCTTATGCTATTGCATATTCTAGGAGAATAATTTGATGCCCATTCCTTCCTTCAACTCCTCTAAATTTAACTTTTCTTTCTACATTTTATCATTAGGGAAGATTTCATACTGCCCAGCTTAACATTTCATATTAATTTGTGCCTTTCTGAATTTTAACTACAATTGTAGTAAATGAAAGCTGCATATGTGCACATGCTCGTGTCTGTGTGTGTGTGTGTGTGTGTGTTTGTGTGTTTGTGTGTGATTAAGCTGGATTCTATAAATTAATTGAATGAGTGCTTTATCATCCAGGCTCTATCACTCAAATATAAAACAATAGCAGCAAAATTAGGGAAAGACAAATACTGTATACTCACTTATATGTGGAATCTAAAAAAGTCGAACTCATAGAAACAGAGAGTAGAAAGGTGATTTTTGAGGTCTGGGGGAGCCGGAGGAACAGGGCAATATAGATCAAAAGGTATAAACTTCCAGTTAAAGATGAATAATTTCTGGTAACCTAATGTACAGTGTGTAATTACAGTTAACACTGTATTGTATACTTGAAAGTTGCTTGAAAGTAGACCTCCCCCCTGCCCTGCACATGCAAAAATAATAACTGTGAGAAGACTGGTTCATTAATTCACCTTGTCATAATAATTATTTCACAATATATACATGTATCGAATCATCACATTGTATACCTTAAAGTTAGCTAATATCGCCCTAACTGGTTTGGCTCATTGGATAGAGTGTCGGTCTGCGGACTCAAGGGTCCCGGGTTCAATTCCGGTCAAGGGCATGTACCTTGGTTGTGGGCACATCCCCAGTGGGGAGTGTGCAGAAGGCAGCTGATCGATGTTTCTCTCTCATCGATGTTTCTAACTCTCTCTTCCTCTCCCTTCCTCTCTGTAAAAATCAATAAAAATATATTTTAAAAAAAGAAACAGATAAAGTTACATAATATCATATGTCAATCATCCTATCTAATAAAGAGGGAATATGCTAACTGACCCTCACTCTGTCACAGAGATGGCGGCTCCCACAGCCAATAAAGAGGGAATATGCTAATTATTGCCCCGCCTTCAAAGATGGTGGCACCCACAGCCAATAAGGAGAGAATATGCTAATTGAGTGCCCCGCCCTCAAAGATGGCAGCACCCACAGCCAAAAAGGAGGGAATATGCTAATTGCCACGCCCACAAAGATGGCAGTTTCCACAGCCACAAGATGGCAGC
>NW_005365520.1:387342-392866 GCF_000412655.1 Myotis brandtii | reverse complement strand
GTCGCCTTCCCCTGATTGCCGGGTCGCCTCCAGCCCCTGAGGGCTCCCGGATTGTGAGAGGGGGCAGGCCGGGCTGAGGGACCCCCCCCCCTCCAGTGCATGAATTTTCATGCACTGGGCCTCTAGTATTTCAATAAAACTGGAAAAATAAAATAAGCAGTAATAATGATAATTATGATGATAATAATAATATCTAGCATGACTTATTGTGATTACTCTGTGGCCATCACTGTGTTTGAGCACATGGCATTCATTATCTCCTTCCAGACTCACAACAACCTGCTGAGATGAAGCTGTTATATCTTTAAGCATTAGGAAAATATGGGCTTCAGGAGGTTAAGTCACTTGCAAAAGGATACACAGGAAGTAGGTGGGAGTGGTGATCTTAAAACCTAAGATTGTGATTCTAAACCAGTGCTCTTAATCAAATATCAGAAGTGAATAGAAGTAAATATTGTGGAAAATTATTTAACTTCCTTTTTATAGGGCACCCCAGAAATAGTGTTTGTTGATGATTTGCTTTTAATAGCAAGTATGCTAGTTTTATAGCTAAGCAATTCTGTGATATGAATGAGAATGTGATTATTATACACTAGGGGCCCAAGGCACAAATTTGTGCACCCTGAAAGGAACTGTGGGCTGCAAGGCTGCAGTGGGCACAGGGGCAGGTCTCAGCCCATCCTCTGTGCCCCCGTCTGGCCCCTTCCACTGTGGCTCCCAGTCCCCTGTCTGCCAGCAGCTCTGCTCCCGCCACAGCCTTTCCCATGCGCTGATGGCACTGGCCCACTTGCACCCGCTGATGGCTCAGAGCGATTGGAACTGGCGCCAGTAGTGCCAATCACCCCTCAGGAGCAGTGGGAGGTGGAGAAGCCCTGAAGGGCAATCAGGGCCGTCATCCATCACTCGCACCCGCACCCACTGATGGGGCCGAGTGATCGGGCCCGGCGCCACTGGCAGCAGGTGCGAGTAGCAGGCAGGACCACAACATGCGGGAGCAAAGAATTTTCAGTAACCACCAGAGGCTCATCCTGATGACAGCAACCAGTGTCCTGCCGCAGCTGATGCCCACTATGTTCCACCGTCTGCCACCTCTTCTGATGAACTGGCAGGTCACGGCTTGATTCCTGGTCAGGCCATATTTCTGGGTTGCAGGCTCAATCCCCAGTGTGGGGTGTGCAGGAGGCAGCCAATCAGTGATTCTCTCTTATCATTGATGTTTTTATCTCTCTCTCTCTCTCTCTCTCCCTTTCTCTCTCAAATCAATAATAATATATTTTTAAAAAATCCCAATTGTTTCAAAGCCATTCTTTTAACCAATTTATAACACCCTTTTAAAATCTCTACTGGCATAATCCTTTTATGATATAACTTAACACCCTTGATTAGTCTTCCCTGTGTTACAGAATTATTAGCTTCTTTGCTAGATTAAGTTCTTTACAACAGAGGCCATGTCATATTTATCTTTATGTGACCGTAGTATCTCATAGTGAGATAATGCATGTGGAAATGCTTTGAAAATGCCTAAACAATTAGAGACACTGCTTACTAAATACTTACTAGATGCATATTTTCTAAGATGCTCTATTGGGTTATAAATGCATTTTGTATTTTGCATACATTTTTGCTGCAATTTGTATAATTTGTTTAATTGTCCTCTGCCCTTTTAGTGTATAGATGGAGTTTTGGGTGGTGAAGATTATAATCAGAACAACATCAACCAATGGACTGCAAGTATTGTGGAACAATCCTTAGCACATTTGGTTAAGTTGGGAAAAGCTTATAAATATATTGGTAAGTGTTACTATCCTTCCTTAGAAGTTCACTCACCTTTGTTCTTATAATTTTCTCTGTATTTAGAGACTATAATTGAATGATAGACACTGTAGTTGGATATTAATCCTATCTAATAAAAGAGTAATATGCAAATTAACCGTCACTCCACAACAAAGATGGCAGTGCCCATAGAGGCTGGGCAGGATGCTGGCGGCGTCACCCCGGCAACATGAGCCCAGCAGGCAAGCGGGGCCGCAGGCAGTACCCAGCAGGGCCTGCTGGGCAGTGGTGGCAGCAACCTGCAGGAAGCACCCAGCAGGACTTGCTGGGTGGTGGTGGTGGCAACCATGAGCAGGCAAGCAGGCCCATGGGCAGCACCCAGCAGGGCCTGCTGGGCAGTTGCTGCGGAGACCGGGGAGCAGGCAATTGGGACCGCAGGCAGCACCTAGCAAGGCCTGCTGGGCGGTCGCCATGGCGACCTGCAAGCAGGCAAGCAGGGCCCACAGGCAGCACCCAGCAGGGCCTGCTGGGTAGTCACCGCGGAGACTGGGAAGCAGGCAAGCGGGGCCTGCAGGCAGCACCCAGCAGGGCCTGCTGGGTAGTCACCGCGGAGACTGGGAAGCAGGCAAGCGGGGCCTGCAGGCAGCACCCAGCAGGGCCTGCTGGGTAGTCACCGCGGAGACTGGGAAGCAGGCAAGCGGGGCCTGCAGGCAGCACCCAGCAGGGCCTGCTGGGTAGTCACCGCGGAGACTGGGAAGCAGGCAAGCGGGGCCTGCAGGCAGCACCCAGCAGGGCCTGCTGGGTAGTCACCGCGGAGACTGGGAAGCAGGCAAGCGGGGCCTGCAGGCAGCACCCAGCAGGGCCTGCTGGGTAGTCACCGCGGAGACTGGGAAGCAGGCAAGCGGGGCCTGCAGGCAGCACCCAGCAGGGCCTTCTGAGCGGTGGTGGCAGCGACCTGCAGACAGCACCAAGCAGGGCCTGCTGGGCTGTCACTGCAAGCGGGCCTGCAGGCAGCACCCAGCAGGCCAGTGGTGCCCGCAGGCAGCACCCAGCAGGGCCTGCTTGCCCATCCCGGTGGTGTGGAGCAGGCAGGCCCCGTAGAACCACGGGGAGTGGGCCCAAGCTGTCAGTAGCACATCCCCTGAGGGCTCCTGAATTGGAGAGAGTGTAGGTCGGGCTGAGGGACCTCCCCCCTGCCCTGCACCCCACCCCATGCACGAATTTCGTGCACCGGCCTCTAGTAGGGTATAAAGGACTTCTGACTTATTCATCCAAAGATAATATATGATAATATCTAAAAGATAGAGATAACTTTTGCTATTCAAAAGCATTTTCTTGGTAACATCACCTTTTATATTTACATCAGTTAGCTCTTTCCACCACAACCTACTGGGCACTACTGTCTACTTTTCAGTAACCACATGCCTCCTTACATGTAGGACTGTGAAGTACCACACAATAATTATTTCTAAAGTGGAATATTTTCTTTGACTGAATTATGCCCATGAGGCAGGGCACATAACCACTGGTTATGGCAATGGGCAACAAACAGACTGGATCCAGTGGGGACAAAATCATGGTGTTAAATAATCAAGGTGAGGGCTTTTTTATTTTTTAAATTCTTACTTGTTAAATGCTTTGTTTCTATTATTTTTACACCTTTTAAAGCCAAAAACTCAAACACTTAGATCTTGGATATCTTTTCCTTTGTTTATAAGCATCCTCACTCTGTGACTTTATTTTTAGTGACCTGTGCAGTGGTCCAGAGGAGTGCATATGGCTTTCACACAGCCAGCTCATGCTTTTGGGATACCACGTCTGATGGTAAGAGACCTTAAGCTGATTCAAACAAAATCCAACTACTAACAAAGTCAAACAGTATACTTATTGTCAAATGCTTATTTATTTCTAATTCTGAAAAAACTTTATCAATAGAATTGCTTCGTATCTAACTATAACAAGTATGTCTTCAGACAAATATGAAATATTAACATTTAACAGATTGCAGGAAATAAGATATTAAAACCTATGAAAATATATTATCTGGTAATTTCATTGTTTTGCTGGTATTTCAAAGTCCTTTTGTGTGTGTATTTTCAGGAACCTGTACTGTGAGATGGGAGAACCGAACCATGAACTGTATCGTCAATGTTTTTGCCATTGCTATTGTCCTGTGACATCCTAAAAATGTTTGGCCAAAGCCATTCACTTAAGAATTTGTCAGTGTATCCTTTCTAAAAAGAGTAAGTTACTTATTAATACTCTAGATGACAAGTGTGCAATATGCTTCAAAGCTATCAACAAAAACTGAATATTATAAGCAAGCAATCTCATACATAGTAAGTTGGCAGATTTGCTCATATTCTATATATACAGAATCATTTCAATAGGAAAAAATTAATGTCAGCAAAAAACAAATACATAAACATGGCATGACTTGAAAATACAACCTTATATTCATACCAGCTTTTTACTAACATGTACCTAAGGAGTTAGGGAAATCCATTCAGATAATAAAATTCTCTTTCAGCTTCAGAGAAGTTAACAGGGATAAATATATGAACAAAAAGCACTGCTAGGATAAATCTGGAGAAAATAATAATTAGCTAACGCTTTTTAAAAAAACATATTTTTATTTATTTCAGAGAGGAAGGGAGAGGGAGAGAGATAGAAACATTAGAAACAATGATGAGGAGAGAGAATCATTGATCAGCTGCCTCCTGCACGCCCCCTGCTGGGGATTGAGCCCGCAACCCGGGCTTGTGCCCTTGACTAGAATCGAACCTGGGACCCTTCAGTCCGCAGGCTGAAGCTCTATCCACTGAACCAAACCAGGTAGGGCTAGCTAACACTTCTTAAGTTTGTATTTCTTCTCAGTTGTGCATATGATTTAGTAGAAAGCAATTGTTCTTTTTTTCCTCTCAACTAATATTGCAGTAGCAACTACTATTAACTTGTTTACATTTTTTGAGAACTGTTAAAACAGTTTTTAAAATTTCAAAATCTTGGATTTACATTTGAGGGCAAATTAAATCTGGTAACCTTGAATTCCCTTGTTAAACAAAATGAGTTATGGTGTATGATGAAAAGTATCTGCCTAACAGCTGCCTTACAATTCACGCATTCCATGTGTAACAAATACTATTGAATGCCTGTTTGTTATGAGCATATTTTTCTGCTAGTCATTATAGTTATATGCTGTTCAAATACTAAGTTTCTTTTGGTACCTGTTCAGTTGGACTGTTAACATTTATGTTTGTGGGAAGAAAAAAAGTTGTTTACAAGAGAGGGAAAAGTGAATCTGGTTATTTATGTAGCAAAGTGAAAAGCGCTTATTGCTGACAGAGAATCATAACTTTAAGAATTTTTAAGAATTGCTCCTAGCAAGTAAAAAATGCATAAAACATGCAGTTCTTAGTTAAAGGCCTTATTAGAGGAGTCTTACTATACAAGTAGTAAATTTTATCATTGTTTTAGTTACAACCATCTGTAAATAATTTTAAATGCTTATGTGGGATTCAAATTAATTGGAATAAAGTATAAATTAAAAGTATATAATCATTGGCAAGTTATTGAAAATCTCAGGGCTTATGAAATGTAGTTAAATTTATTTAAAAAACTAGAGGCCCTGCGCACGATTAAATCATGTGCGTGTAGGGTCTCCTAGGCCTAGCCTGCCATCAGGGCCATGTCCGCCACCCCGCGACGCTCCTCAGATGCTGCCGGCGCCCCACAACACTCTGGGGATGCT
>NW_005365520.1:385403-387289 GCF_000412655.1 Myotis brandtii | reverse complement strand
GGTGGGGGGAGGGCCCAAGAGGTGCTCCATGCAACTCCTGGTGACCAGTCATTATGGTGTTACGGCGTTAGGGCCACTGGTCTTTTATAATATAGATAAGATCTACAGCTGGTCACCAAATGCAAAGTCAATCTGCTGTTTAACCTTGAAAACAAAATCAAGTTTGCATATTACCACTAACACACATACATATGGGTAATAGAACCATGTTTCATTGAATTTGGGGGAAAGAATAGCTTGGTATTAATACTGACAATATTAAGATAGTATTCTTGTAGGAATACTATGTGCATGTTTGATATTTTGCTGAGTAACAATAATTGTTCAATGTTTAAGAAGAATATTAAGAAAATACAAGGGTAGAATTTAATGCAGTGATCTACATTTTTGGCCCATGGGAAACTCTCCTAGTCATTACCTACATAGTAGTTTACGCTGCTGGCTTTTGTGCCCTTGAAGATTATAATAGTGACCAAAATATCTGTGCAACTGAGACTCATTTTGATTATTGTTATTGAAGCCTGATCATAAAAAAAAAATAAAAAATACCTTGTGAACTTGCTATCTGATCTGTTTCTAGTTACAATATAATAAAGATTATTTTTCTGTGCTATACTTTTGTTTCTGGATGATCACTAAATAGTTAAAGAAATGGCATTGTACTTACTCTAGAAAATTTTAAACAGGAGGAATGAGGAAGAGAAATGAATGTCAGACCATTCTATCTAATAATAGACAAAGATGGTAATTGACTGTACCTTCGCTACGCCTCCCATTGGCTAATCAGCGCGATATGCAAATTAGCTGCCAACAAAGATGGCAGCTAATTTGCATACTGCAGGCAGGGCGGGACAGCGTGAGCCACCATCCAGGCCCCGTGTGCAGCCCTGCCCCCAGCCGGGACCCCCGTGTGCCACCTAAGCCCCGCCCCCAGCTGGGACCCCCATGAGCCGCCTAAGCACTGTGCCACCTAAGCCCCGCCCCCAGGCAGAACCCCCGTGTGCTGCGTAAGCCCCACGCCACCTAAGCCCCAACCCCAGCCAGGACAACAAAGATGGCGGCTAATTTGCATACTGCAGGCAGGGCGGGACAGCGAGAGCCGCCATCCAGGCCCTGTGTGCAGCCCTGGGCGGCGGGGCTTAGGCAGCGCAATTGCACAGCCTAAACCCCACCCCCAGCTGGGACCCCCATGTGCCACCTAATCCCCGCACTGCCTAAGACCTGCCCCCAGCTGGGACCCCCGTGTGCCGCCTAAGCCCCGCCCCAGCCATGACCCCCATGTGCCACCTAAGCCCCGCTGCCAGCCAGGACCCCATGGCAATCTGAGGGCAAGAAAGTGCTGCCCCTGGGTCGCCGTGGTGATCCAGCAATTGGTGAGCAGGAAAGTGCGGCCTGTAGGCAGCACCCAGCAAGGCCTGCTCCTGGGTTGCCATGGCGATCCCATTGCAGGAGAGTGGCCTGCAGGCAGCCCCCAGGTGGGCCTGCTCCTGGGTCGCCATGGCGATCCCAGTGCAGGAGAGTGGCCTGCAGGCAGCCCCCAGGTGGGCCTGCTCCTGGGTCACCATGGCGATCCCAGAGCAGGAAAGTGCAGAGGGCAGGCAGCTGCCAGGTGGGCCTGCTCCTGAGTCGCCATGGCGATCACAGAACAGGAAAGTGCAGCTGCAGGCAGCACCCACGTGAGCCTGCCCCCGGGTCTCCACGGCAATCCGGCGATTCGTGAGCAGTAAAGCACGGCCTGCAGGCAGCAACCCACCATGGCCACAGCTCAAGGGAGAGTACAACACGCAGTGGAGGCCAGGAGCCTGAGAGATCAACACAGAGGGGCGCCTGCTCCAAGCCTCCACGGTGTGGCTGGGGGCAGGCCCCCAGCAGACACACACACACAC
>NW_005365520.1:380063-385144 GCF_000412655.1 Myotis brandtii | reverse complement strand
TAGGCTGAGGGACCCCCCCCCCCCAGTGCACGAATTTCGTGCCCCGGGCCTCTAGTATAGATATATTGTACAAAATAAACTTTGTTAACATAGCAACCCGAACCCAGGATTCACCATTATAACATAATTAATGACTTCATTTTATGCCCTTTATTTTATGATTGTAATACAAAATTTCATTTTAAAAAGTCAGTGTAAAATATATTCTGTAACTATTAGCTTTTAATGACTACTTTTAGCAAGGAATTTTGTCCTGTTTGTCAACTTGCAATTGAGTTGTGTGTGTTTTTAATTAATTACTTTAAGTATGTATTATTAGGGTATTCAAATGTAAGTACTAACTCAGATTTTTGTAAAGCTATAATTTTATGTTTGTAAAGTACCAGTGTGCTGTCCTAAATGATGGCAACGTCTCATTACATTTTCTCTAGTAAAAGGTACCTTTGCTCTTCTTTCCAAGTTGGATGTTTTCTGCTTATGAGTCACTGAAAGCATTTTCACTGCCTACTTTCATCATCACTTTTTAAAAGTAATTTTATGAAACCACATTATATTTTCAAAGTTTGAGAGAGAAAAAACACCCTATTTTTAATAACAGCTTTTTAAAAATGGGAGAAAGATCTGTGACATTTTGTGGCAAAGAAACTAGGTCTTTATTATAGCAGACACCAAAGCAAAGTGTGAGATGCATTGAAAATTTTACCCCATATGCTAGAATCTCCCCAAGGCGAATCCTATATAATAAATAGATAATATGCAAATGGTTGTCACGCCCTCACACCATCATGCCATAACAGCTCAGACACTCAACACTGGGGAGAGAGGTATGGGGACCAGCCCGACCCAAATGAGCTTGTGAGAGAGGAATGGGCACCAGCCAGGCACAAATGAGCTTACAAGAGAGGAATGGGGGACCAACCAGGATCAAATGAGCTTGCAAGAGAGGAATGGGGACCAGCCAGGCTGCGGCCAGGGAGAGGGACAAGCCATCTGCCCCACGGTCCCAGCGGCTACGCCTGCACCTGCGCCTGTGGCCCAGGAGAGGGACAAGCCACCTGCCCCACAGTCCCGGGTACCAGCAGCTGGGCTGCACCCCAGGAGAGGGACTAGCCGCCTGACCCGTGGTCCCAGGCACCAGCGGCTGTGCCTGAGCCTGTGGCCTGGCCCAGGAGAGAAGCCGCATGCTCCGCAGTCCTGGGTGCCAGCAGCTGGGGCTGCAGCCCAGGAGAGGGACAAGCCGCCTGCCCCATGGACCCAAGTGCCTGCAGCTGCGGCCCAGGCGAAGCCACCTTCCCACAGTCCCCTGTGGCTGCAGCCAGCCTGGATGAAGCTGGCCCGGGTCCTGTGTGCCTGTGGCCAGCCGGAGGGAGGGAATCCTGGGTCCCAGGTGCTGGGTGAAGCAGAGGTGGTTAGGGGAAATCAGGCCAGCAGGGGAGCAGTTAGGGGCGATCAGGCAGGCAGGCAGAGGTGGATAGGGGCGATCAGGCAAGTAGAGGTGGTTAGGGGTGATCAGGCAGGCAGGCAGGTGAGCAGTTAGGAGCCAGCGGTCCTGGATTGTGAGAGGCAGTCGGACATCCCCTGAGGGGTCCCAGATTGGAGAGGATGCAGGCCGGGCTGAGGGACGCTCCCCCCACCCCCGGTGCATGAATTTTGTGCACCAGGCCTCTAGTTTGTTTTATAATACAGAAGGTGAAGCTATATTTGTGGCTTAAGACGCTTAGAGTTTCAATGTATAGTAACTCAGTAAAATTGATCTTTGCATGTTTATTAAATTCTCTATAAAAGCATCATAGCATTCAGCCCATACAAGATTTAGATGGCCACCATCAATATATGTTAACTTCAGTGGTCCTAGAGATTCTAGCCCACCTTATCTAAATTGTATTATAAGTATTTGTCATATAATTAGATCTAGATGTATGATCCCTTTAATAGAGAAAAGGCCATGTGTGTGCATGTGCGAGGGGAGAGAGAGAGAGAGAGAGAGAGAGAGAGAGAGTTAGTTTTAGGTGCATAGGAAAAATCTGGAAAGATGCACACCAAAACATTGATGTGGTAATCTGGGGAAAGTAAGAAGGAATTTGGGATTAGGCAAAAGGGAATTGTATTCCAGTGTGTGGATGCACTATAATTTCTTATTAAAGGACAATTAAGATGTTTCCAGTACTGCATAAATGCCTTTTATATATCTAGTGTAATTGTAAAGTCTATTTTCAGACTGAAGTCTACATGATGTACTCCCTTTACTTAAAATTATGCATGACTCACTCTAACAAAAGTGAATTTCTCTTTTAAGCCCCTTTTATTAATAGAAGTAAAAGCAATTAGTCCTTTTAGGATTATGGTTTTATGCCACTTATGGAATTTGGGTCAGAGTTTCAGAATCTTACACAAGCCCAGATGTCTGGAGCATTTGGACATTGTTTCAGCTGTCCATTTCCCCCATCAGGTCTGGTGCCTTTTAGCTATTTTTGTGCCACATATGGGTTTGTGAAATTACTTTTATGAATTTTCCCATTGGCATATCTATATGTCTTTTCTCCCCAGGTTCTTGCTACTACTTTGCCCTTTCTGTTATGCCTTTAATTTTATATTCTCAAGGTTGATAATTTTGCATTTTATTTTTAATTTTTTTTTATTTTTCAATTACAGTTGACTTACAATAATTACTTTCTATTTTTTAACCATAGCTAATTTTTTGTGGTTACCTATCATTAATTCTAAAATCAGAAAATAAAAACAGCATTCACATTATAATACCATTACATTATTTTATATATCCTATATAATAAAAGCCTAATATGCTAAGTGTTCGACGGTTCGTTCAACCATTTGACCAATTGCTATGATGCACACTGACCATCAGGGGGCAGATGCTCCAAACAGTAGGTTAGCTTGCTGCTGGGGCAAGGTGGGCTGGACACACCCTGGAGCCCTGCTGTGGTCCCTCCGCGGCCTGTAAAATATTTATTATAATTAATTTCCTTTCAATGTGCACAAATTTGTGCACTGGGACTCTAGTCATATAATGATATGTAGCAATTTATATATTTTTTAATTCGAGCTGAGTTGTGTGCTTAGTTTACTTTCTCTTTCTATGGACCTAATGTCATGACGACACCACTAAAGAGGGAATATTCCTAGAGTGATGGTTTGTTTTTGTTTTTTATTCCCAACAAATTATTTTACCATAACCTCAAGAAGCCCATTTCTATCACTTTACTTATGTTATCAAGTTCTTTTATTTTCTGGAAATCTTGTTGGGTTACTCTTTTCTCCTGCTTCTATCAAAAATAGCTGCCTAGCCATAATCCAGGGACATTCTTCCTCTGATTTACTGGGTGGGAGCCATTGCTTTGGGAATCTTATTTCCTTATTCATTCCAGATTACTTCCTCATTTTCAAAAAACAACCTTAAGTGACTTCTCAAGAGTTATGGGAGATTAATTTTAATATATCTAAAAATCTGAAAATGTCTGAGAGTTCCAGTTGCTCCATGTCCTCGCCGACACCAATATTTGTAAATTTTAGCTTTATTGGTACCTGAGGTGGTCCTTGTGATATTATTTTTCATTTTTCTGATGGCTGGTGATATTGAGAATTTTTCATGCTTATTGGCAATTTAGATATGTTTTGTTGTAAAGTGACTGCTCAATTGCTTTGTTCATTTTTAAATGTTTTGCCTTTTGGTTGTAGATCTGTGCAGGGTCTTTATATATTCACAATATGAATCCTGTATGGATATATATGCATTGTAAATATCTACTCCAAGGCTGTGACTTGTCTTTTTATTTTATTTTTTCATTTTTTAAAAATATTTTTTATTGAAAGTATTATCTATATAATACTATATCCCCCTTTCCCTCATTGACCCCTTCTAGCCCGTCCCACACCCCTAACCTAGGCCTTCATCACCCGATTATCTGTGTCCATGGGTTAAGCATATATGCACACATGTTCTTTGGTTGATCTCTCCCGCACCATCCAACCCCCACCCATTCGCTCTGAGATTCAACAGTCTGTTCTATGCTTCTATAAATCTGGATGTATTTTGTTCATCAGTTTATTTTGTTCATTAAATTCCACATGGGAGCCCAGAAATCTATAGCATTTTTATACACAAATAGTGAACTTGCAGAGAAAGAGATTTAAAAAGCAATACCATTTACCATTGCACCAAAAACGTTAAGATACCTATGAATAAATTTAACTAAGGAGGTAAAAGACCTGTAGTCTGAAAACTACAGGATGCTTTAAAAAAAAAGATAGAGGAAGACATAAACAGATGGAAGAATATATCATGTTCATGGATTGGTAGAATTAACATCATTAAAATGTCCATACTACCCAAAGCAATCTACAGAATCAAAGCACTCCCCATTAAATACCAATGGCATATTTTACAGACCTAGAATGAACTTTCCAAAAATTCATCTGGAATAAAAAAAGACCTCAAATAGCTGCAACAATCCTGAGAAAGAAGAACAAAGTAGGAAGGATCACATTACCAGATATCAAGCTGTATTACAAAGCCACTGTTCTCAAAACTGCCTGGTACTGGCACAAGAACAGACGTATAAACCAATGGAATAAAATAGAGAACCCAGAAATTGACCCAAACCACTATTCTCAATTAATATTTGACAAAGGAGGCAAGAACATACAATGGAAATAAGACACTGTCTTCAATAAATGGTGTTGGGAAAATTGGAAAGATAGATGAAAAAAAAAATGAAACTAGATCACCAACTTACAGCATACACAAAATTAACTCAAAATGGTAAAGGACTTAAATGTAAGAAGGGAAACAAAAAAATATTGGAGGAATCCACAGGCAGAAAATGTCAGACATATGCCAAAGCAATATCTTAACTGATACAGCTCCTAGGGCAATGGAAACTAAAGAGCAAATAAACAAATGGGATTACAATCAAAATAAAAAGATTCTACACAGCAAAAGAAACCATCAACAAAACAACAAGAAAGCCCACTGCATGGGGGAATATATTTGCCAATGTTATCTCCGATAAGGTTTTAATCTCCAACATTTACAGGGAACTCATACAACTTAACAAAAGGAA
>NW_005365520.1:377020-379660 GCF_000412655.1 Myotis brandtii | reverse complement strand
CACAATTCACCATAGCTAAGATTTAGAAATAGCCTAAGTGCCCATCATCATATGAGTGGATTAAAGAACTGTGGTACATCTACACAATGGAATACAACACTGTTATAAAAAGGAAGGAACTGCTACCATTTACAACAGCATGGATGGACCTGGAGAGCATTATATTTAAAGAAAATAAGTCAATCAGAGAAAGATAAATATCACATGATCTCACTCATTTGTGAAATATAATGAACAACATAAACTGATGTACAAAAACAGATCCAGAGACAGAGAAGCATCGATCATATCAAGCCTCTATCAAGCCTCAGAGGAAAGGCAGGGGAGGGTGGAGGTAAGGGGGAGAGATCAAGCAAAGGACTGGTATGCATGCATATAAGCCTAACCAATGGACACAGACACTAAGGTGGTGAGCAGGGTTGTATGGGCCAATGGGGGGATAAGGACACATATGGAATACCTTCCTATCTTATAAAAGAGTAATATGCAAATTAGCCATCACTCCATGACAAAGATGGCGGCCCCCACAGCCAATAGGAGGGAATATGCAAATTGCTGTCACTCCTTGCCAAAATGGAGGCAGCTGGGCCAGGACGCTTGTGTCATCACCATGGCGATGACACAGGCATTCTGCCCCAACCCTCTGGTGAACGGCCTCTGGGCCTACTTGGTCGCTGCTGCTGTGGGGGTAGAGAAGCAGAGACACAAGCCTTCAAGGTGGCCTGGCACCCAGCACCTCCAAGCCCCGCAGCCCGCGGTGGTGCTGGGGCTGCTGGGGCCAGAGAAGCAGAGACACAGCCTGCAGGGGGGCTGGCACCCAGCAGCCCCAAGCCCCACAGCTGCAGTGGTGCTGGGGTCAGAGGAGCAGAGACAGAAGCCCGCAGGGGGGCCCGGCACCCAGCAGCCCCAAGCCCCATGGCTGTGGTGGTGCTGGGGTCAGAGGAGCAGAGACACAAGCTCACAGGGTCTCTGGACGTCCTTCCCGACAAAGCCATGGTGGCAGGGCTGAGGCAGCGGCAGTTAGAGGCGATCAGGCAGGCAGGGGAGAGCAGTTAGGAGGATCAGACCAGCAGGGCAGACCAGTTAGGGCAGTAGTTCTCAACCTTCCCAATGCCATGACCCTTTAATACAGTTCCTCATGTTGTGGTGACCCCCAATTTCATTGTTACAAGTTGAACATAATTATATATGTGTTTTCCGATGGCCCGGCACCCAGCAGCTCCAACCCCTGCAGCCGTGGTGGCGCTGGGGGCGCTGGAGGTGCTAGGGCCGCTGGAGCTGGAGGAGCAGAGACACAAGCCTGCAGGGGGGCCTGGCACCCAGCAGCCCCAAGCTACGTGGCCAGCTACAGAGGTGCTGGGGCCACTGGGGCCGCAGCAGAGACACAAACCCACAGGAAACCTGTGGAAAGGCAGATAAACTATCATAACTTTATCTTCCTTTCCACAAGATGAGAAAACTGACCCTGATTTACTTAGTGATGTGGCCCACACCTTTCTACAATCACAGGGTATGACATGACCACTCCCAGGAAGGTCTGGTCAGAATACTGTCTCCAGGGAATAATGCTACTGTGGCAAATCATCTAATAGAGGAAAGAAGCTTTTGTTGGGTTCATTGTGAAGATCAGAGAACAGGCCACCCCAACATATGCAGTGTTGTTATATTGATGATCTTGAGCTGCAGATGCTTGAAAAACAGCAAATGCAAGGAGAGGCTTTCACTGAAGTCTCCTTATCTGCTTAAAATCAGACCCCTCAAAAAGAGCTTGCATGTCATAGGTCCCCTCGATGGGAAAAGTGTCATCAGCCAGTAAAGACTGACTCCTGTCACAGGACAGGAGACTAGAACTTGACATCACACCCAAACTTTGTTACAAACTATCTCCCCTACCCCATTCATCTTTCCTAAAAATCATTTACTCTCCGCTAAGAGGCCTACATCTCCTGTCCCCTCTCCCCAAGAAGAAGGTATTTAAATCTGGATTCTAAGCCACCTTGGGGAGTTATTCATTTTTCCCTGGGATCTCCCACATATTCACTAGGTACATATGTTAATGAACTTTTCTTTTTCTCTTGGTAATCTGTCTTTCATTACAAGAGCCCCCGCTAAGAACTCAGAGGGGTAGAGGAAAACTATTTTTCCTCCTCCATAATTCTATCTCGGGAAATCAAGTCCCTCACTGAACAGTGAGGTTGGCTCAAGTGCCAAGCAGTCCTGGCTGAGGGGATGGAAGCTTCTAGGGGGAAATCAATGATATTGGCATGAAAGTAGGACATAGGGCACATGCATGGTTGCTGGTGGGATTTTAAAGTGGTTCAACATTTTTGGAGGATGATTTGGCAAAATCAATAGAAATGTTCAAGGTACATCCAAGAGTCTTCTTCTAGGAATCTCATCTGCTGAGATAAAGCACGAGTGCTTAAGCCCTGGTCAGAACCCAGGATGCTACTGCGGGCTCTCCTTCCATGATGGGAAAACCTGCTAACAACCTGAATTTTTAGGCAAGGTGGCATCTATACTAATAAAAAGGTAATATGCTAATTAGACTGAACATCTTCCAGACGAGGTTCCGGACGTCCTTCCGGACAAAGCCATGGTGGCAGGGCTGAGGCAGAGGCAGTTAGAGGTGATCAAGCA
>NW_005365520.1:375720-376957 GCF_000412655.1 Myotis brandtii | reverse complement strand
CCTCTGTGAAAGGGTCGTTTGACCCCCAAAGAGGTCGCGACCCACAGGTTGAGAACCGCTGAGTTAGGGGGAATCAGACCATCCGGGGAGAGCAGTTAGGGGGATCAGGCAGACAGGCAGGTGAGCGGTTAGGAGCCAGCAGTCCCAAGGGGGTCCCAGATTGGAGAGGGTGCAGGCCAGGCTGAGGGACTGCCCCCCGCTCCCATGCATGAATTTCATGCACCAGGCCACTAGTAATCAATAAAAAAATTTTAAAAATAAATTAAAAAATAATTCTACATGTGAGCGAGGTCATGTGATACCTGTCTTTCTCTGACTGGCTTCTTTTGTAGTAATATCTTCTGGTGAACAGAAGCTTCTAATTTTATAAAGCCCTATTTAAGTTTTTCTCTTTTATGGTTAGTGCTCATTTTGTAGTATTTATGAAGTATTTGTTTACCTACAAGACAAAAAATATAGTCTATGATTTACTCTAGAAGTTATGTTTGTTACCTTTTCCATTTAGGTCACTTAGGTCTATGCTAATCTTTGATTTGTGGGTGTGGTGTGAGGTAGAAGTCAAGATTTATATTATGCCATAGGGATATATAATTGCTGCAGCACCATTTATGGAAAAGACCAACCTATTTATTCTTCAACTTAATTGCAATGGCACGTTTGGTATATATATACATACACACACACACACACACACACACACACACACACACACAAATATATTCCTGATTATTTTAAACTGGAAGGGTACGAATTTTTATTAACTTGTTGAATATGTATTCTCCATGTGATTTCTGGGTTTCATGACTGTTTAGCAGGGCCATTTTTTCCTAAATTTTAGGCATATTTTGGATTCATTTGGCCAGTTTAATCTTTACTTAACAAGAGCTTGTAGTTTTCTGCTGTCTCAAGAAATCAACACCACCTGCAGCAGACCTTTAGCCAGCAGGCAGGTCAAAACTTCCTCATTTCTTAAAATAACTGTGCTTTTAAATACCATTAAGAAAGCAGAACATAAAAAATATTAGTAGGGCCCTAGCTGGTTTGGCTGAGTAGATAGAATGTCAGCCTGTGGGCTGAAGGGTCTCAGGTTTGATTCTGGTCAAGGGCACATGCTGGGGTTGTGGGCTCAGTTCCCACTGGGGTGTGCAGGAGTCAGCCAATCAATAATTCTCTCTCATCATTGATGTTTCTCTCACTCTCACCCTCTCCCTTGCTCTTTGAAATCAATTAAAAATAT
>NW_005365520.1:369253-375518 GCF_000412655.1 Myotis brandtii | reverse complement strand
ACACACACACACACACACACACACACATATATATATATATATATGTATGTATTAGTAGGAATAGAAGATGACAGGCAGCAACACAGCAAAGAGGAAGAGAGTGTGAGTCAGGGAGCAAAAGGGGTGTGTGTGGACATGTGTGGTGTGAATGTGTGTGAGTGAGGGACAGTTAAATCCTTTAGGACTTTTGGGGGCTCACGGACCGGGCTCTCCTAGAATGAGAGCCTCTACTACCACTGAAATCACATCTGGGGTAGCCTACTCTGACAGAAGCCATGCCATCTTGAAGGGGAGAGCTGTTGTGACAAGAAGCCAAGCCTCACCACCAGCCAGCCTGGACTCAGACATCACCCTGGACCCTAAATCCATTCTGGCCAAAGACCAGCTACATCAGCTGCAAACCCATGGACACCAGGACTCCAAACTCCCCAGACGCAGTCTCCTGTGGGTCTTGGAGTGCATCCCACTCCCTCCAGTGTCGAGTAACACTCCCTCCACGTTCTGCGTGGAGTAGGGTTCGGTATCTGAAAGTGGAGCTGCACAACAAATGAGAGAAAAAGACACGAGATAATTTTGCAATATTGGGGGACCAGGCGGGCAAGTCCCGAAGGACTTCCACCCATGCTCAGGCTGCTCCAATCTTTTATTGATCTGGAGTAGCCCTTAGGGTAAGGAAGTTTCAATGACACACAGATCAGCAATTTCCAGGAGTAGACAAAAGTATCTGATTAACTCATCAATAGATTTCCAAGTGTAGGCAGAGTAACTGATTAGCTTATCAATAGATTTCCGAGTGTAGGCAGAGTAACTGATTAACAATAATCAACAAGGATCTACATAAGTATCTAAGGAATTAAGGGAACTAAGGTGGGGATGCTTCAACTATTATTACCTAAATTAACTGAGTGGTTCCTAGATTAACTGGGTGGTGCACAGCCCTGACCTTTCCTAGTACTTTCAATGGCTACTAGCTTTTGGGGGAGTCTCTGTCTAAACTCAGCTAGTGAAGACAATGAATGGACTCTGGCACTCCAGGACACTGTGTCAATCATGGGCACCACGCATCCCACCGGTGAGTCTCAAACTGCACTGCTCACCTGCCAAGACCACGGAGTTGGCCGTTGCCCTGTGCATCATGCAGGTGAGCCTCAGAATGAACTCCCTGCACACCTAAACTGTGGAGTGAGCCCCAGCCCCACGTGTCTCACAGGTGAGCCACTAACTGTGCCCTGCACTGACCAAGACTGAGGTTTCGGCCCCAAGCCCCACTGTCTCAATGTATGGACCCTTCTCTGAGAGGAAAAAAGGGAGATAAAGAAACAACCCCAAAGGAAAGGGGCACCAGAAAAGGAACTAAATGAAATAGAGGCATGCAATATGTCGGACAAAATATTCAGAATAAGGGTCAGAGAGTTCCTAAAACAGTTGAATGAGAAAAATCAACAACTTAAGTAAGAATCAACATGAGATAAAGAGTGATATATCTACAATAAAAAAAAACACTATGGAAGGTTTCAACAGTAGATTAGAAAAAGCAGAGGATGAAATTAACGAATTAGAAGAAAGGGCAAGAAAACACACCCAATATGAACAGCAATTGGAGAAAAAATGAGAAAGCAGGAGAAGACCCTAACGGAGCTCTGGGACAACATGAAACGAAGTAACATATGTATAATAGGGCTTCTAGACCAACAAGAAGAGGAGCAGGGATTAGAAAATCTATTTGAAGAAAAAACGACAAAATTTCCCTGATTTGGGGAAGAAAAAAGTCACACAAGCACAGAGATTCCCAAGCAAGATGAACCCAAAAATACCCACAACAAGAAATGCCATAATTACAAACGTTAATGACAAAGAAAAAATCTTAAGTGCTATAAGAGAGAGACAGAAAGTTAACTACAAGGAAACTCCCATAAGACTACCAAATTATTTCTCAACAGAAACACATCAGGCCAGAATGGAATGAAGTATAGAAAGTGACACAAAGCAAGGGACTGAATCCAAGAATACTCTATCCAGCAAGGCTAACATTCAAAATTAAAGGGGAAATAAGAAGCTTCACAGACAAAAAAAGGCCAAGGGAATTTATCACTACCAAGCCAGCAATGCAAGAAATGCTGAAGGGAATGCTCTAAAAAGAAGAAATACAAATGCAAGAATGAACGCAGGCTTAAAAAATAAAAATGGCAACAAACAAGTACCTATTAATAATAACCTTAAATGTAAATGAATTAAATGCTCCATTCAAAAGACATCAAGTGGCTGCATGTTTAATAAAACATGACCCATACGTATGCTATCTACAAGAGATCCACCTCAGAACAAGGAAATCACTAGGACTGAAAGTGAAGGAATGGAAAATTATTTTCCAGACAAATGGAAATGTAAAAATATCTGGGGTAGCAGTACCTGTATCTGACTAAATACACCTCAAATTGAAGGCCATAGCAAGAAAAGGAAATCCAGTTCATAATTCTAAAGGGATCAATACAACAAGAGGATATAACTCTGGTAAACATATATAAAACCAATGCAGGATCATCAAAATTAAAAAAAAAAACTTCTAGAAGATATCAAGGAAGAGATTGACAGCAATACAATCATAGTAGGGGACTTTAATACCCCATTGACAGCACTGGATATATCCTCCAGACAAAAAATCAACAAAGAAACAAGTCTAAATAACTCACTAGATTAGGTGGACTTATTTGACATCTTCAGATCATTTCATGCCAAAGCTATAGAATATATATTCTTCTCAAATGTACATGGTACATTTTCAAAGATAGAGCACATATTGGGACCCAGACAAAATTTTCCAAATTCAAGTAGATTGAAACAATATCAAGCATCTTCTTAGATTACAATGGCCTAATATAAGAAATCCACTACAATAAAAACAATAAAAAATCAAACACTTGGAGGCTAAATAACATGCTATTAAATAATTATTGGGTTACCAAAGAGATAAAAGAAGAAATTAAAAACATCCTGGAAACAAATGACAATGAAAACACAAAAAATCCAAAATATATGGAACACAGTGAACGAAGCCCCGAAAGGGAAGTTCAAAGCACTACAGGATTACTTTAAAAAAACAAGAAAAACTTGTAATAAATCATCTAACTGTAAAACTTAAAGAATTAGAAAGCGAGCAGCAAAGAAAGCCCCGAGTGAGCAGAAGGAAAGATATAATAAAGATCAGAGCAGAAATAAATTACATAGAGACAACTAACAAAACAAACAAAAAAAAACAAACAAAACACAATACAAATGATAAAAAAAACAACAAGAACTGATTCTTTGAAAGTATAGACAAACTGATGATACTCTGACCAGGCTCACCAAGAAGCAAAGAGAGAGGACCCAAAGAAAATCAGAAATGAAAGAGGCAAAATAGCAACAAACCTCAGAAATATAAAGGATTGTAAAAAGACACTATGAATAACTCTATTCCAACCATCTGGTCAACTTAGAAGAAATGGAGATATTCCTAAAAAAAATATGACCTTCCAAAACTCAATCAAGAAGAATTAAAAAATCTGAATCGGCAGATAACTGTGAAGGAAATTGAAGCAGTCATCAAAAAACTCCCAGCAAACAAAAGGCCTGTGCAAGATGGCTTCACAGAGGGGTTTTAGCCAACATTCAAAGAAGAACTAAAACCTATCCTCCTCAGACTATTCTCAAAAATTCAAGAGGAAGGCACAATTCCAAGCTCTTTCTATGAAGCCAGCATTACGGTAATTGCAAAACCTGATAAAGACAGTACAAAGTAAGAGAATTACAGGCCAATATCTCTGATGAGCATAGATGCTAAAATCCTCAACAAAATTCTAGCAAATCGGATCCAACATTACTTCAGAAAGATCATACAACATGACCAAGTGGGATTTATTCCAGGGATGCAAGGGTGGTACAATATCTGTAAATCAATAATCGTGATACATCACATAAACAAATTGAGAGATAAAAATCACATAATCATATCAATTGATGCAGAAAAACCATTTGACAAATGCTTTCCACCATCCTTTCTTGATAAAAACCCTCAGCAAAGTGGGAGTAGAGGTATCATACTTCAACATAATAAAAGCCTTATATGACAAACCTACAGCCAACATCGTACTCAATGGGAAAAACTAAAACCATTTCCTTAAGAACAGGAACAAGGCAGGGTAGCCCCCTCTTACCACTCCTGTTCGACATAATACTGGAAGTGCTAGCCATAGCTATCAGACAAGAAGAAACAAAAGGCTTCCAAATTGGAAAAGAAGAAGTAAAACTGCCATTATTTGCAGATGACACGATATTGTACATAGAATACCCTAAAGACTCAATCAAAAACTGCTAGACTTAATAAATTAATTTGGCAATGTAGCAGGATACAAAATTAACACCCAGAAATCTGTGGATTTTTTATACACCAATAATGAACTCACAGAAAGAGAAAATAAAAACACAATGCCATTTACTATTGCACCTAAAAAAATTCAGAAACCTAAGCAAAAACTTAACCAAGGAGGTAAATGACTTGGAAAACTACAGGACAGGAAGAACATACCATGTTCATGGGTTGGTAGAATCAACATCATTAAAATGTCCATACCACCCAAAGCAATTTATAGATTCAATGCAATCCCCATTAAAATACCAATGGCATATATGAAAGACCTAGAACAAACACTCCAAAAATTCACCTGGAATAAAAAAAGACCCCGAATAGCTGCAGCGATCCTGAGAAAGAACAAAGTAGGTGGGATCACAATGCCAGATATCAAGCTGTATTACAAAGCCACTGTTCTCAAAACTGCCTGGTACTGGCACAAGAACAGACATATAGATCAGTGGAATAGAATAGAGAGTCCAGAAATTAGCCCGAACCAATATGCTCAATTAATATTTGACAAAGGAGGCAAGAACATACAATGGAGCCAAGATAGTCTCTTCAATAAATGGTGTTGGGAAAATTGGACAGATATATGCAAGAAAATGAAACTAGACCACCAACTTACACCATACACAAAAATAAACTCAAAATGGATAAAGGACTTAAATGTACGACAGGAAACCATAAAAATTCTAGAAGAATCCAAAGGCAACAAAATCTCAGACATATGCCAAAGCAATTTCTTCACTGATACAGCTCCTAGGGCACTTGAAACTAAAGAGAAAATGAACAAATGGGACTACATCAAAATAAAAAGCTTCTGCACAGCAAAAGAAACCATCAACAAAACAACAAGAAAACCCACTGCGTGGGAAAACATATTTGCCAACGTCATATCTGATAAGGGCCTAATCTCCAAAATTTATAGGGAACTCATACAACTTAACAAAAAGAAGATAAACAATCCAATCAAAAAATGGGCAAAGGATCTAAATAGACACCTTTCAAAAGAGGACATTCAGAAAGCCAAGAGACATATGAAAACATGCTCAAAGTCACTAATCATCCGAGAGATGCAAATCAAAACAACAATGAGGTACCATCTCACACCTGTCAGAATGGCTATCATCAACAAATCAACAAACGACAAGTGCTGGAGAGGATGTGGAGAAAAAGGAACACTTGTGCACTGCTGGTGGGAATGCAGACTGGTGCAGCCACTATGGAAGACAGTATGGAGTTTCCTCAAAAAACTGGAAATGGAACTCCCATTTGACCCTGTGATCCCACTTCTAGGAATATATCCCAAGAAACCAAAAACACCAATCAGAAAGGATATATGCACCCATATGTTCATAGCAGCACAATTCACCATAGCTAAGATCTGGAAACAGCCTAAGTGCCCATCAGTAGATGAATGGATTAGAAAACTGTGGTACATCTACACGATGGAATACTATGCTGCTGTAAAAAAGAAGGAACTCTTACCATTTGCAACAGCATGGATGGAACTGGAGAGCATTATGCTAAGTGAAATAAGCCAGTCAATGAAGGAAAAATACCACATGATCTCACACATTCATGGATAATAGAGACCATTATAAACTTTTGAACAATAATAGATACAGAGGCAGAGCTGCCTCAAACAGATTGACAAACTGCAGCGGGAAGGCCGGGGAGGGTTGGGGGGCAGGAGGGAAGGGGGTAAGAGATCAACCGAAGGACTTGTATGCATGCATACAAGCATAACCAATGGACATAAGACACGGGGGGGGGGGGGGGGCCAGGGGATTGTCAAGGGCGGGGAAAAAAAAAGATACATATGTAATACCCTTTGTAATACTTATAATATTTTTTTAAAAAGAATAAAAAAAA
>NW_005365520.1:353291-364262 GCF_000412655.1 Myotis brandtii | reverse complement strand
GGGATATAAGATGGCAGACAGCAGGACAACAATTTGGAACAGAGTGTGAGTGAGTGAGTAAGTGAGGGAGCAAAAGGGGGGTGTGTGGACATGTGTGGTATGAATGTGTTTGAGTGAGGGACAGTTAGATCCTTCAGGACTTTTGGGGGCTCACGGACTGGGCTCTCCTAGAATGAGAGCCTCTGCTACCACTGAAATCACATCCGGGGTGGCCAACTCTGACAGAAGCCATGACATCTTGAAGAGGATAGCTGCTGTGACTAGGATCCCAGCCTCACCACCAGCCAGCCTGGACTCAGACACCACCCTGGACCCTACAGCCACTCCGTCCAAAGACCAGCTACATCAGCTGCAGACCCATGGACACCAGGACTCCAGTCTCCCCAGATGCAGGCTCCTGTGGGTCATGGAGTGCATCCCACTCCTTATGGCCCACCATGTCCATCCTGGGCACCATGCATGCCATCAGTGAGTCTCAAATTGCACTCCCCACTTGCCAAGCCCATGGTGTTGGCCATGGCCCTCCACATCCTGCAGTTGAGCCTTGGACTGCACTCCCTGTTCACCAAAACTCTGGAGGCCACCCCAGTTCCGCATATCCCACAGGCGAGGCACTGACTGTGCCCCCCTGCCAACCAAGCCCGAGGTTTTAGCCCCAAGCCCCACTGTCTTGATGCCTGGACCTTCTGTGAAAGCAAAAATGGGGAAACAAAGAAACAACCCCAAGGAAAGAAGAGGAGTGGCCATAAAAGGAACTAAATGAAATGGAGGCATGCAATATGTCAGACAAAATATTCAGAATAAGGGTCAGAGAGTTCCTAAAGAAGCTGAATGAGAAAAATCAACAACTAATTTAAGAACCAACATGAAATAAAAACCAATATAGCTACAATAAAAAAAAAACACTATGAAAGGTTTCAACAGTAGACTAGAAAAAGCAGAGGATGGAATTAGTGAATTAGAAGACAGGGCAGGAAAACACAGCCAATATGAACAGCAATTGGAGAAAAAATGAGAAAGCAGGAGAAGGCCCTAACGGAGCTCTGGGACAACATGAAATGAAGTAACATATGTGTAATAGGGCTGCTAGACCAACAAGAAGAGGAGCGGGGATTAGAAAACCCATTTGAAGAAAAAATGACAAAATTTCTCTGATTTGAGGAAGAAAAAAGTCACACAAGCACAGAGATTCCCAAGCAAGATGAACCCAAAAATACCCACAACAAGAAACGCCATAGTTACAAACGTTACTATGACAAAGAAAAAATGATAAAGAAAAAATCTTAAGTGCTACAAGAGAGAGACAAGAAGTTAACTACAAGGAAACTCCCATTAGACTATCAAATTATTTCTCAACAGAAACACATCAGGCCAGAACAGAATGGAATGAAGTATACAAAGTGATACAAAGCAAGGCACTGAATCCAAGAATACTCTATCCACCAGGTTAGAATTGAACATTGAAGGGGAAATCAGGAGCTTCACAGACAAAAAAAGGCCAAGGGAATTTATCACTACCAAGCCAGCAATGCAAGAAATGCTGAAGGGAATGCTCTAAAAAGAAGAAATACAAATGCAAGAATGAACGCAGGCTTAAAAAATAAAAATGGCAACAAACAAGTACCTATTAATAATAACCTTAAATGTAAATGAATTAAATGCTCCATTCAAAAGACATCAAGTGGCTGCATGTTTAAGAAAACATGACCCATACACATGCTTTCTACAAGAGACCCACCTCAGCACAAGAAACTCACATGGACTGAAAGTGAAGGAAAGGAAAAATATTTCTCAGACAAATGGAAATGAAAAAAAAAAGCTGGGGTAGCAATACTTATATCTCACTAAATAAAACTCAAATTGAAGGCCATAACAAGAGATAAGGGTGGCCACTTCATAATACTAAAGGGATCAATACAACAAAAGGATATAACTCTGGTAAACATATATGGACTCAATGCAGGATCATCCAAATTAAAAAAAAAAACTTCTAGATGATATGAAGGAAGAGATTGACAGCGATACAATCATAGTAGGGAACTTAAATACCCCATTGACAACACTAGATATATCCTTCAGACAAAAAATCAACAAAGAAACAGAATCCTAAATAACTCACTAGATCAGGTGGACTTAATTGACATCTTAAGAATAGTTCATGCCAAAGCTACAGAATATACATTCTTCTCAACTGTACATGGTACATTTTCAAAGATAGAGCACATATTGGGACACAAAATCTTCCAAATTCAAGAATATTGAAACCATATCAAGCATCTTCTCAGACTACAATGGCCTAATATAAGAAATCCACTACTATAAAAACTATAAAAAAACAAACATTTGGAGGTTAAATAACATCCTATTAAACAATTATTGGGTTACCAAAGAGATAAAAGAAGAAATTAAAAACATCCTGGAAACAAATAACAATGAAAACACAAAAAAATCCAAAATATATGGGACACAGTGAAAGAAGCCTAGAGAGGGAAGTTCATAGCACTACGGGATTACTTCAAAAAACAAGAAAAACTTGTAATAAATCATCTAACTATAAAACTTAAAGAATTAGGATGTGAGCAGCAAGGAAAGCCCCGAGTGAGCAGAAGGAAAGATATAATAAAGATCAGAGCAGAAATAAATTACATAGAGACAAAAAACAAAACAAAAAAAAAGAAAAGGAAAACCCAATACAAAAGATTAAAAAACAAAAACAAAAAAACAAGAGCTGGCTCTTTGAAAGGATAGACAAGATTGATGATCCTCTAGTCAGGCTCACCAAGAAACAAAGAGAGAGGACCCAAATAAAATCAGAAATGAAATAGGCAAAATAGAAACAAACCTCAGAAATACAAAAGATTCTAAAAAGATACTATGAACAACTCTATTCCAACAAACTGGTCAACTTAGAAGAAATGGAGATATTCCTAGAAAAATACGACCTTCCAAACTCAATCAGGAAGAATGAAAAAAATCTGAATAGGTGGATAACTGTGAAGGAAATTGAAGCAGTCATCAAAAAACTCCCAGCAAACAAAAGGCCTGTGCAAGATGGCTTCACAGAGGGGTTTTAGCCAACATTCAAAGAAGAACTAAAACCTATCCTCCACAGATTATTCTCAAAAATTCAAGAGGAAGGCACAATTCCAAGCTCTTTCTATGCAGCCAGCATTACGGTAATTCCATAACCTGATAAAGACAGTACAAAGTAAGAGAATTACAGGCCAATATCTCTGATGAACATAGATGCTAAAATCCTCAACAAAATTCTAGCAAATCGGATCCAACATTACTTCAGAAAGATCATACAACATGACCAAGTGGGATTTATTCCAGGGATGCAAGGGTGGTACAATATCTGTAAATCAATAATCGTGATACATCACATAAACAAATTGAGAGATAAAAATCACATAATCATATCAATTGATGCAGAAAAACCATTTGACAAATGCTTTCCACCATCCTTTCTTGATAAAAGCCCGCAGAAAAGTAGGAGTAGAGGTATCATACTTCAACACAATAAAAGCATTATATGACAAACCTACAGCCAACATCATACTCAAAGGGCAAAAACTAAAACCATTTACCTTAAAAACAGGAACAAGACAGGGATACCCTCTTTTACCACTCCTGTTCAACATAATACTGGAAGTGCAAGCCACAGCAATCAGATAAGAAGAGGAAACAAAAGGCATCCAAATTGGAAAAGAAGTAAAACTGTTATTATTCTCAGATGACATGATATTGTACATAGAATATCCTAAAGAAGCCATCAAAAAACTGCTAGACTTAATAAATGAATTTGGCAATGTGGCAAAATACAAAATCAACACCAAGAAATCTATAGCATTTTTATACACCAATAGTGACCTTACAGAAAGAGAAATTAAAATAAAAAATCCTATTTACCATTGCACACAAAAATTAAGACACCCAGGAATAAACTTAACTAAGGAGGTAAAAACCTCTACTCAGAAAACTATAGGACGTTGAAAAAAGAGATAGAGGAAGACATAAACAGATGGAAGAACATACCGTGTTCATGGATAGGTAGAATCAACATCGTTAAAATGTCCATACTACCCAAAGCAATCTACAGAATCAATGCACTTCCCATTAAAATACCAACAGCATATTTCACAGACCTAAAAGAACTCCTATCAGAATGGCTATCATCAACAAATCAACAAATGACAAGTGCTGGCGAAGATGAGCAGAAAAGAGAACCCTCGTGCACTGATGGTTGGAATGCAGACTGGTTCAGCCACTGTGGAAAACAGTACGGAGTTTCCTCAAAAAACTAAAAATGGAACTTCCACTTGATCCAGTGTTCCCACTTCTAGGAATATATCCAAAGAAACTAGAAACACCAATAACAAGGATATATGCACCCCTATGTTCATAGCAGCACAATTTACAATAGCTAAGATTTAGAATCAACCTAAGTGCCCATAAGCATATTAGTGGATTAAAAAACTTTGGTATATCTACACAACGGAATACTATGCTGATCTAAAAAGGAAGGAAGCCCTACCATTTGCAACATCATAGATGGAGCTAGAGAGCATTATGCTAAGTGAAATAAGTCAGTAAGAGAAAGATAAATATCACATGACCTCACTCATTTGTGGATTATCTCAATAGCAGATATCAAGTTGTATTACAAAGCCACTGTTCTCAAAACTGCCTGGTACAGGCACAAGAACAGACATTTAGACCAATGGAACAGAACAGAGAACCTAGAAATCGACCCAAACCAATACGCTCAATTAATATTTGACAAAGGAGGCAAGAACATACAATGGAGTCAAGACAGTCTCTTCAATAAATGGTGCTCGGAAATTTGGTCAGACACATGCAAAAAAAATGAAACTAGACCACCAACTTACACCATACACAAAAATAAACTCAAAATGGATAAAGGACTTAAACGTAAGACGGGAAACCATAAAAACAGTACAGGAATTCACAGGTAGCAAAATCTCAGAAATATGCCAAAGCAGTATCTTCACTGATACAGCTCCTAGGGCAATGGAAACTAAAGAGAAGATAAATAAATGGTACTACATCAAAATAAAAAGCTATTGCACAGCAAAAGAAACCATAAGCAAAACAACGAGAAAACCCACCGCATAGAAAAACATATTTGCCAATACTATGTCCGATAAGGGTTTAATATTTACCTTTACAGGGACTCATACAATTTAACGAAAGGAAGATAAACAGCCCAATCAAAAAATGTGCAATGGACCTAAATAGATACTTTTCGAAGAAGACATAAGGAAGGCAAAGAGACATATGAAAACATGCTCAAAGTCACTAATCATCTGAGAGATGTAAATCAAAATGACAATGAGTTACCATCTCACACCTGTCACAATGGCTGTCATCAACAAATCAACAAATGACAAGTGCTGGCTAGGATGTGGAGAAAAAGGAACCCTTGTGGACTTCTGGTGGGAATGAAGACTGTTGCAGCCACTGTGGAAAACAGTATGGAGTTTCCTAAAAAAGTTCAAAATGGAACTCCCATTTGATCCAGTAATTCCACTTCTAGGAATATATCCCAAGAAACCAGAAACACCAGTCAGGAAGGATATATGCACCCCTATGTTCATAGCAGCACAATTTACAATAGCTAAGATTTAGAAATAGCCTAAGTGTCCATCAGCAGATGAGTGGATTAAAAAACTGTGGTATATCTACACAATGGAATACTACTCTGCTATAAAAAATAAGGAACTTTTACCATGTGCAACAGCATGGATGGACCTGGAGAGCATTATGCTAAGTGAAATAAGCTAGTTGGAGAAAGATAAATATCACATGATCTCACTCATGTGTGGGATATAATGAACAACATAAACTGATGAACAAAAATAGATCCAGAGACAAGGTAACACTGAACAAACTGTTCAACCTCAGAGAGAATGCAGAGGAGAGGGGAGTTATAGATCAACCAAAGGACTTGTGTGCATGCATATTAGCATAACCAATGGACACAGATACTGTGGTGGTTGGGGCTTCTTTCAGCGGGTGGGAGTGGCTGGGATGGGTTCAATCATGGGAAAATGAGACATGTGTAATACTTTAAACAATAAAACAAACAAACAAAAAATGGTAGTACTTCTACACAATGGAATATTACACTGCTTTTAAAAAGAAGGAACTCTTATCATTTGTAACAGCATGGATGGACCTGGAGAGCTTTATGCTCAGTGAAATAAGCCAGTCGGAGAAAGATAAATACCACAGGATCTCACTCATTTGTGGAATATAATGAACAACATAAACTGATGGACAAAAACAGATCCAGAGACAGAGAAGCATCAATCAGACCATCAAACCTCAGAGGGAAGGTAAGGGAGGGTGGGGGTAAGGGGGAGAGATCAACCAAAGGACGTGTATGCATGCATATAAGCATAACCAATGGGCACAGACAATAGGGGTGTAGGGCATGAGTGGGGGGGGTAAGGACAATGCGGGTGATGAGGACATATGTAATACCTTAATCAATAAAGAAAAATTAAATTAAATTAAATAAGTGAAAAAAAAGAGATCACCCAAAGAACTTATATGCATGCACATAAGCATTACCAATGGACACAGACACTAGGAAGTTGAGGGCATGTGCTGGGGGGTGGGAGTAACCAGGGAGAGGTCAATGGGGCGGGGGGGGGGGGGGGGGGGGGAATGGATGCTGTGGTATCAATGGGGAGGACCAAGCACTGGGATCCTGGAAACTTCTCTCCCATGTCTTTCCCCAGTGCCTCCCACCCCAGACTCTCCTCTCCAGTTGCACTGCCCTCCCTCTGCTGAAGTCCAGGGTGAGTGGCTGTGAACAAAAATCCTGTGCTCTGACCCTTTAAAAAATAAGCAGATTTGTCCCCGGTAGGATCCATCTCTTAGAAGCCCCAAGCCTTTCAACCCTGGATGCTATATGGGTGGCTATTCCCAGCGCTGGTACTCTGGGATGGGAAGCTCAAATGGGGGTCCAGGCCTCACTCCTCTCAAGGGGGAAACAGACCCACCCCAGCCCGGATATCCCTCCGCACCCTTGGCCTGCTGCCCCTGGGAGCCGGGCCATCCTTTCTCATGCCCCCTGCTCTTCCTACCAGTCCTGAGGTAGTTTCTGTTTTTCCTTGTTTAAAAAAAATCTCTTCTTTAACTAGTCTTCAGTTGGCAATTCAGAATGAACGTTCCCTAATTGCATTTTACTTCTAGTTTGGTTCCAGCAGAAGATGCAAGCAAGATCATCCTACTCCACCGCCATCTTCTCCGTTGACTAATTCCAAATCTATATATATAAAACCCTGATATGCAAATAGACCAAACAGCAGAACAACCGAACAACCAGTTCTTATAACGTGCACTGACCACCAGAGGGCACGCGCGGAACATGGCGGGTGTCAGCTGCAGCGGGATGGTGGAGGAGGTGAGCAGGGGCACCAGACCAAGGCAGGGCACTTGTCACTGTCATCGGGGCAAGCCTCTGGTAGTTACTGAAAATTCTTTGCTCCCATGCGCCGCGGTCCTACCCAACACTCGCACCCGCAGCCGGCGTCGGAGCTGATGCTCACACCTGCTGCTGGCCCCCAGTGCCAGTCCCAATCGCTTGGCGCAATCAACAGGTGCAAGCGGCAGCTGCCAGCCCCGATAGCACCTGAGGACTTCTCCACCTCCCCCTGCTCCTGAGGGGAAATCGGGGCAGCAGCCACCACTCACACCCACTGATGGCGCCAGCCACACTCGCACCCGTTGCTGGCACCAGCCCCTATCGCTCCACGCCATCAGCAGGGCCGAGTGGGGCCAGTGCCATCAGTGCGTGGGAGCAGCGGCGGCAGAAGCGGGGCTGCCAGCAAACAGGGTACCGGGGCCTGCGGCGGGAGGGTCTGGGTGGGGGCCTGGAGAATGGGCTGAGACCCACCCCTGTGCCCACAGCTCCTTTCAAGGTGCACGAATTTGTGCACTGGGCCCCCAGTGTTTAATAACAGACAATACTGCAATAAGCATTCTTTTCTATATTTGTCTCATTCTCTTAGGAAAATTTATTGGGAGTATAATTGCTCAAAGGATACCTGTGTTTTTTTTTTTTAGAGCCTTTGATTCATATTGCCAAGATACTTCCCAGAAACTTTGCAACATTTAGATACCTAGATAGTTATAAAATTAGGGAAAGTACTTTAGGAAAACAACAAAAAAGATGTCATAGCTATTTTATAAAATAAAATAGCCAGGAGTACAAAGTATTACCTGAGGGCGGACGATTTCACCTGCTGCAATTTTCTTCTCATCATTCACCAAGTTAATAATTGTTTTATTAACAAGTGGTGCGTTTGCACCCTCAATCTTTGAAACAATTTTGCCATTCTATAAAGGAAAACAAAACATGAAGGAAACATCCATTTTCAAGTTAAGTCAATAATTAACACTTCAACTCAACTAAGTAACCCCACCCTGACTCATACTTCCATCATCCCTTTCTTAGCAATTGCATGAGCCATTTAAAAATAAGGTCTCAGTGCCTGGCCAGTTTGGCACAGTGGTTGAGTGCACCTCCTCTGAGTCTCAGTGTGCTTTTCTCTTTCCTTCTAGTTGTAGAATTTCCACTCAGCCAGCCTTCCTGTGGTTCTGGATGAGGTCCGTTTTGTCTTTTAGTTGTATTTTTGAAGTAGTTGTGCGAGGCAGCAATTTCCGGTGTTTACCTATGCCACCATCTTGGTTTCTCTCCACTTTTAGCATTTTTAAGGAGTTATTTATTTATTTATTTATTTTACATGCCTCTGGTTCTCAGCTCTTTATTTTTTTTTAAATCTTTATTGTTAAAGTATTACATGTGTCCCCTCTTTTCCCCTTTTATCCTGCCCTTGCCCCCCCCCCACTCGAGGCCTTCACCACCCTATTGTCTGTGTCCATGGGTTATGCATATATGCATACAAATTCCTTGGTTGATCTCTTCCAACCCACTTTCTCCCCCTCCCACCCACCTTCCCTTTGAGATTTATAAGTCTGTTTCATGCTTCTATGTCTCTGTATCTATTTTGTTCATTAGTTTATTTTGTTCATTAGATTCTATATATGAGTGAGATCATGTGATACTTGTCTTTCTCTGACTGGCTTATTTTGCTTAGCACAATACTCTTCAGGTCCCTCCATGCTGTCTCAAAGGGTAAGAGATTCTTTTTTTACTGCAGTATAGTATTGCATGGTGTAAATGTACCACAGCTTTTTTATCCACTTATCTACTGATGGACACTTGGGCTGTAAACTCAAAATGGACTTAAATGTAAGTTGGGAAACCATAAAAATCCTAGAAGAACCCATGGGCAGCAAAATCGCGGACATCTGTCATAGCAATATTTTTATTGATACATCTAGAGTAAAGGAAACTAAGGAGAAAATAAACAAATGGGACTACATCAAAATAAAAAGCTTTTCTACAGCAAAAGAAACTATTAACAAATTGAAATGGGAGCCCACTATATGGGAAAACATATCTGTCAATGATACATCTGATAAAGCATTAATATCCAAAATATATAAGGCACTTATATAACTTAACAAAAGAAGACAAACAATCCAATTAAAATAATGGGCAAAGGACCTAAATCGATACTTCTCCAAAGTGGATATACAGAAGGCCAAGAGATATATGAAAAATGCTCAAAATCACTGATCATCAGAGAGATGCAAATTATGCACAATTTGGTATCACTTCACACCTATCAGAATGGCTACCATCAACAAATGGCAAGTGCTGGAGAAGATGCGGAGAAAAGGGAACTTAGTACATAGCTGGTTGGAATGAAGACTGGTGCAGCCATTATGGAAAATAGTATAGAATTTCCTTAAAAAATTAAATATGCAACTGCCATTTTACCCAGTGATCCCACTTCTAGGAATATATACTAAGAAACCCAAAACACCAATCAGAAAGAATGTATGCACCCCTATGTTCATAGCAGTGCAATTTACAATAGCTAAGATAAAGAATTATTTTTAAAAGAGTGAAACATCATTTTTCTTCTTTTAATGCCTTAAATATCATGAAATTTTGATTTTTCCTCCCCGCTTAAAAAACAACCTAATATTTTGTTTTTATCTTTAATTTTTAAGCAAGTTTTACTTCTTTATGCACAATCTACACAAGTTCTCTTTTCCTTTCTCCCAGAAATATCGATATTCCTGGAAATGTACATACTAATTATACAAAACTTATAAAAAATTAGACATACTAATAATACAAAATTTAAGTCATGTGGGAACACTCTGGAAGAGTTATTCTCATGTGTGCACTTTTCAGATAACTGAAGAGTTACATTTTAAACATAGGCAAACATCTTAACCATTGTGCACGCATATTTTAGCTGGCTTAACATGATTTAACCCTTTAGTGAATGGGCTATTAAAACATCACTGTGGCCCTAACTGGTTTGGCTCAGTGGATAGAGCATTGGCCTGCGGACTGAAGGGTCCCAGGTTCAATTCTGGTCAAGGCATGTACCTTGGTTGCGGGCACATCCCCAGTAGGAGGTGTGCAGGAGGCAGCTGATCGATGTTTCTCTCTCATCGATGTTTCTAACTCTCTATCTCTCTCCCTTCCTCTCTGTAAAAAATCAATAAAATATATTTTTAAAAAACACATCACTGTGATTACACGTTATTGTACCAAATTGTAAGCTCTAATTAATAATCTCAGTCCTTCAGGTTCTGGCCAGTACATTGACCAGTAAAAAGCACAGACAAATAGCATTTGTTGAATAAATGAAGGAATGAAGAAATGCATTACAATGATGCTGTTAAGGTCTGTTGAGGAATAAGGAACTCTTTTTCCTTACACTAAATGACTCCAGACTGCTATGCTTCTAAGATTTTTGAGTATGCTTATAGTGTTTCTTTCATTGCCCTTTCTTTAGATTCTCAGATGTCACTTGAAACCATTGTGTGTGTGTGTGTGTGTATATATAT
>NW_005365520.1:341064-353246 GCF_000412655.1 Myotis brandtii | reverse complement strand
TCTGATAAGCTATGCCAGAGTTTAATATATTACTGTTTGTGGCTTTTAGTTCCATTTTGATTGCTCAGCCACTTCCTCCTGCCATCATTCCCTGTTGCTACTTCCATTTAGACAGTGAGATTGCCAGATAGTTTATTTCTACATTGATGGGACAACATGCTTGTTATTGAGGTAGAATTGTCTAAAATAAATTATCTGCTACATTCTAGATGACAACACCTTTGTGCTCCATGAGCCCAGGGACATTTAAAACAAGTATGATTCCAAATAAATCATGATAATTCAAATGATATAGTGTTTTCTTCATAGGCAAGTTAGTATGTTCTTTACAGCACAGCTCAGAAAAGTTTAACATGCAATGTAAGCATAAGTATAATTGGCTACAACTGTAATCCTGGACACTTCCATCTCTTTCATCATTTTTTTATGTCAGTAGCTTTGTAACAAGTAACCTGAAGTTAGTGGCTTAAAACAAAAAACTATTTACCATCTCCCATGCATCTACAGGTCATCTGGGTGATTTCGTGGTTGTGAGCTAGGCTCACTTATGCAACTGCAGTCAGCTGTGGGTTGCCTAAGAAGTTCTGTTAATCTTGTGCTCTCTTTCATATGTCTGATGTCTTTGCTGATACTACTAGGCTGACTACTCTGCTCTACATGTTTCACTCCAGAGCAAGCTAGCCTGGGCATAGTGTCATGGAAAAAGCAGAGGAGTGAAAGACAACAAAAGCATGCCAGGTTTCTTGAGGCCTAGACTGGAATTCACATATCACTTTTGCTGCATTCATTTTTTATTTTTTATTGCTGGTAGTATTACAGATGTCCCCCATTTCCCACCCTTTGACTCCCTCCACCCAAACCCTGCCCCACCCCAGACTTTCCCCACATTATTGCCTCTGTCCATGGGCTATGCATATATGCATATATGTTGTTTGGTTAATCTGGCCAGTGCAAGTCACAAGAATAGCCCAGATTCAACAGGGTGAGTAAATAGCCCACTCCTCTTGCAGGAAAGAACTGTAAAGTTGCATTGCAGAGGACATGGGTACAGAGAAAAGTGGGAAACTAATGGCAAATTGCAATCAATTTAAGCATTATTTATTTTTTTCAAATAGAACAGATATCTTTTATTTGTTTACTGTTTTTTATTAAATTTATTGAGATGACATTGGTTAATAAAATTAATCACTATTCATTTTATCTTAATATTCCTTACCTTGTTTTGTTCCTTCTAGTTAATGCTGATGCCATCTATTTATGTTTCACTTTTTTCCCCCACCCTCACTCTTTGATGTACAATATCTTAAAGAAGATTTCTCAAAAATGTACTTTTATGTCATCCAAATGGAAAGTAAAGTTTGGCGAATATTTTCTACAAAGGAAAAAAGTACAAAAACATACATTTTAAAGGGTGTTTTACAGCCTAGTTCCACTGTGATTTGGACATGGTCAAGCTCACTATTGCCTTTGATCTCAGTAAAGTCATAGCACATTTGCCCTAGTATAATGAAACACTGGCTAATAAATGCAGCATGAAGTTCACAACACAGATGTCTGAGTTTAATGTTTTGGCCATACAAAGCCTCAAATGTAAAACAGGATGATCAGATAGCTCTCCTGACCTTCAATAGTTAGATCTGGAATAACTACCATGTCAATAGTGTGTCCTGGTGGTTTTTAGCCCATACTTGCACATTAACAATCCCCAGGAAATGTTTAGGATAGAATGCTGTCTTTCTTATCAACCAATGCAAGGAACTCTGAAATTTTCTCTGAAATCCCTTTGGAAGGACAAAGGAGACTCATTCTTCATGACCTGAATTTCACCCCATCTGACCTGAAAGAGTGATGTTTAGCTTTTTCTATGCATGTAGGTGGGTTAGTGATTTCATTGTTACTTAATTGGGAATTGCATGGCTGAAAAGAGAAAGCAATATTTAACAATTTTGGTGATTACTTAATATTCTAATGTAATTCTAAAATTTATAAAGAACTTTTGAGACTCATTTTTATATAAATCAGGTTTACTATATTTGGAACAGTCTTCTCTGAAGGATGAAGTTTCAGAATATAATACTTAGGGCTGTTTCCAAAAGTTAGACAGGTACAGTTTCCAGGTCATTAGTTCTCAGAGTAAGACAAATTAAATTCACAGTGGCCACTATTCATGTACAATATTTCTTAGTAATTCATTTTGTTCACAAAACAGTATATATCTAAATTTAGTTTCTTCTTATACCTTACAGTATCCCAATTCCTTGAAAATTGCTAATATGTTAGCAATAATTATTATTAGCTGGAATATCCAATTGTGGAGACTACTGCATTCCTTAGCCACCACAATAATATAAAAAAGACTATAGTTCTAAAAGAATCTCAGGCCACCTGGTTGATCTTTTGTTTAATTTTTAGAAATCTCTAAGGGCCAGATTTCTTAGACTCTGTCAGCAATTTGTTTTTTACCCAACAACATTTACAGTTGACAGATTCTTTCATTTTATAACTTAGTTTCTTTCTTATGTAATTTTATTTTTAACACACACACACACACACACACACACCTATATGGCCAATAGTGCAATAGTGCACCAAAAGGTTGCAGATTTGATTCCTGGTCAGAGCTCATACCTAGGCTGTGGGTTTGATCCTTGGTCGGGATACATACAGGAGGCAACAGATCGATGTTTCTCTCTCACATCATTCTCTCTCTCTCTCTCTCTCTCTCTCTCCTTCCCTTCCTCTCTCTAAAATAAATAAATAAATATTTAAAGAGTATATTAATTAATTATTATTGAGTCACCCTAGATCCTTCTTTTATCTAGCCAGATAATTCTACTTCTTTATAGGCCCTATCTTATCTTAATTTAAAAGTAAAAATTAGAGTACATGGAATGAAAGGTGAGGTAGGAGAACCCAGCTTCCCTGTACTCCCACAAAGATCAATGATTGGGCACTATCCATGAACAAAAACAGTTCTGAGAGATCTCTACAGTCCACTTAGGACATTTTAGTAACACTGTGAAACAAATCAAAACAACCACAATAACAACAAAAAACCTGAGAATACTCACACAAAAGAAAAGGAAAACAAATTCATATTGCTTGCATCATCCCATCCCCCACGCTGGCATTGTTCAGCACCAAGAAAGAACTTCCCAGCTAAAAAGAGTTCTCCTCATCAGGAAAAGAAGAGTAAGGTGATTGATCAGCTTTCCAAGCCTATGTTGACACTGTGCAAACTTCCCACTTTAGTTTAATCCCACCTAGACCTGCAAAGTTGAGATGTGTTAAGCCAGCTAGGAACAATGAAGAAAAGCATAGGCTATTGTTAACAGACATATAGCAGAAGCAACTGTGGTTTAGAAACCTGCTCTGAAGAAAACCTAGGCATATTTCACCACTCATGAAACCAATGGTCAGCACAATTGTAGTAGACGCTCTGCAGATTTTTCCAGGGCTTGTCTCACATGTACCACACCAGCAACCTGAGTCTCTCCCTGCTCCCTTCCCCTCACCACTCCCACTGGAGACCTAGACCTGCACCTGATGTCACTGAGGTCTCTGTAACTGGGCAAGTGTAACATGCCAGCTGCCAGAGTCGCTCTCCTCCCTCACCAGAGCCTGAGAGCCATGCTCACAGCCAGCTCAGGCTTCTGCAGCTGGAGAAGTGCAAGACACCAACTGTGCACTTGCACGCCATTGGCCTGCCACCAGTCACTGGTCTCCACTGAAGCCTGCCAGCACAGGGGGAGAGTGTGCAGCCACAGGTTAGCGAATCAACAACCAGGGCCCCCATAGCTGCTTGTGGGCCCATTTCAGGCCCTGTCCTCTGTCAGTGGCTGGCACAACCATGCCCAACTATAGCTAGTCCCTCCAGATTTGCACCTGTAAACCTTTAGTCCCAAACCACTAACAACCTCCACAACAGTGTGCTAGCCCACAGTGAGAGTAGGTAGCCACAGATGAACATGTCAAGTCATATCCTTGGGGGCTACAAAATGGCGGTGGAATAGATGGACATGTCTCGAGCCTTGTCCCAGAGTAGATAGAATGAGCAGCTGAATTGAATAACATCCATCCCGAATTGGCGAAGGAGACACAGCTGGTGAGACAATTCACAGCCGGGAAGGGCAGAGGACCCCTGGAGAAAGGTAAAATCAAGGATCTGGGCTGGAGAGAACTGTGAGACCTCTGACTCCAGAGGGTCAGAGGGAAACTGCATGGCATCAAGCCGCATCATTTGGGACAGGCACAGCATCTGATTGTGGAAAGGAGGTCCGCAGGACTGCTGTTGGCAAGGGACTTTAGATCTGGGTCCACAGTCATGAAAGACTGAGCCCAGAGGGGGCAGGAGAGGGGCTCACAGAGGTGCAGCTCTTTCTCCTCTTTGTGGCCTTTGTTTTTCTTTGCGGAACCTACTTCATAGGACTTTCCAGATACAGACACTCTCCCGTGGCTGAGGTGCAGGAGAAGGTGTAGACTTGTGGAGTCTGGGGAGAGGCTGGGGTGAGGAGAGGGCCCAGGAGAAGCAGCTGTGAGTCTGGCGCTGAGTCATATCTGACATGCAGGACCTAGGTAGCCATTTTCTGCTGAAGAGATAGCCCCTCCCTGCAGTCTCCAGGAAACCAATACAGCTACACCCAGACTATACTTTGAGTGTTACAAAGGATACAAAAAAACCCCTGAATAGTCCCTGAGAGTCCACAGGGACTGGCCTTAAGAGAGGCCTTCAGTCCCAGCAACAGGAAACTGAGAAGCCACAGACAGTACAGAAGAGTGGGATCTTAAACCAGCCAAAGAAATGACACTTCACTTTTTCATTATTATTTGGTTTTATTATTATTTTGTTATCTCTTTTTTATTTTTTCTTTGTTTTCCTTTTCCTGTTTATTTTTATATTGTCTATTTCTTTTCACATTATTTTTCTATCATTCCAATTTATTTTATTTTTATCCTATTTTTAATCAAATTTTTCTTAATTTTTTAATATATTTCCTTCTCTTTCTCGTTCTTCTTGTACACTCATCCTCTTTCTACTTCCTCAATAGTGAATTATTATTACTATTATTATTATTGTTTTCTTCTCTTTCTCATTCTTATTATCCACTCATCTTCTTTCTACTTCCTCTATACTGAACTGAAGTCCTCCCCATATTCATCCAATTTTTACCTTACTTTCTGTATATAAGATTCTGCCCCCACCCTCTTTACTGGGAATTTGGTGTTTGTTTGTATGTTTTGATTTACCTGTTTGTCCTCTTGGTGTATTCCTTTTTATTCTTTTTCTTTTCTCTCATACAATTTTTTCTCTCTTTGATATCATTTGTGCTCTCTTTTCTCTCCCCTAATTCTCTTTTCACTGGTGGTCACTTATACTTGGGTTATCGGTGTCGTGAGTACATTTGTGTTTTGTTCCCTTTGTGTCGTGTCTTGTCGAGGTGAATTTTATCCTGTTTGGCCAATGTGTTGGAGAGCGAGCCACATAACCAGACACCCAGAGAGGAGACTCGATCCACAAATGTGTCAATAACATTCCAGACCCAAATACAGAGAAGGTGGCAAGGTGGCAGTGAGGGAGAGAGTGTGAGTGAGTGAGGGAGCAAAAGAGGAGTGTGTGGTTGTGTGGTGTGTGTGTGTGTGTGTGTGTGTGTGTGTGTGTGGCACAGTTAGATCCTGCAGGGCCTTTGAGGGCAGGCTAGCCATGCTCACCTAACTAGGCAGCCTCTGCTACCATTGCAACAGTCCCAGAGAGGCTGGCTCTTCCTCAGAGGCTTCGCCTTTTTGAAGGGGAGAGTTACTGTGACTGGAAGCCCAGCCTCACCTCCACCCAGGGTTCCCTCAGATAACACCTGGGACTCTACAGCCACCCCTGTAAGGGACCTGCTACCTAGGTTGTGGTCACACGGTCACCGAGACTCCAGCCACCCCAGGCACAGACTCCTGTGAGTTCCTAAGAGTGCGCCCCTTGACTGGTCCAATGCTTTAGCCCAGGGCACTGCTATCTCTTCAGGAGCAGCCTGCTCCTGTCCAAGGAACAACAGCCCCATGGGAAACCCGCCTCAGGCCAAGAGCAGCAGCCTCACGTGGCCTGACCCTGTCCAAGGAGCAGCAGCTGTGTGAGCAGCCCATCCCCGCATCTGAGAAGCAGTAACCACGCGAGAATCCCACCCTGATCCATGGAGCAGCATGCCTCAGCCAGAGGAGCAGCAGCCACATGAGCAGCCCCTCCATGACTGAGGAGATGCAGCCCCACACAGCCTGCCCCTGGTCTGAGGTGCAGCCGCCATGTGAGCAGCCTGTCCCCATCGGAGGAACAGCAGCTACACAAGCTTCCCACCCCTGTATGAGGAGCAGCAGCCGTGTAAGCAACCTGCCACTGTCCAAGGAGCAGCAGCCTCATGAGCAGCCCAACGCCATCCAAGGAGCAGCTGCATAAGCAGCCCATCCATGTCTGAGGAGTGGCAGCCCTGCACAGCCAGCCCCCGTTCAAGGAGCAGAAGCTGCACACATCCTGCACCCATCTGACAAGCAGCAGCCATGCAAGTGGCCGCCCCCGTCAGAGGAGCAGAAGCCACACGTGCAGCTCGCTCCCATCCGAGGAGCAGCAGCTTTGTGAGCAGCCTACCCCCCAACATCCAAGAAGCAGCAGCTGCGCAAGCAGCTTGGCCCCACCCAAAGAGCAGCAGCTGCACGAGCATTCCGCACCCGTACGAGGAGCAACAGCCCTGCGAGCAATCTGCTTCTATCCAAGGAGCAGCAGACTCATGAGCAGCCTGCCCCATCTAAGGAGCAGCAGCCACACGCAGCCAACCCCTATGCAAGGAGCAGCAGCCCCGTGAGCAGTCTGCTCCCATCTGAGGAGCAGCAGCCGTGCGAGCAGCCCACCTCCGTCCAAGGAGCAGCAGCCACACGCAGCCTGCAGGCATCCAAGGAGCAGCAGCCTCATGAGCAGCTTACCCCCATCTGAGGAGCAGCAGCTGTGTAAGCAGCCTCCCCCCACCATCCAGAGGAGCCACCACTGCTGCGAACAGCACCCACCAGAGGAACCACTGCCAACTGGGGAGCAGCCACTGCCGCAACCACCCGAGGATCAACTGCTGCCCAAGGAGCCACTGCCACCCAAGTAGCAGCTGCTACACAACTTGACATCTCAATTATTCAGCAAGAACAAAATTGGGTAGACAAATAAACCCCCAAAGGAAAGAAAAGGAGGAATCGCCAGAAAAGCAGCTAAGTGAAAAGGAGGCATGCATTATGTCAGAAAAAGAATTCAGAATAAGGGTCCTACAGTTGATAACCCAGATGGATGAAAAAATCAAAAACTTAAGTAAGGATTGAGACGAAATAAAGAGTGATATAGCTGCAATAAAAAACACCATGGAAAGTTTCAACAGTAGACTAGGAGATGCGAAGGACTGAATTAGCGAATCAGAAGACACGGAAGAAAAACACACAAAAATTGAACTGCAGTTGGAGAAACAAATTAAAAGACAGGAGGAGAGCCAAAGGGAGCTGTAGAACAACATGAAATGAAGCAACATAAGAATAATAGGGGTGTCAGAACAACAGGAAGAGGAAAAAGGTTGAGAAAACCTATTTGAAGAAATGTCAGAAAACTCAGAAAACTTCCCTGAGGTGGGGAAGAAAAAAGTCACACAAGCCCAGAGAGTCCCAAACAAGGTGAACCCGAAAAGACCCACACCAAGACACATCATAATTACCATGGCAAATGTTCAGGACAAAGAGAGAATCTTACAGGCTGCAAGAGAGAGACAGAAAGTTACATACAAGGGATCTCCCATTAGATTATCAAATGATTTCTCAACAGAAACACATCAGGCCAGAAAAGAATGGAAGGAAATTTACAAAGTGAGGCAAAGCAAGGGATTGAATCTAAGAATACTCTATCCAGCAAGGCTATCATTAAAAATTGAAGGGAAATAAGGTGCTTCACAGACAAAAAAAAAGGCTAATGGAGTTTATCGCTACCAAGCCAGCAATGCAAGAAATGCTACAGGGACTGGTGTAAAAAGAAGAAATAAAAAGTAAGAAGGAACACAGGCACAAAAAATGAAAATGGCTACCAAAAAGCACCTATCAATAATAACTTTAAATGTAAATGGACTAAATGTTCCAATCAAAAGACATTGAGTGGCTGAATGGATAAAAAAACATGACCCGTATATATGCTGTCTACAAGAGACTCACCTCAGAACAAGGGACTCACACATACTCAAATTGAAGGGATGAAAAAATATCTTTCAGGCAAATGAAAATGAAAAAAAAAAATGATGGGGTAGCAATACTTATATCTGACAAAATAGACCTCAAAGCAAAGGCCATAACAAGAGATAAAAAAGGCCACTTCATAATACTAAAGGGATCGATACAATAGAAGGATATAACCCTGATAAACATATATGCATCCAATGAAGGAGCACCAAAATACATAAAAAAAGGCCTGGAATATATCAAGGGAGAGATCAACAACAATACAATCATAGTAGGGGACTTTAATACAGCACTGACATCACTGGATAAATCCCTTAGACAAAAAATCAGCAAAGAAACAGCAATCCTAAATGACTCACTAGATCAGATGGACTTAATTGACATCTTCAGAAAATTTCACCCCAAAGCCACGGAATATACATTCTTCTCAAGTGCACATGGGACATTTTCAAAGATAGACCACATATTGGGTCACAGGCAAGGTCTCTCCAAATTCAAGAAGACTGAAATCATATCAGGCATCCTCTCAGAACACATGGCATAATATTAGTAATAAACTACATTTAAAACAATCAATAAAATTCAAACACTTGGAAGGTGAATAGCATGCTATTAAACAATGATTGGGTTACCAAAGAGATCAAAGAAGAAATTAAAAATATCCCTGGAAACTAATGACAATGAAAACACAACAATACAAAATCTATGGGACACAATGAAAGCAGTCCTGAGAGGGAAGTTTATAGGCATACGGGCCTACCACAAGAAACAAGAAAAAAAAATGGTAGTAAGACATCTAACTCTACAACTTAAAGAATTAGAAAGAGAGCAACAAGAAAAGCCCAGAGTGAGCAGAAGGAAGGAGATAATAAAGATCAGAGCAGAAATAAATGACATAGAGACCAAAAAAAAAACAACCGAATACATTAGATCAATGAAACCAAGAGCTGGTTCTTTGAAAGGATAAACAAGATTGACAAACCTCTAGCCAGGCTCACCAAGAAGCAGAGAGAGGACCCAAACAAACAAAATCAGAAATGATAGAGGCAAAAAGCAAAGAGAGAGGACCCAAATAAACAAAATCAGAAATGAAAGAGGCAAAATAACTACAGACCCTACAGAAATACAAAGGATTGTTAAAAAATACTATGAACAACTCTATTTCAACAAACTCGACAACCTAGAGGAAATGTACATATTCCTAGAAAAATACAACCTTTGGGAAAAAGATGGAGACTGGCAAGAATATAGGGAGGGAGAGTGTGTGAGAGAGTGAGGGAGCGATAGAGGAGTGTGTAGACATGGGTGGTGTGTGTGAGTGAGAGCTAGGGACAGCTAGATTCTACAGATCTTCCAAGAGGCTGCCAAAATGGGAAGTCTTAGATGGCAAAACCCCGCTGCCACTGCAAACACTCCGGGGAGGACACCTCTGGCACAGAGACCATGCCATCTTGAAGAACAGAACTGCTTGAGACTAGGATCCTAGCCTCGCCACTACCCAATCTGGTCTCAGTCACAAACCAGGTCCCTACAGCCACTCAGGTAAAAGACTTGCAACCACAGCTGCAAACCCACGGACACCAAGGCCCCAGGCACCCTGGCCGCAGATTTCTGTGAGTCATAGAGCCAATCTCCCTTCCCGCTGGCCCCGCAGCAGTGGCATAGGAACTGCCAGACCCTCTCTGCTCAAACACACAGTAGTGGCGGCTCTACATGAATTTGAGCTTGGGTGCATGGACACCAGAAGATTGTTTCCTACAACCAGAATATACACCCAGGCAGGGAGGCTGTGCTGAATTTGAGCCTGGAGGCATGAACTTGGGGAGTTTGTTTTTTTGTGACCAGACCTTGTGCCCAAGCAGGGAGGCTGTGCTGAATTTGAGCCTAGGTGTGCGATCTGGGGGAGTTTGTTTTCCATGACCAGACCCCATGCCCAAGCAGGGAGGCAGAGCTGAATTTGAACCTGGGCACTCAAACTTGGGGAGTTTGTTTCCCGCGACCTGATGCCATGCCCACACAGGGAGGCAGCACTGAATTTGAGCCTGGGTGCATGGACATGGGGAGTTTGTTTCCCACAGTGCACACCAGTGTGACCAGACCCCATGCCCACACTGAGCAGCAGTACCACCTGACTTTGATTCAGGGCAAGCGCACATGGAAGGCTGTTTTCCGCAGGGCAGGAGTGGACCTCCTGCCGACACAGTGTGACTGTGCAACCCAATCCCCCAAGCAGACCAGGGACCCTGATTCTCTTCACAGGAGGCAGCAATGCGCACCAGTGACTTGACTCTGTTTCTCATCATGCACACCTGGGGTCCCTGATTCCCAGTGCATTCACACTAAGAGCCAGTGACTCTAATTCTTGGTGCATGTGCACACAGGAACACTGATTCTTGGTGTGAGACTGCACCAAGCAACAGAGACTCTGATACACTATCTTGGCACGAACACGGGGGCGGGGGGGTCTCTGAATTTGACACGTGCTAGGGGATTCTGATTTTTGGCAAATGCCATCGGGGTCTCTGTTTCAGTGTGGCACAGGCAGGGTCCCTGATCATAGGTGCACACATGAGGCCACACTAAGTGCCTGTGACTCTGATCCTGGGTGAGTGTGGCTCCCACCAACCCACAGCAGCCACACATCTTGGTGTCAGAGCTCTTCAGTGACACTCGGGGGGTGTGAAGCTCCCACTGCACATGGCCCAGGCCCACACAACTTGACGTTTGAACCTTCTGGTGATAGTCAGAATGGGGAGACAACGAAAGAATCCCCAGAAAAAAGAAAAAGAGGAATTGCCAAGAAAGGAATAAGTGAAACAGAAGCATGCAACATGACAGAAAAATAATTCAGAGTAATGGTTGTAAAGTTCATACACCGGATGGACGAGAAAATCAACAACCTATGCAAAAATCAGGAAGAAATGAAAAATGATATAGCTACAATCAAAAACACCATGGAAGGTTTCAACAGGAGACTAGAAGAAGCAGAGGACTGAATTAGTGAGTTAGAAGATAAAGTACAGAAACAAGCCCAATCTTAACAGTAACTAGAGAAAAAAATTAAAAAGCAGGAGGAGAGCCTAAGGGAGTTTAGGGACAATACAAAACGAAGTAACTTATGCATAATAGGGCTGCCAGAAGGACAAGAAGAGTAGCAAGGATTAGAAAATCTATTTGAAGAAATAATGACAGAAAAAACTTCCCTGATATAAGGAAGAAAAACATACTCAAGTAGAGAGAGTCCCAAGCAAGATGAATCCCAAAAGACCCACACCAAAACATGTCATAATTACAATGGCAAATCTTCATGACAAAGAGAGAATCAAAGGTTGCAAGAGAGAGACATAGAGTTACCTACAAAGGATCCCCCATCAGATTATCAAATGATTTCTCAACAAAAACACATCAAGCTAGAAGGGAATGGAAGGAGGTATACAAAGTGATGCAAAGCAAAGGACTGAATCCAATAATAATCTATCCAGCAAGACTATCAATCACAATTGAAGGGGAAATCAGGAGATTCACAAACAAAAAAAGGCTAAGGGAGTTTATCACTACCAAGCCAGCAATGCAAGAAATGCTAAAGGGAATGCTCTAGAAAGAAGAAATGAAAAGGTAAGCAGGAACACAGGCACAAAAAATAGAAATGGCTACAAACAAGTAACTTTCAATAATAACTTTAAACGTAAATGGACTAAATGCTCCAATCAAAAGGCACTGAGTGGCTGAATGGATAAAAAGACATGACCCATATATATGCTGTCTACAAGAGACCCACCTCAGAACAAGGGACTCACACATACTCAAAGTGAAGGGATGGAAAAAAAATCTTTCAGGCAAATGGAAATGAAAAAAAAGCTAGGGTATCAATACTTATATTGGACAAAAAAACCTCAAAGTGAAGGCCATAACAAGAGATAAAGAAGGCCACTTCATAATACTAAAGGGAT
>NW_005365520.1:340182-340912 GCF_000412655.1 Myotis brandtii | reverse complement strand
AGGAGCACCCAAATTCATAAAAAAACTCCTGGAAGATATCAAGGGAGAGATCGACAACAATACAATCATAGAAGGGGACTTTAATACACCACTGACATCACTGGATAAATCCTCAAGACAAAAAATCAGCAAAGAAATAGCAGTCCTAAATGACTCACTAGATGAGATGGACTTAATTGACATCTTCAGAAAATTTCACCCCAGAGCCACGGAATATATGTTCTCAAGTGCACATGGGATTTTTTCAAAAATAGACCACATAATGGGTCACAAGCAAAGTTTCCCCAAATTCAAGAAGGTTGAAATCATACCAAGCATCTTCTCAGACCACAATGGCATAATATTAGAAATAAACTACAATAAAAACAATCCTAAAAATTCAAACATTTGGAAGCTGAATAGCATGCTATTAAACAATGAGTGGGTTACAAATAGGATCAAAGAAGAAATTAGAAACATCCTGGAAACTAATGACAATAAAAACACCACAATCCAAAATCTATGGGACACAATGAAAGCAGTCCTGAGAGGGAAGTTTATAGCTCTACAGGCCAACCTCAAAAAACTAAAAAAAAAAAAAATGGTAGTAAATCACTTAACTCTACAACTTAAAGAACTAGAAAAAGAGCAACAAGAAAAGCCCAGAGTGAGCTGTAGGAAGGAGATAATAAAGATCAGAGCCGAAATAAATGACATAGAAACCAAAAAAAAAAAAAAAAAAAAAAAACAA
>NW_005365520.1:329390-339542 GCF_000412655.1 Myotis brandtii | reverse complement strand
AGATACCTAGGAATAAACTTAACTAAGGAGGCAAAAGACCTATATGTGAAAAACTACAGGACACTGAAAGAAGAGATAGAGGAAGACATAAACAGATGGCAGAACATACCGTGTTCATGGATTGGTAGAATCAACATAATAAAAATGTCCACACTACCCAAAGCAATCTATAGATTCAATGCAATCCCCATTAAAATACCAGCAACATATTTCACAGACCTATAACGAACTCCCCAAAAATTTATCTGGAATAAAAAAAGACCCGGAATAGCTACAGCAATCCTGAGAAAGAATAAAGTAGGTGAGATCTCAATACCAGATATCAAGCTGTATTACAAAGCCACTGTTGTCAAAACAGCCTGGTACTAGCACAGGAACAGACATATAGATCAATATAATAGAATAGAGAACCCAGAAATTGACGGAAAACAATATGCCCAATTAATATTCGACAAAGGAGGCATGAACATACAATGGGGTCAAGACAGTCTCTTCAATAAATGGTGTTGGGAAAATTGGACAGATATATGCAAAAAAATGAAACTAGACCACCAACTTATACCATACACAAAAATAAACTCAAAATGGATAAAGGACTTAAACATTAGATGGGAAACCATAAAAATACTAGAGGAATCGACAGGCAGCAAAATCTCAGACATATGCTGAAGAAATTTCTTTACTGATACTGCTCCTAGGGCAATAGAAACTAACGAAAAAATAAACAAAAATAAACAAATAAATAAACAAATAAATAAATGTTGATGTATTTTGACTACATCAAAATAAAAAAGCTTTTGCACAGCAAAGGAAACCATCAACAAAACAACAAGAAAGCCCACTGCATAGAACATATTTGCCAATGTTATCACCGATAAGGGTTTAATCTCCAACATTTACAGGGAACTCATACAACTTAGCAAAAGAAAGATAAACAACCCAATCAAAAAATGGGTAATGTACCTAAATAGATACTTTTCGAAAGAAGAAAGAAGGAAGGCCAAGAGACATATGAAAACATGCTGAACGTCACTAATTATCTGAGAGATGCAAATCAAAAAGACAATGAGGTACCATCTCACACCTGTCAGAATGGCTATCATCAACAAATCAACAAACGACAAGTGTTGGCGAGGATGTGGAGAAAAAGCAACCCTTGTGTGCTGCTGGTGGGAATGCAGACTGGTGCAGCCACTGTGGAGAACAGTATGGAGTTTCCTCAAAAAACTAAAAATGGAACTCCCATTTGACCCAGTGATCCCACTTCAAGGAACATATCCCAAGAAACTAGAAACACCAATCAGAAAGGATATATGCAACCCTATGTTTATAGCAGCACAATTCACTATAGCTAAGATTTGGAAACAGCCTAAGTGCCCATCAGCAGATATGTGCATTAAAAAGCTGTGGTACAGCTAGACAATGGAATACTATGTGGCAGTAAAAAAGAAGGAATTCTTACTATTTGCAACAGCATGGATGGAGCTGGAGAGCATTATGCTAAGTGAAATAAGCCAGTCAGAGAAAGATAAATACCACATGATCTCACTCATTTATGGAATATAATGAACAACATAAACTAATGAACAAAAACAGATCCAGAGACAGAGAAACATTGATCAGACTGTCAAACCTCAGAGGGAAATTAGGGGAGGGTGGGGATAAGAGGGAGAGATCAATCAAAGGATTTGTATGCATGCATATAAGCCTAACCAATGGACACAGACAACAGGGGGTGAGGGCACATGTGTGTGTGGGGTGGTGGGCAATGGGACTATAAAAACACATATGTAATACCTTATTCAATAAATAAAAAAGTTTAAAAAAATAGTCATATCCTCTGTAGCTGCTAGTGAGTCTATAGTTTTTCCCAGGCCTTGCTATCTGCCCTGGCCCCCATGACTATGAGGATGTCTGAAACTGGCCCCATTATATAGGTACTAGCAACTGACACCCTATAGCCAAGTGTGTGCACACCACTAGCTCTGGCCCCCACCATTGATTACCATGATGCCCAGCTAACAGAGCTGGAGGTCCATTTAGGACCCCAATAGCCCTTACAGTCACTGCAGATTTTCTGTTTTGCTCACCAAAGACCACACAGTTTTGATACTCTGGACACCAGTGTCCTGAGATGAAGAGACGTCAAACTTCTCCAGACCTGGTGCTGCCTTATACTGGCAAACTTGGCACCCTGCACGATGGGCCAAAGGTCACAACGTCATTCAATGTGCCTCCATCCTCAGGTGAAAAGCTTCCCTTAGTAAACTCAGTCCATAAAGTCTGGAAGAATGATTGCTTCTTCAAATGTGTAGACTCCTATGAATGGCTATAGGAATTATAAAGAATAAGGGAAACATGTTTCCATCAAAGGCATATAGTAAAACTTCAGTAAATCGCCCTAAAAAAAAATGGAGATCCAGGAATTATCCAACAAAGAATTCAAAATAATTATTCAACAAATGTTTAGAGAGCTACAAGAGAACATGGATAAATAATTTAATGATATCAGGAAAACAATACAAGAACTAAATGAGAAGTTCTACAATGACATAGAAAAAACACACAAAAACAATCAAACAAATTTTGGAGCTGAAGAAGACTGAATGAACTAAAGAACTCAATAGAAAGCTTCTACAGTAGACTTGAGCAAGCAGGAGACAGAATCAGTGAGCTAAAAACTATATGTATATGATGTTTTATGTAAGCCTCATGGGCACCACAAAACAAAAATGTACAATACATACATAAAAGATAAAGAAAAGGGAATCAAAGCATATCACTATGGAAAATCATCCATTTACAAAGAAAGGACGCCAGAAAGAAAGTAAAGAAAAATGGAACTACAAAATGGCCAAAAAGCATTTTAAAAGATGGCAATAGTAAGTCTTTACCTATCAATAATATCTCTAAATGTTAATGGATTGACTTCTCCAATCAAAAGACATAGAATAGCTGGATGGGTAAATTAAAAAAAAAAGACTTAATTAAATGCTGCCTATAAGGGACTCACTTCAGTTTTAAGGGAAAATATAGATTCAAAGTGAAGGGATGAAAAAGATATTCCATGCAAGTGAAATCCAAAAGAGAACAGGGGTCACTATAAATATATCAGACAAAATAGACATTAAGCCAAAAATGGTAACAAGAGACAAAGAAAAACATTATAAAATGATAAGGGGTCAACAAATATAACAAATTAAATATAAATGTACCCAACATTGGTGCTCCTAACTATATTAAGCATATGCTAACAGATCTGAAGGGAGAAATAGACAGAAATACGATAAAAGTATTTGAAACTTCAATGTCCCGCTCTCAACAATGGAAAGATCATCCAAATAGAAAATCAACAAGGAAACATTGAAATTGAACCATACTTTAGACCAAATAAAAATAACACACATATACAGAATATTCCATCCAACAGCAGCTGAATACACATTCTTCTCAAGTACACACAGAATATTCTCCAGGATAGGTCACAAAACAAGTCTTAACAACTTTAAGAAGATTGAAATCATAAGTATCTTTTCTGAATATAGTGGTATGAAACAAGAAAACAGGAGGAAACTGGAAAATTCACAACTGTGTGGAGATTAAACAACATTCTCCTGAATAACAAATGGGTTAGAAAAAGAAATCCAACAGAAAATAAAAAATATCTCAAACCAAACAATGAAAACACAACATGTTGAAATCTATGAGATGCTACAAAAGCAGTTCTAAAAGGGAAGTTTATTGCAATAAATGCTGACATTAAGAAACAACTCAAATAACCTCACTTTACACCTCAAGGGAATAGAAAAAGAAGAACAAACTAAGCCCAAAGTTAACAGAAGAAAGGACATAACAAAAATAAGAGCAGAAATAAATAAAATGGAGACCAGAAAAAAATATTAAAAAATCAGTGAAACTAACAGGTTTGTTTTGTTTTGTTTTGTTTGTTTTTTTTGGTAAAGATAACTGAAATTGACCTTTAGCTCAAATTCAAATAAAAAGAGACAGGACTCAAATAAATAAAATCAGAAATTAAAGAGGAGACATTATAACTGATACCACAGAAATACAAAAAAAAAAGGTTCATGAGAGAATACTATGGACCATTATATGTCAACAAACTGGATAACTTAGAAGATATGGATAAATTCCTAGAAACATATAACCTACCCAGACTGAAGAAATAGAAAATCTGAAGAGACCAAAAAAGAATGTGATTGAATCAGTAATCAAAAAACCTCTCAACAGAGAAAACCGAGGACCAGATGGTTTCACTGGTGAATTCCACCAAACATTTAAAGAATAATTAATGCCAATCCTTCTCAAACTCGCAAAAATTGAAGAGGAAGAAACACCCCCAAACTCATTTTACAAGGCTAGCCTTTTTCTGATACCAAATCTAGATAATGAAACTACAAGAAAATATAATCTAATATCCCTAATGAATATAGATGCAAAAATTCCCAACAAAATACTAGCAAATCAAATTCAATAGCACAGTAAAAAGATTATACACTATAACACTATTGTCCAGTAAGACTTATTGCTGAGATGCAGAATGGTTCATCATATACAAATCCACAAATGTGATACACCACATTAACAGAAAGATAAAAATCATATGATTTTCTCAATAGATGCAGAAAAAGCATTTGACAAAATATAGCATCCTTTCGTGATAAGAATGTTCAACAAAATGGATGTAGAAGAAACATACCTCAGCATAATAATGGCCATATATGACAAGCCAACAGCTAACATCATACTCAATGGTAAAAAATTTAAAGCTTTTCTTTTAAAATCAGAAATAAGACAAAAGTACTCACTGTCATCACTCCTATTTAACATGGTAATGGAAGTCCTAGCCAAAGCAATCAGACAAGAAAAACAAATAAGCAGCATGAAATCAAAAAGGAAGAAGTAAAATTATCTTTGTTTGCAGATGATATAATTTTATGTGCTAAAATGACTGGGTAAAAAGTTATTGGAGAAAATGATATTTTTATCGTCACAAAATATTCCCCAAACATTACTTACTAGTTACAAAAGTAAAATAATACCTTTACATTTATAACAGAGAAATCTGGTGATTAAACTTCATACCACCAATAACAAGACAGACTGTCAATACCTACCTTCTAATACACTAAGGATACAGTGTCACCTATATATGACTGTAAGCTAAATGATAGTTTGTATCAGTGTTAGATTTCTTAGACTAGCTTTTTATCAACAAGATTGGGATAAAATGACTACCTTGGAGTGTCCTGAGTGATTAGCTGAAGTGTATGTAAAATGTTTGACATAGTAGAAGGTATTTGCTAAATGTTAGCTAGCTATTTCTATTATTAACACTTGTTTCAGGTAATGTCCTTAGCCACCATGGCAGAATTTGCTGACTCCCACAGGAATATATGCCTATGCCTTTATCCATTTCCTGGACAGTGGAGATTGTAACTGGTTGACTCATTTAGAACAATGGCCAACACAGAATCATATGTATATATATTAACAATCTGATTTGATGACACTTAATTGCATAGTTAGAACCCAAGAGGAAATGAAAAAAAAAGAGGTCTTATGCTAGGGCTTCTTTGCCTTTTAAATTCTGATGTGAGGTGATACTTCCTTGTTCCTTATACCAGTGATGTGAGGGTCACCAGGGCAGTAGCACAGAACTCTATACTCAGTTTTCCCTTCCCAATCCATAAATTGTGCAGTGTTTGGCATGACATATACAAAAACACAGGGAATCTCAACTCTACCGTTGAAGAAAAGAAATCTTTACTATCTGAATCCACCCTTTAACACAAAGATCAACAACACAGACACCAAAAGAGTTCATTAATTTTAATATCGAGTACAGTTTTAATAGTTCTTCCTAAGAATTATCTCCCAGGGACCCCCAGGATAATCACATACCATACCTACAAGCATTCAAATTTTATAAAAGCAATATTGCAAAAACGAAAGAACTAAGAAAAGCCTTTAGAATGTTGAGATTAAAACACTGCTTAGTCATTCTCTCAGTAATTGTTACTAAATGCTAAATACTAAATATTAAAAAAAAGATGCACTGGTGGCTTGGAAGAAGCATGAAGAAGAAAGCTCTCAAAATGACAAGCACTTTTATACTCATCTTTAAAAATCACATAACCAGCATAACACAGGGCAGATTTCTTGATTTTGGTAACCATGTTGTGCCAAAGGGAGAAAACCCTTTATAGTGCCAAAGGGAGAAACATTTTCAGAGCAACAAATGGAGTTGGTTTTATTTATGTCAAAATAGGTTAGTGGTAGCCAAGATTCCCAGACTCCGTATAAGTGTGGTTCCCCCTTTCCTCACACTTGGTATCAAGAATTGAAAACAGGAAGATAGAGCCAGAGTCATTGTAATAGCACAATAAAAATTTGTTAAATGAATGAACTGGTACTTGGCATGCAGTGTGAGCAGGCTGGACCTACATTTCTCTACTTGGAAACTTTCCTGGGACATTTTGGGAAGATGACATACCAGCAGCAGACCTGACTTGTTAGTGTCCTGGTCATCCTGAGAACCCAAAAGAAAATCTGAGTTCTTACTAGTTTATCCCAGTACCCTGAATATATTCACTCACATCAAAATTTGTAATAAGAATCTCATATTCAATATCATAAGTAATCAAAATAAAATGAATATGTGCATGCTCCCTTCACTTACATTCAGTACATATAAGACTTTAAGTCTGGGGTAGAAACTGAGCAATGTGAGGTCCCTTTCCCCTACCCTAACCTTTTGCCTTTTTAGCTTTCTCTCATTCTTCTATTCTCTTTCCTCCTTCTTGCCCTTTTATTCCAAACCTTGTCTTCTGCCCTTCCCCCTGCTTACTTCTCTTTCTTCCTCCTTACTGAAGTTGAATAATTCTAAATATCTGTGGCTCCAGAGGGTTGGGCCAAGAAAACTTTTTAGTTAACAGATATAAGAGCAGTTGTAAGAAAAAGAAAAATGTTTCTGGCCATATTAACAATGATTTAGAGACTCTCTTTTGAACACATAGATATGGAGAACATTCTATTGAGTGTGAATTCAATACCTACACAATAAACTGGGTATTTTAGTTTCTAGGATATAACTTTCATGGTGATGATGATAAAACAATAAATCATTAGTCACACAATAAGAACCATTTTTGTATGTGAGTATTTAAGTAAAGCAAGGGGTGATGCTATTTAAGGTAGATGGACATTCAGATACATATTTGTCACAATTCTTAATTTTAAATTCACAAGTGATGGTTGGGGGAGATCCTTTCAAGTATGCATTTCTTTCATAACACAGACAGCAAGACTAGAGAAGCCAGCCTGAGTTACAGTAGAAGGTCCGTTCTCTGCCTCCATCTACCTTCTCTCCATGCTTCAAATATGAATGTGAGGGAACCTCCAGGACACCCTATTGGTTACTATCCTTAGCCTGTTCCCTACCTTCAGGAGCATCATGTTCCTTTGGCCTATAAGAGTAACAGAAGTTATTTCCTCAGAGAATTCTGTTTAAGGCTTTAAATTAATTCTACCCTGGCATTATATGGTTCTAAATGTCTTTTCATTCATTCATTCATTCATTCATTCAACAGATTTTCATTGAATATCTACTCTGCGCCAAGCATGATTGTATATGTTGGGTAATACATCAATTTCAGTTACTCTAATATTCTTTTGTAAGAAGAATATCTGACACAATTAATATGATCTATTGGTAAACTGAAGTATGAACAAATGTCAATCCTGTTAATGTTAATCCTGTTAATGTTGTCAATCCTGTCAATCCTGTTAATGTTAAATGTTTAATGTTAATGTTAAAAATCGAACACTGACACATTCATGTTAAATGTGTCAGCACATAATATTTCCTTCCATATGACAATAATGAGAACAAAGATGATACAAAATGGAAAATGAATAGCTACTTTCTGGTTTGCTTCTCCTTTTGGGGAATATACAAACCCATTTCCAGGTAGCCTGGTATTGTGGGAAGAATACCAAATCTGGAGTCAGATGCATCTCAGCTTCATAACCTTCGGGAAGTTACTTCATCATTTGAGTCCCCATTTGTTTTTTATCCTAAAAACTAACTCCAGGAATCATTGCCCTACCTTTCTCTGGCATGAATGACAGAAAAAAAATGTTTGTAAAAGTGGACTGAAAACTATAAAGCCCCATTCAAATGCAAATTATTACAATCAAACAATCTGACATTCCTTTCAGGGAAAACTTTCACATTAGAATTTCTTTTTCTCCATTTTTTAAGGGGGGAACTTACATAATCAGCTAGCACTATTTGGACATTCAACAGTATAACCCACATTTATTTTCTCATGAAAGAAACCAATTAGAAGTTTTCCTTATTGAAAATGAAATGCACTCCCCGAGGGCCAGACTCAGAGTTGGAGATGCTTTGTTTACTGAGGGTTTCAGCCAAGGCTTCAGGTCCACAGAGGAAAACTCCTATTCTGGTACTTTGGGGAAAGAAAGAAAAGATAGTTTCAGGTTTTGGGATGCCATAGATTACACAGCACCTAGGGGGATTTCCAAATGATTTTAGGCCTCAGGGAAGAGCCCCTCTGATCCTTTGTCTTTTCCACAAATGGTTGGGTTTAGATTGCCCCATGGGAGAGCTGCTCAGCCCTATTTGTGAAGGCAGCAGGATACTAAAATGAGGGAGCCTAGGATCAGATGCATGCAGATGCGTGACGAGATAATGGACCCTCCCTGGAATTTCTAACAGATCAGCATGCCAGACACAGATACTGGCTCCTCCCTGGTATCCACGACGACCCCACACAGATACTGACTCCTTCCTGAATACCCTGCCAACTCCTCAGGCGGGAACTTCCTCAGCTCATGCCCCCGCCCCTCATTAAACACCTGCATAAAAAGAAACCCCCCTTCCCTGTTGGCGCGAATCCACTGGCCGTCTTTGGGGTTTGTGGGTCGCCCGGGGACGCAGAATAAAATCTTTCCTTTTCTTTCTTTTCTGATTGACTCGGCTCTCTTTATTTCCTACGCCACCTCCTGAGCCACCTAACACATTTAAGCAAGGTTTATGGAAACCTTTACCACAGAAAAAATCGTGGTGAATTTGTGAGTCTGTGAGCTACTTCCCTTCAGGGCTCTGTGTCCTCCCAACCCTCCCAGCATCCTGAAATCAGGAACAAGTCCACTCTTAAGTACACCAGCTCTGCCCACAGCTTGGTGTAGCTTTATCTCTCTATATTTGAGAGTCTGAATCCCTGAAAGGCGTGGTTCCAGACCAGTAGCCTCAGTGACAGCTTTTTAATAATACAGATTCTTGGGCCCTTCCCCAGTTCTACTAAAATCAGCACCTGCATTTTGAAAAGATCATCTGAGTGATTCATATGCTCATTAAAATGTAAGCAATCACCTTAAGGGTATATTTGCAGAGATTTCTTGAGTTTATAATATATTCCAACAAGATAAAGGATCCCCTCAAAGTTTCCTGATGAAGCTTTAGTAAGGGCAGAAAGGACATTGGGATGTCTGTCAATTTATGATTTTAGACCCAAAAGCTAAAACTGAAAGTGGGGACAGTGTCTCCTTAATAATATGTATAAATTGTATTGAATTAAAAGAAGTAGAGACACTAGTGAAATTTAGAAGGTGAAAGAAAAGAACCAACTTATGGTCCTACTTGGGAGGAACAGGATTCAAAATGTCCAAGGTGGGGGCCTGAGAATCTTTGTTTCTAATAACTCTCCAGGTAATTTTGATGTGATTGAAAGACTCATCTTGAAGTCAAAGATATGTAGAACCTTCCATTAGGTGTAAATATAGGAATCTGGGTAGTTTCATTTTCAATATACAAATATAGCCATATTTGGGAGCTGCTGCTTTTAGACAGACCACAAGCCACAAGAACACCTTAAAGCAGGAAATGCCTTACTTTGGGTGTTGACTCGCAATTGTCTTGAACTCATTATCCCAGTTGGGCCGTCCATACAAAGTCTTTTGTTTCAAGCCTGTGATGACATCTTTCTCTTCATCATGGTGCACAGCAAAGTGATTGGCCTGCAGGATAGGAAATGAATTCAGAAAAAAAAAAGACATGCTGTAAAAACATGTTTCTTTTTTTCTGAAATATTTACATATCTCACAAAG
>NW_005365520.1:316988-329268 GCF_000412655.1 Myotis brandtii | reverse complement strand
GCAAAGCATGCTGTAGGGTAGAAGATAAAAAAGATGACCAACCCTAGCCGGTGCAAAATGGTTAGAGCGTCGGCCTATGTAACCAAGGGTATCAGGTTCGATTGCTGGTCCTGGTCAGGGCTCATAAGGGAGGCAACCAATCAGTGTGTCTCTCACATGGATGTTTCTCTCTCTTCCCCCTCCTCCCTCCCTTCCACTCTCTAAAAATTAATGGAAAAAATATCCTCCAGTGAGGATTTTTTTAAAAAAGAAAAAACTAGGTCTCCTCATGCAATTTATAATCTAGGAGGGCAGACCTTGAAGTATCAACATGAATAACCATATTTATAGAGTAAGGTATGATGAGTGCTGTAGAAGAGACACAAACATCTCAATGAGAGGAAAGGAGGGAGTTGGGGTGGGAGGCTATAGGATGGTTTCAGGGTGGCAGCATTTGATTCAGTCTTTGAAGTGTGGGTAGGATTCAAATTCTTTGTCTCACTTGTTTTTCTTTTGGTTCTGTATCTCATCTGCTCTATGACTTTCTTTATTTGCACTAATATATTTCCACTCCCTCTTCTTTAGGGGAATCACTAAGAACTAAAACAATCATTGACTAAAATGCACTCATATTTTGATAACATCATGAGACATCAAATAAAGCCTAAAGCTAGTCTGTGTGTGTATATGTGTGTGTTTGTGTTGACTTCTGCTACCATTCTAGGGAGCTTCAGTTTGAACACAGATATTTTTCATAAAAGTAGCTAATTAAATTTATTTTAAAATTAAATCAGATTTTAAATTATCTGGGCCGGGGATGAATGAGGTAAAATGGGTGGTTACTTGTTTTAATAAAACTGTAGAGACTATTTTTGCAAAGCAAAATAATTCTTTTTCAATACAAATAAATTTCCCATCAAAAACTGTATCTGGCTTTTTAAATATCAAAACTGCAAAGCAATTTATATATTATAGATTTTTTTTCTGGGTTTCATTTTTTCAAGTATTTGTTGTTGTTGTTGTTTTGTTTTTAAATTGCAGAAGTTGCATCTTGAAACCACTTTTTTTGACTAGCAATTTTCACGGTCATGTGTCCCTGGCCCATTTGCAACATGACTCTTCTAGGACTAGATAATTCTTTGTTGTTAGGGGTTGTCTTTGTGAATCGTAGAATGTTTACATTGCTAAGTGTCCCTGGAGGGAGGGGATACATACATATGCACACATATATACACACATACATATATGTAACATATATGTATGTGTGTATATACACCTTTGTTAGATATATTTTGGTTTATCTACAAATGCTAATAGCAAACTACTAGAAGTTGCTAAGAGTGCTGCTCTGGAACATTCTGACTCTGCTAATTACTAATTGGATGCCCTTGGACAAATGACCTAACTTGTTCTGGGCCTTGGTTTCCTCATCTGTGAAATGTGGATAATAATAGTGGTTAATTCATAGGGTTGTTGTGAGGATTTAATTAGACAAACTATACAAACTCTAAGAACAATATTTGGGCCTGGCCAGTGTTGCTCAGTGGTTGAGCGTCAACCCATGCACCAGGGGGGTCACAGTTTGATTCCTGGTCAGGGAACATGCCCCGGTTGTGGGCTCTATCACCAATAGGGGACATGTAGGAGGCAGCCAATCAATGTTTCTGTCTTATGGATGTTTCTTCTTTCCTCTCTCTGAAATAAATAAAAATTTATTTTTAAAAAAGAATATCTGGCACATAGTATATGTATTGTGTATATTATAAAACATGCATACACTGAAAATTAAAGGTATATACAGTATATGTATGTATATGTGTGTAGATATAAAGAGAGAGAGAGAAAGAGAGCTAATACTATCTTCTCATTACCCTGTGGATCCTCTGGTCTACCTTGTTTGAGACTCCTGGTGGTAGCATTTCTCTTATAAGGTCAGTCTTGGCTTTTATTCCTTGTCAGCAGCTTAGCTTTGATCTGTTCCACAGATATCAACTTCAAAATATCATCTCAACAGTCTGAATGTGTGGGGATATTGAGTGAGAGTGAATGGGCTGAATCACCAGAATCAATCAACTGCTCTTAGTAAAAACAGTGCAGAAGACACTTCAATAGCCATAGGGAAGTCAGTAAGCCCTGGGCACTGTGGGAAGAACCTGAAATTTGAGATCTTGTCCTCACCTGTGACTCATCCCAGCCAGTGAGGTAGATGTTATAGCTGAGGAAGCCAGCATTGTTCCTCTCCTGCATCTGGGTCTCCAGCAGCTGGAGCAAGTCTGCAAACCACTCAAAGGCATGGGTGTCCCGGCATAGCCAGTAGAAGTAGATCTGAAAGAGGACAGATCATAAAGCAGATTATATTTAAATAGGCCCTGTCAGCCTTGACCCAGGGATTACTTTCCTCCTCACAACTTTTTCTTGTTGCTCAAAAGGTTTAGAAAGAAGTTTTCAGAAAGTTTTAGACATTTGACAAGCTAGTTCACATGAACCCGCTCTGGCCTTCACATTGGCAAGGCAGTAAATGAATAGCTTGGCTTCAAACATACAAAGTTTAAGAAAAAATATTAGCCCACCTCTTTCTCTTTGGATCTGCTCTTGCCTTCCCAGAATCCCTGGATTCCCTTGTATCTCCTCTCAGAAAGACCACTAGAATCTAGACCAGTGGTTCTCAACCTTCCTAATGCCGCAACCCTTTAATACAGTTCCTCATGTGTGGTGACCCTCATTTCATTGTTTACAAATTGAACATAATTAAAGCATAGTGATTAATCACAAAAACAATATGTAATTATATATGTGTTTTCCGATGGTCTTAGGCGACCCCTGTGAAAGGGTCGTTCGACCCCCAAAGGGGTCGCGACCCACAGGTTGAGAACCGCTGCTCTAGAGGGAAAGGAAGACCCAGACACGGGGGCTTACGTGGCATTTCCTCCTCACGGGGCTGCGGGGCGGAAGGCTGATGGGGTCCCTGCTGAGGACCCTCTTCCTGGTGACAGAGGGAGGCTTAGTCCGCTCGCGCTGCTGTAACAGAGTCCCCCAGACGGGGGGTGGGGGCCCATAAACCACAGAAACTACCTGCAGCTCACAGTCCTGGCGGCCGGAAGGCTGCGGTCAGGTGCCAGCAGGGCGGGTGCGGGTCTTTGCTGGCGTGCGTCACGGCCTGGCCCGCCTCAGCGGCGCCCTGTCTTCCAGGCTCTGGGACCCATCACTGCCGTGCCGGTCACGGGGCCTCAGGTCAGCTCCTTGCAGAGGCTGGCCGGGCAAGGAGTGGCACTGCTACCTCAGGTAAGCCGCCCAGGGCGGGCCCCGGGGTCTGTCCTGGAGGCCTGGGGGAGCCGCCCCTCCCCGCCTCATTGTTCCCGCAGCCCCGGGCTCGGAGGAGGGATGAAGGCCAGTCAAAGGGAAGCGGGCTCGCGGCGGCTTCATTAACGGCGGCCTTTCAGCGACGCGCATATCAGAGACAGGCCTTTTCAGAGGTGCTAATTAGCAATTTGGAGCCTTCCCCCCTCTGGAGAGGAGCCTTCAATCTAACAAGTGGGAACAGCGCTGCGCCCCGTTTTCCTTGCATTGAACATTTATTGTTTCCCATTCTCCCTCTCCTTCTCTTCCCCCGCCCAACCCGCCGCATTGTCCAGCTCATCGCCACCAGATAAGGCTGATGGGGGGAGGGGTAGCATCATTAATCACTCTTAATTCTTTGCTAATGATAACTTTCTCTCTCGCACTGAGAGAAGTTAATCTTTCTTAGATGCTGAGAGAAAGAGGAGAGCTGGGACCGGGTGCGGGTGAACACGGAAGGGTGGAGATGACAAAAAAGACTATAATCCCCTTCCCCCACCCAATTCCCCAATTTTCCCTCCTAACTTGTGTCATTACAATTCGATACGCTCATTCTTTCAGTCCCCTCTACCCTGCAGCAGCCTTTCTCAGCCGATAGAAATTGAACTTACTCTTAAAAGTTCAGCTCAGATGCCACCTCCTCTGTGAAGCCAACCCTGATTGTCCTGTCCAGCCAGAATTTCCCTCCCTCCTCCTTCTGAAATATCATAGCACTTCACACACCACTCTTATGGTGAATTCTGCCCATGTTATGGTTGTTTACAACTCCAGTGTAGAGACCACAAAATCTGAAATATTTAGATCGGTGGTTCTCAACCTTCCTAATGCCGCGACCCTTTAATACAGTTCCTCATGTTGTGGTGACCCCCAACCATAAAATTATTTTTGTTGCTACTTCATAACTGTAATTTTGCTACTGTTATGAATCGTAATGTAAATATCTGATATGCAGGATGTATTTTCATTGTTACAAATTGAACATAATTAAAGCATAGTGATTAATCACAAAAACAATATGTAATTATATATGTGTTTTCCGATGGTCTTAGGCGACCCCTGTGAAAGGGTCGTTCAACCCCCAAAGGGGTCGCGACCCACAGGTTGAGAACCGCTGATCTAGACTAATGTAGAACCTTGAATCACAGGAACAATTCCCTTCCTGCTACTACCAGACATTCCTGAGTTCCTAAGGAAAAAAGTATTTCTACCCAAACCTTCCTCACATAGGAAATAGGAAAAGGGGAGAATTAAAAGTCATGATAAGCTTAATGTTCCCATTAGCAGTAATATCTAAGGTTATTAGAATGCCTCAAGTTTCAATAATGATGTTCTTTATCATATAATGAAACCAAATTTACATGGGACAAACAAAATCCTCTGGGAATTTATTCTGAAGAGTTATCCTAAGAAAGTAAAAGTTACATGAAAGACATGTCTCCTGCTCTCTTCCTGCAACAAAAGTATTGGGAGGCTGAAAATGAAATTGATCTTGATCACTAACCTAGGATGATAGAAAAAATATTCTATATCCTCTCAATGGAACATGAAGGAATCATTAAAATGATTACTGAAAGCCTGCAGCAACACGGAAAAACACTGTTTCTAGAAAACCAGGACATAAAATTGTACATCTGCATTATTTACAATTTTCTAAAAATATGTAAATGTGGGGAATATTGAAAGAGAATATACAAAAAGGACAGCTATTGGATTGGGGTTGTAAATACTTTCTCTCTACCCCAACTTTCTTTCTTCCAAATTTCTTATAATATACTATTCTATACAGTAATATACAAATACAGTATACCAAGGGCCTACACTTCCCTTGGTCTCTGCCACCCTCAGCCACGAAGACTCTCTCAGATATTACTTGTCAGAGTGTGATGAATGCTCCAAGCCTTCTGAACAATAATGGAACCTACCTTTTTGAGCTTCAGATTGGTGGCATTATTGCAATATTTGTACCAGACTGACTTGAGAATGGATGCAAAGGGTGTGACCCCAATCCCTGCTCCCACTAACATCACCACCTCATAGCTGAACACATCTTCGCTGGCTGTGCCAAAGGGCCCGTCAACAGCTATCCTGGAGGGAAGCATAAGAGGAGACAGTTACAGACATATTCTACTCTTCAGAGTGTGATGGGGCACACATTATTCCTAGGGGTGTGCAATATGTCACTTCAAACCAGGATATGGAGCACTTTATTTTGTGAAACAGCTTTCAAGTAACCAACTTAGTATGAACATTGGAGTTGGAAGTACGAAGAGGAATTGTTAGCTTACTGAAAACATTTGCTAATTCTCAAGGGTAGTTTGTTCATCTCCTCATCCCCTTTATCCATAACCTCCCCACATACACACATGTCTGTCAGGGTGTCCCATGCTTGAAATTTCTGCTTACATTGCGCATTGAAATAAAGTGAGAAATTTCTACATCAAAACCTCTTGTAGCTTTAATTTGTCCAATTTTCATCTGTGTATTCATTGAGTTATTCAACAAACTTTTCTTCAGCATCCACTAAGTGCCTAATACCATGTTAGGCATATGAGGAGAAGGAGGTAAAATGAATGATATATGGCATTTACCCTCAAATAACATGCACCAATTGTATTTTAAGAACATCTTTAATATAATATGTTTGCTTGTTAGAAAGGTTAATATACCTTGGCCTTGATCCTTATATATTGAAAGGAATTTGGGAATGTTCATATTTGATTCAAATATTTTACCTTTCATATAAGATTTATGAATATATGCACAAACACACCACACACAAAAAATGGGGAACATAGAGATAGCAACCTATATTTGTAGAACCTGTTTGTTTTGTCAGACTCAGGAGATAGTGAGAGATGGGGGGAGAGGAGCTATTTAGTGTCATTTTTCATGAACTCATATGCCTTTGTTATATGTGCTTTGTACTCACTTAGGTAATTTCCAGGCATCTTGAAACTCCTGCTTATCACAGCCACAAGCATTGAACAGTCCCTCTGTCCAGTCCCCAACAATGCGGATATGGATGCTAAAAAAGTCTTCCTCAGGGGCAGAGGTCAGTGTGAAAGGGTGCCATTCCAGCTTGGACACCTTGGGACACTTGACAAAAATATATTGTCCCACCTCCATCTTGAATCCCTTCTTCTTCATCTGTAGCTCGATGGTTTTGAAAGGATGAGTCACCACCTAAGGAACAAAACATATCTCTGAAAACTACACTTTCCCCAAAACTTGCCTTTTCAGTGTCTGTATGTATAAAGGGCTGAACTAAGATGCCACACCCAGGTTCTTTCTTCAGGGCCAACACAGCATTTCCTGCAGCAGATATCTCTCTCATTGGGCATTGCCCTCAGTTTTAGCCCATGATCAATGATGAGCTGATGCCTGAGAAGAGAGGCTTGGCCCCTCTCCTCAATTTGGGACAACTCCAAGGGGACATACTAACTCCAGCACTCTCTGTAGAGTGCAATTGCAACCATATTTAGGGTCAGCTTTTTCCTCTCCCAATCTTGCCTTTCTTTTCTTTGACAGGTTCATCTCCAGAGAACATGTTCCAATAAACCTACATGTAGCTTTCTGTCTCAGAGTCTTACAAGGGAATTGAACCTAAGAACCAGCTTATTACCATATTTTTTCTTTAAGAAGTCAAGGCAGGGGCTAGAAACAGAAAGAAGAGATGGTTTCCTGCTCAGTCTTCCTGTCTCCCCAGGGAATAAGAGCCTTAGCATCTGGATAGAAGAGAAAGAAGACCCTATTGGTGTGTTATAACAACATCTCCCAAACCAAGGCTAACTGTGTTTATCTGCCTTTGTCCTGAGTCACACCTCAAACCTGTCTGACTCCAGGCATTGTTTCTACATTTCTCCCTATTTGAAGAATACACTATCTTTCTCAAAGCCAGGCCCTACCTACCCGTTGCCATCAATCCGTATACATGGAAGTTGATAACATCTTTGTTTATAATAGCAAAAAAAATGGGAAACAGTACAAATGCACATCAATTGGTGAGTTAGTAAATAATTTTAAAAAATAGAACACAATAGAAAGCTTTCATTTTAATACAGAAAGTAATATATTGTTTCTTTGACGATTCCTGAAAAACCTAGAAGGACTTCATATGTACAACTAAAAACAAACAAGAGATAGATATACAGAGGCAGAACAGCATCGAACAGACCGTCATGCATATAAGAATAACCAATGGACACAAGACACTAGGGGGTAGGGGAGGCCGGGGGAATGTCAAGGGGGGGGAAAAGGAGACATATGTAATACTCTTTGTAATACTTTAAGCAATAAAACAAAATTTAAAAAAAAGAGATATTCAAGGAAAGAAAAATCAATAGAAAAAAATAGCAGTTTCTCAATGTTGACTAATCTTGCTGAGCTTTTCTTTTCACCAGTGAGGAAGAATAGAATGGGAAGTCCTTTTAATAAAAATTGCCAAACATTTTGAAACTTGTGATTTAAATAGATCTTACATGATAAAGCTGTAACCAACTTCCCTTCATCACTGAAATAGAGTTATAAAGCTTCATTTTGAAAACAGAAAATAAAAATTTATAAAGACTATTTTGAAAATTATGTTTACCATGTTGCAATATTGTGTGGTGAAACAAATTTTTACCATATAGCAATTTTGCTACCACAGGCAAAATTAGGATTGAATTTAATAAAATGTACTAGGGGACAGCTTTATCACTGGAATACTTATAGATCATGCATTGTTTCTTATGTATGTTTATATGAGAAGAAAATGAGTATCTATTTTCTACAAAAGAAAATAAGTTTTGCCTTAGAAATATGTTTAAGGGAAACACTTATTTTGTTAGTCAGTTCTAGTCTAGTAAGGGAAATTTTGAGGTAGCTCTTTTGATCTGTGGGATTTTTCTTATAGTACGATATAAGTATCATAAAAGAAGAACTTTTGTGGCTTTTTGTATTTCCAGATTTCTAATGCCAGATGGACTATCTTTACTATGACCTTCCTTAGTTGACAAGAAAGAAAAGTTAGGGTGAAGGACAGAAAGAATTTGTGAATATTGCAAAAATAAGCCATAGTAGTGTTTTGGTAAATACTTTTTGAACTGAAGTGAATTGAATTAAATTTTATTTGATAAAAATAGTCTTGTCTGCCCAGCCAGTGTGGCTCAGTGGTTGAGCATCGACCTATGAACCAGAAGGTCAGGGATCAATTCCTGGTCAGGGCACATGCCCGGATTGGGGACTGTATCCCTAGTGGGGCAGGGGACGGGGGGCATGCAGGAGGCAGACAATCAATGATTCTCTCTCCCTCTCCCTTCCTCTCTCTGAAATCAATATATATTTTAAATAGTCTTGTCTGGTGTTTCCTGAAACAATAATAAGAAGTTTATATTTCTATAGCTGGATATTATTTATTTATGTAATGATGAGAAACAGCATAGATTATTGGGGAGAAAGCCACTATATACTTGAAGCTAGGAGACTCAATTCTCGATGCAGTTTAGTTAGTAACTTGCTTAAGACTTTGGGTACTTTATTTTTTATTTTTTTGGGGGGCACTTTAATATTTTAGTCTATGATCACATACAAAGCACAGAAAAGGAGGTAAAGGGACCTAGCAAGCTATCTCAACCTCAACCAAAGTTCCCTGGTTCTTTTGGCATCTGACTATTTTAAGGCTCAATGTATGCTCTTTTGAACTCCTCTTGTTTCTCCACTCTTAACTAATCACATTATCACTTTATGTCCCTCCCCTCTACACACACACACACACACACACACACACACACACACACACACACACCACATTCATTTCCACAAAACATTTGGGTTCATTTTTCAACAGAAAATGTGAACTTCTAGTTTATCCAGTTAAAAGGTCCAACCATTTGATTATCAAGCTAAGTGCATTGAAATTAACTAGGTCATCTCTCTGCTCTAAGCTTTGTAAAAAAAAAAAAGAATAAAAAAGAGCTCTGACCAATGATATAGAGAACTTGGGTAGATTTTTCCATGCTATAGTTAGATTCTATTAGTAATTTCTAAACCAGCTAATACCTTGGTGATGACCACCTTCTGCTGAGATCGCCAAAATCGTACAAGCCTTTCACAGAGGTACAGGAACATGGGACCCACTATCCATTTCCAAGTCTGTAATCAGAAAGAAAGATTTTTAGAAAGGGATGTGTTATGGGGTGATAGCTAATAAAAGATTCACGGGGACAAAACATTTTAGAAGTCAAGATAATCAATCTTTATAGGCTTTAAAAATAATTTATATTAGTAAATGTGTTCTACAACAGAATGCATAAAAACATCTAAAATTAAATTTAAAACCGAGCCAGTAAAAATGAACATTCTCCAAGATCATATTGTGGAACTGTGCAAGGCCATGAAGTTTCATATCTACAGTATGAAACTTTCCAAAGAGGAACTGTGCACAAGAATGGGATTTCCTCCTAGTGTTGCAACAGCAGTTGCAATAACCCTACAGCAGAGCAAGGTTGGTTTCAGAATTAACATTTCTCTAAAAGATAGCATTTCAGCAACACTGTATTTTTAATGCAATATTGCAAATGCCTTCAATTGTTATGTAGTCAAAATGTATCCTTTTGCAAGATGGGAATTTTTTTGTAAGAATTTAACTGTTTCTTCAATATCCTGGTAAGTTCCTAGGAACTATGCAATGCACTTGCTGAATAGGGACATGCGCAAAGATTTTCAGATTTTTTTTTAGATTCCCCTCTTGTCAGAATTGGTGGTGTTGCAGAACACTAAAATTACCTTATAGCATTGTTGGCTATATGAAAACATTTATGCCAGACAAATCCATTCTGGGACTCAGTAAGTTAGGTTTCTAGTTTAATACCTGAAGTAGTAAAGAATTTTAGAAGGCAATAGCATCTAAAAGATGACATTCCAGAATGGATTCCAAGAAGGAAATAAAACCATGAAATGCTTCTCATACTTTCACATATGATCTTTCTATTAAATTTTTTTAGAAACTTTTTATTGGAAGTTGAGAGCACCTAGTTTAATACCTGAAGTAGCAAAGAGTTTTAGAAGGCAATATCACCTAAATGTTCCCCTCTCTAGCCACAGTTGAAGAGTATCTACCCCAAGAGTCAGTATTGTTCTGTTTCTGGACTTTGTTTTCATGGCACAGGTTTTTAAAACAGTCTGGGACCATCTATCTATTTATTGGGTGCCACCATGGAGCTCCACTGAATGGAGCCAAGTCTTGGACATTGCCTCTAATATCCCTCAAAACCCAGAAACTCCTCTGAGGTAGATGCCTGTTAAGATAGTAGTACTCTGACTCCAGCTGTCTTCAAGGATATGTGCCTTCTCCTAGCTTATAAAGAGAACCTGAAATACAGTTCCCTTTTTATAATTTCTGGTGATGTCTGAAGGTAGTTGGGACAGTTCACTGAGGTGTCTGGTTGCTTTCAGTATTGAGCAAGGATGCGTGAAGATGTTAAGTCTCAGAGAACATGCTGTGTCTAAAGGAAGAGTAGTCCTATATTAGTAGAGTACAAAAAAAGAAAAGAGAAAATGGAGTGGGAAATTTACCATTATATTATACTGGGCTTAAGGATAAAATAATAATTCTGCTCAGAAGCCCTATACAAGTGTTGATTTTTTTGGCTAGCTTTATACAAATGGCTAGCATAATAACCAATAATGTATACTGCTTTCCAAAGTGGGGAGGGGGGAAGATATGAACATCCCAGGGCCCACTCCTAATTCTATAGAACAGAGATATTAAGATTATACAAAATGGCCCTGGTTGGTATGCTAAATGGTTAGAGATTGGCCCACGGACCAAAGGGTTGCCAGTTCGATTCCCACTCAAGTGCACATACCTCCACTGCAGGTTCCATCCCAGGGTCCCTGTCAGGGCGCGAGTGGAAGACAGCCAATCGATGTGTCTCTCTCATGTCAATGTTTCTTTCTCTCTCTCTTTCCCCTCCCTCCTCCCTTCCACTCTCTCTAAGGATCAATGGAAAAAATATCCTCACTCCTGGGGTGATTATTAAAAAATAGAAATAAATAAAAAATAAATAATACACAAAATGGAGTTCTTTGGAGCTCCCAACAAAAGAAAGTAAATGTTTCAGCATGTTTCCCCTTTGTCACCGGTGCCACACTCCCACTGTACCATGCAATGCCATTGCATGTTAGTATGAACCTGGCTGTCCAACCTTTTTTATGCCTCATTGACAGGACCTCCTGATGCCTAACGGCAACCCTATGTGTCACCTCATCAATTTCCTTCCCAAATCCAAAAACCTTACTTTTTAGCTCCTTATAGGTGATTATCTAAGCTACCCGACTAAGTCCATGATGGAATCCCTCTGAAAATCATTATTGTGATCTGCACATCCATAAGAGAAAAGATAGAACTTCTTGAACCCAAAGAGCACTTTTAAAAACAATGCTTTTCCGATTTTTTGTATCAGGATGTTCATAAAAGACCAATGCAAAGTTTACTTTTAAAGAAATAATTCTATATTAACTTCAGTAGAAAAAAAAGTAGATACTTATAACATTCTAACAGTTCCATTACATTTATAATGGACAACTCCATGACATTTGTATGTATTTCTTAGACACAGTTTGAAGATTTTGTTAATGAAACTGTAATAGCAACAATGAATTGTACATACCATAGGAGGGTTGCCATAGAACTGAGGGACTGGGCAGTCCTCTGATTTTCCCCAATCTGAGATGTTTTGATAACATTTTTTTATATCGTGCTTCTTCAAACTCTCTGGGGTCTGCCCACGTACAATTCGCCTGGAGAGGAAATGTAAGTACAGATCATTTAGTAGCAGGAAATTAAGCAAGTTTCTTGACAGTCTGAGCATATTTTATTTAATCCTCACCTGAGGATATGCTTTTATTGAATTTTGAGGAAGAAGAAGAAGAAGAAGATGAAGAAGAAGAAGAAGAAGAAGAAGAAGAAGAAAGAAAGAAAGAA
>NW_005365520.1:315013-316893 GCF_000412655.1 Myotis brandtii | reverse complement strand
AAAGAAAAGAAAAGAAAAGAAAAGAAAAGAAAAGAAGGAGGAGGAGGAGGAGGAGGAGGAGGAGGAGGAGGAGGAGGAGGAGAAAAAGAAGAACGAGAGAAACATCAATGTGAGAGAGAAACATCCATCTATTGCATCTGTTGCCTCCTGTACTCGCCCTGACCAGGGATCAAACCTGTAAATTAGGTATGTGCCCTAACCGGGAAATGAACCCGCAACCTTTTGGTGTATGGGACAAAGCTCCAACCAACTGAACCACCCAGCCAGGGCTGGGCATATTTTAAGTATTCTAATATGGGTCTTGTACTTTTCACTAAAATGTTATATCTTATTGCTCCTTCCAAATAGATTAAAGAAAAGGAAGAAAATATATGATCTTTAGCAGTAGAAAAAATCATGTACACCAGAACCTCATCAAATATTTATTTTAACAATCAATTGGCATGACACATAACAAATTCCAGATACAAAGTAAGCATCCAACAAATGATAACTATTTAAGTTCTTAATGCCCACGTTTACTTGGAGAGGAAGAAATAGAAAAATAATTTTATTTTCTCCTTCTCTTCCTGATGCCAAGATCAGAAATTAGAAAGCCTGGATTTTAATCCCAGTTCAGCTATTACCTAGCCATAAGACTGTGAGCAATCAGTCCACCAGTATAAGTAGTAGATAAAAAATGGGTAAATATAAGTCCTCTGCCTGCTCCAAGAAATGTGCTTATCTATGAAACTACAGGAATGTACAATTGTGGAATTATTAAATAAAGAGGGGGGACATTCTTTTTTTTCTCTCTCTAGGGTTCTCTGAAACAGCTGGATTATGATCAAGTCTCACTTAAAGATTCTCAATTGCACTTTGAAGAACTGAAATTTAAAGTAGCTATTCCCTTTGCATAATAAAAAAAATCAATGCAATTCATTACAAAAATAGAAAATATCCTCCCAAAGAGCTTCTGGCAATATGGGTAACACGTTACAAAATGAGGGTTGAAATTACAAAAGAATAAGAGAAACTGTTCATTTAAGATGACCAATAAGGCAAACTCTTCCAACCACATGTTCTGGCACTGTGTCTCTCAGGTGCCTTAGACCACCTAGGCTCCAATCCCAGCTATGTCACTTAAAAACTGGGTGGCTTGGGCTACATATTATACCCTTTTTAGTCTTGTCCCCTGTCTACAATTTTCCCAGGAAATGGGTATAGTAAGAGCATCCCTACCTCTTGGGGGTTAAAAGAAACATTTCATGTCTATAACAAGTACTCACTAGAAGTTAACTCTTGCCTTTATTATATTAGAACTAGAGGCCTGGTGCACGAAATTCGTGCACTGGGGGCAGGTGTCCCTCAGCCCAGCCTGCACCCTCTCCTATCTGGGACCCCTTGGGGGATGTCTGACTGCCGGGCCTAAACCATCAGTCAGACATCCAACTCACAATCCAGGACTACTGGCTCCCAACTGCTTGCCTGCCTGCCTGCCTGATTGCCCCTAACCGGTTCTGCCTGCCAGCATGATCACCCCCTAACCATTTTCCTGCCGGCCTGATCGCCCCCAACTGCCCTCCCCTGCTGGCCCGGTCACCCCTAACTGCCCTCCCCTGCTGGCCCGGTCACCCCTAACTGCCCTCCCCTGCTGGCCCGGTCACCCCTAACTGCCCTCCCCTGCTGGCCCGGTCACCCCTAACTGCCCTCCCCTGCTGGCCCAGTTGCCCCCAACTGCCCTCCTCTGCAGGCCCAGTTGCCCCCAACTGCCCTCCCCTATAGGCCTGGTCTCCCCCAACTGCCCTCCCCTATAGGCCTGGTTGCCCACAACTGTCATCCTCTGCCGGCCATCTTGTGGCGGCCATCTTGTGACCACATGGGGGCGGCCATCTTGTGCA
>NW_005365520.1:293012-311285 GCF_000412655.1 Myotis brandtii | reverse complement strand
AACTGCCCTCCCCTGCTGGCCCGGTCACCCCTAACTGCCCCCTCCTGCTGGCCCAGTTGCCCCCAACTGCCCTCCTCTGCAGGCCCAGTTGCCCCCAACTGCCCTCCCCTATAGGCCTGGTCTCCCCCTGCCCTCCCCCTGGTCTCCCCCAACTGCCCTCCCCTATAGGCCTGGTTGCCCACAACTGTCATCCTCTGCCGGCCATCTTGTGGCGGCCATCTTGTGACCACATGGGGGCGGCCATCTTGTGCAAGGGTGTGATGGTCAATTTGCATATTACCTCTTTATTATATAGGATGTTTGAAGGCAATACCATGTATTTTCCTTCTAGAATTCTTCATAATGCCTGGATCAGTTCTCATACATGGGAGGCAATCAATTAATGATAGGCTTGAATAAAAACTTTCAACTATAGCAAATCTTTTCAACTGATTAATCATTAACTCTTTTAGTTTGGGGATTTGTCTAATATATTAGTAATTAAGCCACAGGAAACATTATAGCAGACATCCAAGACTGTATGAGCACTCTCAACATGTTTTATATGCTTGTAAATATACTCAAATTGTTAATTATTTTTAAGTTTGCTATAAATAACAGCACTGTGAATAGCTATAAATTGAATACAAGAAACTAAAGTGCTGCTGAGTGGTTTCTACCACACTGACCTCTGTTGTCCCCTCATATTCTCTCAGAAGACAGTTGACCACACAGAGACAAGGAGGTCACTGTGCCTCTAACAGTATCACACCTGAAAACTGGAGGTGTGACATAAAAGACTTGGCCCTGGAGTTTAAACACTCACTCAGCTCCATGGATGGCGAGGCCAATGAAGAAGATCACAAATAGATGGTGTGTGTACCAAAACACTTCAAAGTAAGACCTCCGGATGGTTTTGGTGGAAGAGGTGATAATTAATATGAGGCACAGTGTGATGACAATTCCAGTGATGCCTGCCAACCGAGTCACAGCCACATACAGGCCTCCTTCAGGATTCTATAAAATGCAAATACATACACACATTATTTGTAGGCTCTCAAATCCAGGACTACCTATATATAAAGTGTCCAGTGTATAAGGCAATAGGTATTTTCATTCCCCCTTTACATAATTCTAATCATCTCTCACAGAGGGATATAGACTTGGAATAGATATTTCTCAGTTTCAAAAAGTCTTATGTGGTTGAGGTGTCATAGGAAATATGAATTGATACACTGAAATAGTTCTAAGGGAGTATCACATAAAGCAAATCAGTCTACTGGCCTAAAGGTCTTTTTCCCTTTGATTTGGAAAAGGCCACAGTGCTTTGTTGGCAAATTCTGGGTATATCTAACATATTAGGTTGCATTTCCCCAAAGTAGACCCTGAGATGAGGATTCATAGGCAAGTGATTTAGAAAGGTTGTGCTTCAGAAGAAACTGGTAAGGGAATGGCTAAAAGGACAGGAAAGATGAATAAGTCAAGTAAGAAGGTGAAATCAGGCCAAGTCTTATAGAGGGTAGCTTCATTCTGATGTTGCAGGGAAACTAAATGGTAAGTTACAACTCAGAGTTTATCCTGACTCAAGGCAAGGAAGCTGGGCTTTCATGGCCTGCATCCATCAGTTATTGGGTAATGACTGCACAGGGAGAGATAGCTATCCAGGCCTTTCTAGATCTCTGAGCTTGTGGGCAAAGGGACTCCAATAACCCCAGGGTGGTCCTATGAGGAAGACACACTTATACAGGAAATTGGAAGTGAAAGCACACAGAATGGTGGGGCAACACAGACACAATAAAAGTGATCCAAAGGGATCTAGGCACAACAAGGCAGGGTTGGCTTGCTTATCTTGTATGTTAATAATGCCACCCTTATATATGATTGTGCAAAACAATGAACAATATAAAATAAAAATATCCAACACATTACAGAAAAGACTTTCTGTTTTGTTTGATGCTATTTCATTCTGTTCCTAAGTAGATGAGCCAAATTTTTGCATGTCAAGTCCAAGGATAATTATTTCTTCAGAATTAAGGGACTTTTATTATAATCTTTTCTAAACAGAAGGAAACATGTTTGAAATTTGGTGCACAGAGATGTGATTTGGCCATTCGCCCAAGCCACTGGGCACATGAAGACCACTTGGAGCTTCTCCCTCTGAGTGTAGGAAGCTTCAACAACTGCTGGAAGCGGAGAAGACCTTGCCTGTGGATACCACAAGTGGATCCCCCTGGAGAACTGCTGAGTTACTCTCAGTGCACTGTGCATATCAAGGAATGACAATTAGCAGACATAGGAGGCCACACCTTAGATGCTGTAGGTAAAAAAGAACAAAAGTATAACTGACAGTTGTCAACTGGTGACTGACCTGGTACTGATACCTAGACCAGAGTGTTTCCTATATCACATAAACAATTTCATAGAATGTCAGCATCATTCTGTGACTATTACAGAGTGAGGCAAAAACAAAACCACTCCAAAATCATGTCTGAACCAGTATAAGAAACACGGGTGACTGCTGCTTCTTTACCTATTAAATATTTAGCCCCTTTTTGTTCCCTTATGCCCCCTAGAAAGAAATGAAAATACCCAATCCTAGAACTACCCCCAATTCCTGACCATACCTGATCTAGAGCAAGTCCTAGCTTGCTTAAACCTTTCCCAGATTATCTAACACAAGCCCAGGTTCTATAACAAGCCCCTCTTAAGATCCTTCTGAGATGCCTCAGACTTCCTCGTGGTCTAAGGTCTCTTTTGCTGCAGCAAGTAATAAAGTAATAAATCCAATTTTATTTGTCTAGATGTGTATTCCTGGCTTTCTGTTGGGCCTTGTCATGGGTGAGCCTTAGTTACTCCAGGCTCCACCCACACAGAGTCTCACAGGTTAGCTTAAGGAACTGATAAACATCTAGTGACTCTCCACACATGGGATCAGGAGTGTGGGAGACCTTTTCTCTGTGGGAGACCTTCCCACCTTCTTAGAACCTTCAGACTTGTTAATCTGATAGTCAACTTTTGCTGTTCTGGCCAAGCGAAGTTCTTCTCTCATTGAAATCTAGTCCTCAGTTTTAATAGTCTAGGCTGCAGTGGTCGGCAAACTCATTAGTCAACAGAGCCAAATATCAACGGTACAACAACTGAAATTTCTTTTGAGAGCCAAATTTTTTAAACTTAAACTATATAGGTAGGTACATTGTTATTAACTTAATTAGGGTACTCCTAAGGCTTAGGAAGAGCCACACTCAAGGGGCCAAAGAGCCGCATGTGGCTCGAGAGCCGCAGTTTGCCGACCACGGGTCTAGGGAACATCAGAATCAGGAAATAAAGAGGCTTACCTTGATTCTCTCTCGAGCAAAATTGAGGTAAGTTTCACCAGGCTTATCTCCAATGTCAGACAGTGCTATTGAGTAAGGATCAGAATTGTTGACTCGGGCATTCACACACCACTCCACATTAAACAGATGTGCAATGGTGTGAATTGCTAAAAAGGGCAGAAAAGAGAAACAAAGGAGGTAAAGAATGTGGGCAATTTTATTGTAAGCTGTGTTTTCCTATAGCCTCTGACTCTATGATAAGTTACAGGGAAACACAAGTATGGTCCAATACACTTATAAACAAAAACTGGGTCTCCAGGACCAGAGAGGCAAGGGAATTCTAGTGGGTAAGCTATTTTCTGGTTGTGTGAATGTAGGAAAATCACTTAACCTCTCTGGTCTGGGTTTCCTAATTTGCAAAATGAAGGTGTTGAACTATATGATCCTAAAGACTCAACTAATTTCTAAGATTCTACAAAATAACCTTGGTCTCTGAGGATATTTAGATGTCCTGTCGTTGTCTCTCTTCCCCAGATATATTTATGCTCAAACAGTAAGACTCTCATGTAACATATACCTTTAGCTGTTCTATTCACTGGACTCTGACATTAGTCCAGAAAGAGATGACAAAATTATATGAAACTGATATGAACCAATAGGCATAAGAATGAATCTCCTTTTTTTTATTTCACTCTTTGATTAACAAGCACTGTCATAGGACTTACTAGGTGCCAAGCACTGCTGTGCTTTATAAATACTTAATGCTTATGAATCAATGATTGAGATATGTGTATTATCATCTCATCTTACAATGAGAAAGCTGAGGCATAGATTGCTTTAAAATCTTGCCCAAGGTCACCAAGCTAATAACTAACAGGTTTAAGAATCAAATCCAATTCCAAATGCTTGTGCTTGGGGGAGGGGGTGGCAGGGAGGAGGTCAATGAGGGGAAAAAAGGAGATTCATGTAATTCTTTAAACAATAAAGAATTAAAAAAAATCAAATCCAAGCAGTTTGGCCCACAAATCTGTGCTCTTAACCATTATACTATGTTGCTTTCTAACAAGATTTTATCATATATTTCACTTTTTTATACATTTCACTTTTAAAATATTTCATTTGCCACAGCTCAGAAAATCTGCATGATCTACTAGTAGGAAATGAGAAATCCAGCTGAACGTCTGTGAACTAAGCCTATTTTACTCAGGGACAAACTCCTTAAGGATAGAGTAAAAGTCTGTTTTGTTCATCACTGTGTATGTGTGCATGCCTATAGTCTGGCACATCAATTATTTATTAAGTGACCCTTTTTTTTGCACTTTTTTTTTTAAAAAAAATGGGGGTATAATTTACTTACATTATATAAGTTTCAGGTGTATAGCATAATGATTCAATAGTTGTATATATTGCAAAAACATCCATCACTACACATAGTTACAGAATTATTTTCTTGTTATGGGAACTTTTAAGATCTACTCTCTTAGCAACTTTCAAATACAGTATTATTAATGATAGTTGCCATGCCAGATACAACCCTTCTTGTGCCAATACCACCACCTTAATAATTCTAATAATACATTGTACATAACACATATAAACACTTGTATACCTATTATATATGTATGTATACATGCATATACATGTATATATAAATAATGATAAATAAAGTGTTTAGCTGATAAACTCTATTATAAGGGATTCTCAACTTCTCTAAAGTTATTGCAAGAAATCCATGAATCTACATGTTCAAACAATAATTTTTTTTAAATGAATGAATAAAAGCCCTCATATGTGGACTAACCAATATTTTTTATATAAAAAGGGTGGAAAAAAAAGTTGACGATGCTAGGATTTTATCAGAGGCGCCCAAGATTAGAAAGTGTTAAGACCCGAAGGAATAAATCCTAATGTTGGGATGGTGGAAAGAGGGGTGAATATTTTTTAACAGAACTCATAAAAAATACAATATATCTAATCACCACCTAATGTGCCTACAAAAGCTGACCTATTTTTAAAAAGTAAGAATAGAGAGAAATCTCTGGTTCCAAGTTTTCTTTGAAAGCCCAAATATCGTAATAAACTTACCAGTGTGAAGTGCAATCATCCATGCCACCATTTTATGGAAGGTGAGGTTCCTGTCCAGTTGTCTTCGAATTCTTGTTGAGCAAAACTTTGGATTAAGGGGAAAATAATGAAATAGTAATTGTTAATAAGAAGTTTTTCTCTGTGCCAGACATTAGAGACATATCATCTCATTTAACTCTCACAACCACCATAAAAACTGTCATTATACCCATTTGGTAGGTGAAAATACTGAAGCTCAGATTGATGTAGTCATCACCCCAACGTCAAAGGGCCAGTAAGTGGCAAAACTGGCTTAACCAATATGTTTTATGTTCCCTTACTAGTGGCCTAAAAAGTTTCTCCTGGAATCCATTGCTTAATTATATAAAATATGAATTTGGACAGAAAACATATCTAACTATATAGTTTATAGTTCAGATTAATTTATTAAATAAACAGAGGATATAAAAATTAGCAAAGGACAAGCCTTCCCTTAAAGACCTGACAGTCTAATGGGGACACAGACAAGTGAACAGTTCTAGAACAAGTGAATAGCGTTAGAACAACACCCTTCTAGTTTATACACTAAAGGAGAAAAAATAGTCCACCTGCCTATGTTGACAACATCACAAGGGGAGTTTATTAACCAAATAATAATAGCACAAATAACAATAGCTAATATTTACAAAGAGCTTATGCAAGGAGTTGCTTAATTGTTTTACATGCATTGAGTCATTTCATTCTTACATCAATCCTATCAGGGAGGTACCATTATTATGCCTATATAAGAGATGAGAAAAAAAAAGGCATGGAGAGGTTACCTTGCCTTAGGTCACACAGTTTAATTTAAGTGGCAGAGCTGGGATTTAAACTCATAATGTCTGATGCCAAAGATATAAATATTCTGATATCCAATACCTTATATGATTACCTGGACATTAAAAATAGTATTTTCTTCAATACATTGGTGTAACTGTTCTCCCAGTGTATGTAAGAAGATGTGGATTTGAATCTGGATTCAGATCACTACCCAAAGTAGAAAAAAAACCCACCCCAAACAAAACCTGGTTTATGTTTGAATCAGAGATTTGCTCTTCTGAAAACTGTTCAAATGCACACTATGGCTGTTTTGTTCCCAAGACTAGATGTACTGCCATAGAGATTCAGAGAACTTTTAAGGAGAGCAGAATGAAGTGCCAAAAAAAAAAACACCAAACAAACAAACAAACAAAACCAAGAAAACAAAAAAAAAAAACTTGGGTATTATAAATATATGGTTCTAAACATATTATTCAATTTTAATATAGGGGTGTTTAATATTAGGCTTACTAATTTTAAATAAAATGTCCTGGTTTTATAGAAAAATATAATTGTATGAAAAACTGTGCTTACTCCACTATCTCTCAGTTAGCTACATATAAGGAGGACAGGCTACTTTCACTAGGACAGCAGATTCCTAGAACTGTAGAAATACTAGTAAGACATTGAGGATTCCAGAAAAAGGAACAAATAATTGGGCTTCTGTGAGCCAGGAAGGTTACCAATACTCATTACATCATTTAATACAATGAGATAACTATTACTGTCCTCATTTTACAGATAATAATACTAACTCTCATGTTCCTTGGATCTACATCTAATTGTCTTGAAAGTTCATGTCCTTTTCCACCAAACCAAAGGTAAAAATATACTCACTATTATTCTACCTGTCAAACACACACACACACACACACACACCCACACACACAAGAATTTAAGTGTAAATTCTGGAAGATGATCACAAAAAAGAAGGTTAGGGGAAGTAAGACTTGGAAAGGAAGAAGACCTATAAAGGGTGTGTCATATCAACTACCACTATCATATCATATATCAGTGAACTCTAGGAGACTATAGAACGTGCCACAGAGTTTTGTTTTCTGTTCTATTTATTTTTTCCTGAAGGGTTAGGAAACTTGATACTCATCCACCAATTTCCATCTATCACTGGCTGAAGGCTGTACCCAGAGCATCAGTACCCTGCTATTTCACCCAGGAAATGGCTGAAAAAAAATCCTCAGGCAGAGAATGACTGGGGCTTCCAGAAGGCAGTTGCCCATGTACTGGAATTATCAGTGTGGAGGGAAAATGGGTGAAGTTCAGCAGTGATTCAGGCTCTCAAAACAAGGGTTTCTTATTTGAAATAACTTATCTTACACTTTTGTTGGTGAAAACCTGACTGTCCTTTATTTCTTATATAACCTCATTGTCTTTTGTGTTTATTTCAAGTTCTGTGCTTAGTTTTACTACATTGTATTCTTTATAATTTTAAGGAATTATCTTTTCATATTTCCCAATTGTTCTTAGAGTCCCTGTGGTAAGCAGAAGTCTAAGATGATTCCCAATGACCTTATATAATTTTCTCCCTTTGAATGTGGGTAGAACCTGACCTATGAATATGATCGATGCCATTCCGGTGACTTTGTTACATTATATAGCAAAAGGGACTTTGCAGAGGTAAAGTTCCAAATTGACCTTATGAGAGAGATTATTTGTGTGAGTCTGACCCAATCACCAAAGCCCTTTAAATCTCGGTCTAGAAGTCAGAGTTGGAAGAAGTCAGAGATTAGAGGCATGAGAAGTGTTTGATGCACTGTTGCTGACTTGAAGATGGAGGGGACCGTTACCAGGCAAGGGCTCGCTGCCCAATGTGCTTAGAAGTCATGGCACTGGCTTTTGAGAAAAGAAAAGGCTTTTATCTTTGAGTCAACTGGCATTGAGACAGGAGGCAATGCTCAATTCTGCTCCCTGATCCAGGGTTCAGGGTAGGATTTTAAGGGGTTTCAGTGCCGTATCTTCCTGGACAATGGACCCTTCACTTCTGTGCTCAGGTTGCTGTCCTGTCCTGGTCCTTTGTTTTTCCTGGGTGGGCCAATATTGAATATTTTTTTTTCTCCAGGTAACCGGAAGGATTATGGGGAGGAAGCAGTTAAGGATTCCCAAGTGTAAACTTGGTGTAAACTTTTGTTCTGGGTCTTGTTACAAACAGTTTGAGCTGGATCTGTAGTTACAAAGCCACATGACAAGGAAAACAGGGACATCTAGGATCTGAAAGCAGCCCCTGGATGACCATCAGCAAGGAGATAGGGACCTCAGTCCTGCAACTGCAAGTAATTGAATTTTGCTAACAAGAATGAGCTTGGAGGAAGATTATTACCCAGAGTTTCCATATGGGAATTCAGCCCATTTGGCACCTTGGTTTCAGCCTTGAGCAGAGAACCCAACCACAGATGAAATTCTGACCTGCAGGGCAATGAGCTAAAATATTGGGGTTGTTTTAAGCCACTGAGTTTATGGAAAGTTGTTGCACAGTAATAGATAATTAATACAGTCCTTATTGGTATCCTGATACATAATTGGACTTCCATGAATGAGAGAATGAAAATTAGTAGGGTCAGAAAGCAGTACTGAATTACATTTCAGAGAGCAACTTTTGCCATGAGATATACCTGTGTTGTATCCCAGTCCTACCACCTAGCTGTGAGACATTGAACAATTTACTCTGTTACCAGTGTCCTTACCTATATATTTATCATAGTTCTTTCCTCTTAAGTCTTTTCATAGATTCATTGAGTGGTGTTTAGTAAATATTTGCTTTTTTGTATCATTATTTAACTTTTCCTTTACTATGGCTTGGCTCCCCAGCTAGAATGTAAGTTTTCTGTATGTAGAGCAGTATGTCATGTATTTTTAAAAATCCTTTAATTATTATTTGTTTAAATGAATTACATTTTCACTGTACTAGAATCTATGATGATTATTCTAAACCTACACAGATGTATTTACCCACATATCCACACTTGTCACACTGTTTTCGTTTTTACTTTCTGACATCATTTTGAAAAATTTTGGGGATTTCTATATGCTAAGGCCTATTCTTCCCCATTTTCCTCAATAAAGCAGGATGAGTCTTTACCCCTATCTTTCCTGGGGTGGACCAACCATACACATTTCTTTCTCCAGGTAACCAGAAGGATTATAATGCAAAGTCTAAATGATTAAAACCACTAGAAACTGAACAGAAGTTCTGTGACTGTTAACAAATTACAGTGTTCTACTAACAAATCTTTAAAGTTACATCTTTGCCATTTCTAGCCTAAGTTATTCAGCCTGCTCCAATCATTCATATATATGAATAACTATCTAAGACTATAATATCAAAATAGGACAGTTTTGAGTTTAAGTGGCTTGTAGGAAAGTGAATGGGCTCTGGGGGCACAATGACTGTGGTTTGAATTCCAACACTTCCGTTAATTGTTTCCTCACCTCACTGACTTAACATACATATTTCATTAGGTGAGGTCTATGAAGACTCAATAAGTGGCAGCTAATATGATTTCCAACATTAGTCACAACATGCTCATTCACTTTAATCTCAATCAGAAAAATAAGTTTCCTTTACAAAGTTCATGTTTTAAGCTGTGAGACCTAGAAGGAGGGACACATCCCATCTATAAAAGAATGTTGCTTGCTGATAATTTAAACAACATATATTATTTGACATGCAGGTCTTTCTGGTTACAGAGCTTAGCTTCTCTGTAATTTGAAAAGCAGCCTTATTTCATCCCTGTCTTTAGAGACCCTCATGAGGATATTTCTTCCTGGGCCACAGGAAGCCTAAAATCGGCCATTACAACAGACATTGCTCATGGGGCATGGCAGTTCAAAGGCAGTGCAATTTGGGCCTGTGGGGTAACAAGGATTTCCTAATAGGCCATCCTGGTGAAAATACTGCCCACTCTCAGGGCTTACTTCCTCTAAGCATTCAAACAGGAGGCAGGGGGAAGAATAAAAATTGTGTCTCCTTAAAAATAAAAAACTACAGTGCATGAGCTTCATTTAGTAAATGTTCACTGGATACCTATGGTATATCAGACATTGTACTTTACAGGTGGCTCATCAATAAAACTTTCAAGCAAATGTGGTTTTACCTCTGTGGTTTCTTCCGTTGAAGAGATTATTTGGAAATCTTTGTAATCAATGTCTACTTTAGTTGTAGTCTTCTAATCCTATATTAGTAAATCGAGTTTTGTATTGTTCTTAAAAAATTCCCCTTAGGATAAATGTGAATTTAGTATGACTAGGAAAAATGAGGCAAAGTTCAAGGCAAGTTCTCCTTGTTATTGATAGTTTAGAGCACTTTCCTTCCCCAAAATATTCTGTGATTGCCAAATTAGGTATTAAACTCCTCAGCTGTACATTCAAGGTTCTAGTTTACCAGCAAAGCTCCAGCTTCTGCCCTGACCGGTTTGGCTCACTGGATAGAGCATCGGCGTGGGGACTGAAGGGCCCAGGTTTGGTCCTATGTGAAGGCCTCCCATTGGTCCATAGATTTTTCTCCTTTTTGCCCTGCTCTTAAGAATTAAACTCTTGCCCTGACCGGTTTGGCTCAGTGGATAGAGCGTCGTCCGGTGGACCAAAGGGTCCCAGGTTCGATTTCAGTCAAGGGCATGTACCCTTAGTTGCAGGCACATCCCTGGTGGGGGTGTGCAGGAGGCAGCTGATCGATGCTTCTCTCTCATCGATGTTTCTGACTCTCTATCCCTCTCCCTTCTTCTCTGTAAAAAATCAATAAAATATATTTTTAAAAAAGCTCCAGCTTCTGCATCAGCCTTATCTCATGTATCTGCCCTTTACAATACCTACATTCCCCTAAAGGAGATTTTTTGCTGCTCCCCTCTAGAAATTATCTGCATTTAATAAGTCATCTTTTTTTAAAGTAGTTAATATTAAAAACATATGTTTTATTAAGAGAAAAATCAGAGGCTGAGCTAGTAGAATAGGTCCCACCAGCATATCAATCCCAGCTTTGGAAGAGCTATTCAGTTGTGATCAGGAATGGCAAAAATGTCCAAAGGGAAGCCAGAGGTCATGCTTACTCATGGCTTTCAAGAATACAATTCCCTCATCATTTCCTGTGCTTTTGCTCTTGCCATGTTCTCCAGGTAGAAAGTTTTTTTTCTCTCATTTACATCTCCTAGAGGCTCATTTTATCTTTATATGCCCATATCTAATGCCACCTTCTCCAGAAAGCCTTTCTTCATCCTCTGCCAATTTGATATAATTTCCCCCTCCTTTGATTCCCTGTAGTTCCTTATTTGTTACATTTTGTGGGACCCATTTATTTGAGTACTATTTGTAGGTTCTAAGTTCCGTGCTTCGCATCTTTGTATAATGATATCAATAAGAAATTCATATACCATTTTAGAGGTTACAAAAGTTCTTTCTACATAACCTCTTTTTTTCTTCAAGCATAGTACATTCAGGGCCTCATGAAATTGTTGAATTGAAAGTGAAAGGAGCCCTGGGCAATTGGAAAACTCTGAACTCCTCAGTTCCTCAGACCCAACACCTCTTCATCACATTCATTATAATATGACTCATTGCCCATTGATTCCATTTGCTTGGGATGTTATGCACAAAAGAGATTTTCTCTGACTTTGAAAAGTGTGGCACTGTAAGATTAATTCCCACATTTCACATCAGCCTCATAAAGCTGTGTTTATATACATATACATATACACATACATATACATATACATATATATTATATTATGTATGTCTCTGTGTGTGCATGCACATGGATTTTATTGCTATTACTGAGGTATAGGTTGATTGGTTCTTTTTGGTTTTTTTAATGTCCATTTCAGGTTAAATGGATGTCCTAGGGAGCTCCACCAACAGTTAATATAGAAATAAACTACAGAATCAAGAATGGCATGGCTCATGAATATTCTACAGAGATTGAAATCTTAATAAACCATTGATTTGCTCTTCTTAAGATAGGACACTTAGCTTGATGGTCTTTGAGATTTTGAGGAACTCAAACTTTGTAAACGTTTGTTCTTACCTTACTGGAACCCCTGAGGAAGGAGAGCAGATTTCGACAGACTGGTAACAAGATCAGCATGCAGTTGAAATTCAGGCAGGCCGCAGGGGCCCTGGCCAAGGCCAGTGCTGACTAAAAGAGGCAGAAGATGGAGTAGGGTGGTACCTGTGAGCACATAACACCTCCCCAGTTCCCCAAGGTTCCCAGCATGAGCCCCACACACCGAAGAGATCTAGTTACTTAGAAAGGAAGGTTTACCTTTAGGGCCTGCTGGGACCCTTTGTTTTAATTTGGCCCTTACCCCTCACCCATTTTTAAATGAAAAATTTCAAACATAAAGAGAATTTTAAATCATTTCATATTGAATACTGTTTACCTATCTCCAAGATTACATCTTTTACATTTTACTCTGCTTGCTTTATCACATATCTATCCATCTATTCGTCTATCTACCCATCCCTCTACCCATCCATCAACATATCTTACTTTTGATGCATTTCAAAGTAAATTGCAGACATTAGTTCACTTCCCCTAAATACTTAAAATGCATATCATTAACTAGAGTTCAGTATAGAAACTGGGGTTGTTAAAGAGTCTTTTCTAAGCACTTAGACCAGGGGTCCTCAAACTTTTTAAACAGGGGGCCAGTTCACTGTCCCTCAGACCATTGAGGGCCGGACTGTAGTTTAAAAAAACCTATGAACAAATTTCTATGCACACTGCACATATCTTATTTTGAAGTAAAAAAACAAAACGGGAACAAATACAATATTTGTATTTGCATGTGGCCCGCAGGCCGTAGTTTGAGGACCCCTGACTTAGACTAACCTCAACACTAACTTTAAGTTGGTATTGTATAATGCTTTGCCATTATAATTGTTCTTTGAAATACCTAAAGAAGTTGCATATTTTGGAGGGGGAAAGTGAAGAGAAATCATCCTTCTCAGCATCAACTTGAATAAGGTACCAACAACCATAATAATATAGTATAATGATATAATTATTAATATGTATGATTTATAATATATATTACAATTAGCATTATTATTAAGTAATAAATTCATGGTTTCAGCATGATGTAGCAAATAATATCCTCTGGGGGCAGCTATAGTTGTAATTATTTTCATCTGTGATGAAGAAGAGACCAGGCAGTTCAACGAAACTGGGAATGCTAACAGACCCAAGGAATGTTGGGAGCCTTTATTCTGCTGGCCTAATCAATGAATGTGATTCTTGGGCACATCCCTCAAAGACTCCATATATAGGGAAATTCATATTTCCTCAAGATCATTTCATAACATTCCACTAGGACAGTGATGGCGAACCTTTTGAGCTCGGCATGTCAGCATTTTGAAAAACCCTAACTTAACTCTGGTGCCGTGCCACATATAGAAATTTTTTGATATTTGCAACCATAGTAAAACAAAGACTTTATTTTTGATATTTATTTTATATATTTAAATGCCATTTAACAAAGAAAAATCAACCAAAAAAATGAGTTCGCGTGTCACCTCTGACACGTGTGTCATAGATTCACCATCACTGCACTAGGATTAGGGCTTTCTATGTACAAAAGTGGTAAGAATCATATGCAAAGTTCCACTTGTCCCAACTGTGTCATGCCTGGATACATCTCTCCAACCTGCCCTTCCATTCCAGAGCCAGTATTAGATTTCTCTTTTAAGCTAAACACTTGTCCAGAGGTTTTGGGGAGAGGAGGGATGCTGCTGGGACCCCTGCCACACTTTTTGGTCCTACACTAGAAGACCTAAAAACTCTTGTCCAGGGGGTTGCAATGGAGGAAGTGAGGCTGAGAGTGCTATTTGGGTTGGTCAGAATATTTACTGAAAAATTTCAAAGGAATGTGAACAAGAATATTTGATTAAAATGTGAGCCACTCAATATTGCATGAGATGGAATTTATACTTACCCCAAGAAGTTTTCGAGTGTAAAAGAACTTAGGTGGAATATCATAAACCCGGTAATACCAGACAAAGAGGAAGACGTTCATGCCCAGCCATACCAGCTGCACAAACAGAAACAGTTACATGAGGTTTTCACATCTCAACCGGTGGATTTCACACAATATTGGTGACAGACCAAGGTTAGGACTTCCCCAAGTCCAGCCTTTGACACAGATGGTTACAAAGCTGGATGTAACCATTTTAGAACCAGCTCTTTCCTAGGGCAGTGACACTATACTTCCCTATAATTAACCCTTGCACCCCGTGTTGTTTCACATGATTGTTTTACTACTTGGCTAGTATGCCAAGACTGATAATAACTCCTCTTTTCTGCTTAGCCTTAGATAGATAGATGATAGCACATGACTTTTCTTAAAAAGAGAAGGAAAAAAAAATATATTGCTATGTTGTTCCCAACACCAGTAGGACTCTGTGTTATTCTCTCACAGGTGCCGATCACCTCCCTCCACCACACAGCATCCCACCCCAGCTAGTGGGAGTCTCATCAGCTAAAATGTCAAGTCTTTAATTCAGCGATTTTCAACGGTGTGCCACAGCACATTGGGGTCAAGAGACACACTGGTGTGCTGTAAGAATTTTTAAAACATGAAATAGGTGACTATTTGGTAAGGGGCACTGACTTCTTTTCCCTTAGATTGCCAAATAAAAAAATCACAATAGCTAACACAATAATAGCTGTCCAGTGTGAATAAATTAAAATTATACCTATATTTTTTGTCAGATTGGCAAAAAATATATTTTTTGGTGTGCTGCAGAATTTTAGTAATTAATTTATGTGTGACATTCAATTTTTAAAAAGGTTGAACATCACTGCTTTAGTTCTACTTTGGTAAGTTTTGCTTAAATTTTGAAGGAGCGTTATTGAGCATGAATGAGGAGGTGAAGGGCGTTGGGATTTTTTTTTTAAAGAACCTTCTAGATTCTGATGCTTATTTCATCTGAAGCACTGACTGCAACAAGTGGTGACACTATCTAGTCTCTACCTTCAGCTCCATAGTGATCTTTTCTTAACTGTGCTTTGAAGCTGTTAAATGCTCATAGACCAGTGGTTCTCAACCTTCCTAATGCAGCGACCCTTTAATACAGTTCCTCATGTGTGGTGACCCCCAACCATAAAATTATTTTTGTTGCTACTTCATAACTGTAATTTTGCTACTGTTATGAATCGTAATGTAAATAACTGATATGCAGGATGTATTTTCAGGGGCCGTGACCCACAGGTTGAGAACCGCTGTCATAGACACTTGAGAACAATTTCTTTAAAAACAACTTCTCCATTTCCTAACCTTGTCATTCTTACTCTTGCTTTTCAAGCTGTGCCTTCACTTTCAAGTTTGTGAAATTTAGAAGGTGTGGTAGGATCTAAAAGTATAATTTGAACTTGTTTTTTGTAGGAGTAACCTTTTCATAAAATGGTGATAACTCAAGTTAATGGCTCTGAATCCTTAGAAGAATTCTACATGCATTAGAATGTTGGTTTGGCATATTTTTAAATGACAAAATATTTGTTGTTTCAATTATACTTGTGCCACTAATTTCTCTCTACCTAGAAAACTCAAAGACTCAATATTTACTTCATGATAAATTCTTTCAAAAGTTCAATTTATGAGTTCTTTTTAACATATATATAATGCTTTCATTGGATATTTGGGAAAGCTATAGCTATAAATCACATTTCTATCTTCCCAGTTGTCCATGATTGCTTTGCTGAGACCACCATCATAAAATAATGGTTGACCTTTGCTATGTTAAAAATCAAAGAAATTTACATTTCTATTTGCAGATTAGCCATATCTTTACTTACAAAAATCATTTCTCAAGATAGATTAAAATGATTTACATATATCATATATAGTATATATTATATATACAATGTATATATGAGTCTAGATATATAATTTCAATTCTCTTTCCTTAAATTTTTATAAACCTTATAAATAACTTAATTTACCTCAGAGATAAGAAGGCACTTTAAAAAAATAAATATGAGAATGTCAATCACTTTTGCTGTAATTCCTGAAATAAAGGCCAATTTCCCACAGATGAGCCAGTCTTGTAGTTGTTATTTGGAAAGTGATATAAAATTTCAATTGCTCATTTTTGAGTTGGAATAAACACATAAAAAGTAGAAATTTGCCTTTGGAGTAAACATTAATAAACAACTCAGACTCAGTGATCATTAACATGAAATGTCTTCTGCTCCCTATGTGAAATGTTGGATAATTTAGTACTCAAAAAAACTCAAGAAATAAACTAGGTGAAGGGAGCCCATAGTTACATTCTTTCCAAAAGTAAGTTTGGGAGAATGAACTCAGTTGGCTCACAAATGGATGCATGTTCACACAGTAAATCAGTTTCAATACAATTTATCAAAAAAATAAAATGAACAAACAAAAAAGATTTTCTCTATTTTAGTTCCCAAGAGAACCCAGACAAGTCAGAAAATTCATAATGCATCGGTACTTACAATGACAAAGATGGAGAGACCCTCATTCACAGCCCAGTTCCCCATAGTGGCAGAGGTACAGTGCTTGTGTCTAGCCTTTCTTCTCTGCTATGCTCTTACTCCCAAGAGGAAATGAAAATAGCGCCTTGGAGCAACCTATTTCCTTTTTTACAATCAGAAATTAGCTAATCATTGGTCAACTGAAAAACTTATTTTCATAAAAAAATTAACTCTTTAAACCACAAAAAACTACAGAAATAGGATCTATAATGATCCAATCGCAACTAAACCTAGTGGGATATGAATGAAACTAATTTCTACAACTGAGAGACAAATAACAGTGTAATTCATGGAATGTATTTTACACAGTGAATTAATTTTTTTACTAATCAGTTATCAACTAGAAATTTTTTAAAAGTCATGCAACTAAACATGTCTTCATGCTGGGTAAAAACCATTAAATAGATGTGATATATTTTGACAGGCTGGAAGAGCATTTTCAGTCTTGTTGAGTAAAATAATAACAATAGTGGTTATTGATATTTATAGAATGTTTATATTGTGCCAGTTTTCTAAAATACATAAATGTGTATACATACACACACACATATATATACATATATACATATATATGTACACACATATATATGTGCATATGAGTTGATATATATATATATATATATGTATGTATATATACATACAAAGACACACTCATATATTAATTCAGTATGTGTAATTCATTTGATTGTAACAATTCAAGCCACATAATGTAGGCTCTATTATTATGATTACATTTACAGATGAGGAACTTGAGACCCAGAGCAGTTATTTGGCAAAGGTCATGCAGTTAAGAAATAGTAAAGCTGGGATTTGAAACATAAGCAATTTGGCTATACTTTTTTTCTTTATTGATCTAGGTATTAAATATGCGTGCTTTTCCTCCCATTGACCCCCCCCCCACCTGCCCACTCATGCCCTCACTCCCCTGGTGTCTGTGTTCATTCATTAAGCTTATATGCATGCAAACAAGTCCTTTGGTTGATCTCTCCCCCTTACTCCCACCCTCCCCTACCTTCCCGCTGCGGTTTGATGGTCTGATTGATGCTTCTCTGTCTCTGGATCTGTTTTTGTTCATCAGTTTATGTTGTTCAATATATTCCACAAATGAGTGAGATCATGTGATATTTATCTTTCTCTGACTGGCTTATTTCACTTAGCATAATGCTCTCCAGTTCCATCCATGATGTTGCAAATGGTAAGAATTCCTTCTTTTTTACAGCAGCATAGTATTCCATTGTGTAGATGTATCACAGCTTTTAAATCCACTCATCTGCTGATGGGCACTTAGGCTGTTTCCAAATGTTAACTATGGTAAATTGTGCTGCTGTGAACATAGGGATGCATATATCATTTCTGATTGGTGTTTCTAGTTTTTTGGGATATAATCGTAGATGTGGGATCATTGGGTCAAATTGCAGTTCTATTTTTAGTTTTTTGAAGAAACTCCATAATGTTCTCCACAGTGGTTGCACCAGTCTGCATTCCCACCAGCAGTGCACGAGGGTTCCTTTTTCTCTACATCCTTGCCAGCACTTGTCATTTGTTGATTTGTTAATGATA